>NC_133413.1:100144791-100466250 GCF_049350105.2 Macaca mulatta
GTTGGTGGGAATGTAAATTAGTTCAATCATTATGGAAGACGGTGTGGAAATTCCTCAAAGATCTAGAACCAGAAATACTATTTAATTCAGCAATCCCATTACTGGATATATAATAAATCATTCTATTATAAAGATACATGCACACATATGTTCATTGCAGCATTATTCATAATAGCAAAGGCATAGAATCAACCTAAATGCCCATCAATGATAGACTAGACAAAGAAAATGTGGTATATATTTAAAAAAAAAGAAAATGTGGTATATATACACCATGGAATACTATGCAGTCATAAAAAGGAATGAGATCTTGTCATTTGCAGGGACATGGACGGAGCTAGACGTCATTATCCTCAGTAAACTAATGCAGGAACAAAAAAACAAACACTGCGTGTTCTCACTTCTATGTGGGAGTTGAATGATGAGAACACATGGACACACAGTGGTGTACAACACACACTGGGGCCTGTTGGGGAATTGGAGGAGGAGAGCATCAGGAAGAATAGCTAATGGATATTGTGCTTAATATGTAGGTGATGGGATGATGGGCGCATATGTGCATGGCATAGATTTACTTATGTAACAAATATTCACATCCTACACATATACCCCTGAACTTAAAATAAAAGTTGAATTAAAAAAATGGATAAATCATGTAACATTTATGCTACTGAAGCATAGTCATAGAAAGAACGAGAAAAATTTCTATTAGTATTTCTCTATGATCCAGTGATCATCTACACCAAAATCATTGGGTTTTTTAAAATAAATAAATTTTATTGTGTATATTTAAGGTATATAACATAATGTTACAAACTATATATAAAGTGTAAACCAAAAGGCATCTGAGGCAGGTCCCAACCAATTTAGAATGTTTATTTTGCCAAGGTTAAGGACAAACTCAAAGTTATCCCTCTGATCACGTGAGACAAACGCAAATCTGATTGCTTCCTTTGCCCTATTGTGTCACTAAGCAAGACTAAGGCAAAAGTGACTATTCCCATAAATTGTGCATTCAGCGAAGAGATAATCAGAAACTACTTAAAAGAATGCAACCATTTGTCTCTTATCTACCTATGACTTGGAAGC
The DNA here is from genome assembly GCF_049350105.2 of Macaca mulatta. Taxonomy (NCBI): domain Eukaryota; kingdom Metazoa; phylum Chordata; class Mammalia; order Primates; family Cercopithecidae; genus Macaca; species Macaca mulatta. The sequence goes on from NC_133413.1 coordinate 100,145,881, forward strand.
CCCCTCCCTGCTTCAAATTGTCCTGCCTTTCCAGACTGAAACAGCATACACATTACATATATTAATTGATGTCTCATGACTCCCTAAAATGTATAAAACCAAGCTGTCCTCCAACCACCTTGGACATATGTCATCAGGACCTCTTGAGACTGTGTCACAGGCACATCCTTAACCTTGGCAAAATAAATTTTCCAAATTGATTGAGACCTGTCTCAGATGCCTTTTTGTTTACAATAGTAAAATGGTTACTACAGTGGAATAAACGTTAACATCCATTGTCTCACATAGTTACTCATCCCCTCATCAAAAGAGCATCTGTAATCTACTCATGTAGCAAAAATCCTGAATACAGTACACTTTAATTAACTATAGTCCTCATGTTGTGCATTGTTTATCCTGCATATTTGCTACTTTATATCCTTTGACCTACATTTCCCCATTTTCTCCCCCTACTCTACCCCAACCCTGGTAACTACTGTTTTATTCTCCCCTATATATATGATCTTTTATTTTTACATTCTGCATATAAGTGAGATCACGGTATATTTGTCTTTCTGTGTCTGGTCTATTTAACTTAGCATAATGCCCTCCAGGTCCATCCATGATGTGGCACATTGCAGATGCTCCTTTTTTAAGGCTGACTAGCATTTTGTTAAACAAGCAGATACCCTGAGCCTCATCCCAGACCTACTGAATTCATTGGACATAAATTTTTCATTAGAGCCTCCATTTGTTCTTATCCATAAAAGTTTGAAAATCACTATTATGTGTTCCAACGGGGAAAGCTCTCCTAAATAAAACTGTTAGAAGAAAAAGAAAGATTCAGAAAAATATGTATAGAACAAGCCTGTGTTTATAAAAGCAAAATTGTGTAAATGTGTGTATGTTTGTGTGTATATGTGCATATAAGCATTTATGTTTGTGTATAAAAATATACACAAAATTTTTGTGTAAGCAAATGTATACATATAACAATAACATACTATTGTTAATATTGAATATAAACGAATAGTATGAAAAAGTCCAGAAGGCAGTACAATAAATGTTAACAGTGACAAAGGTTAAATCATCCAGGACTCTCGGGGCCATGTTAAGGAGGTAATATTTTATGAAGTTATTGAAAGGTGTGTGTATGGCCACACCACCCTGAATGTGCCCAATCTCATCTGAAAGGTGTTAAGCAAGGACTAAGGAGGGGAAATAAGAGTGAGAGAGGCTAAGCAGAATATGATACAATTTAGGGTCTTAAAAAACTACCCTGGCAGCCATGTGGAGACTGGCTTAGAGGAGGACACACCAGCAAGGGAATGCGGTGGACTACCAATGGTGAGAACAAAGGTAAACATGGAAGGGACTCAACCAGAGCAGAATCTAACCCATTAGGAAATTGTGTAGTGGGAAGACACACACTCCTCAGAGCCCTTTAAAGAATACACATGTGTGACATCCCAAGAGAGTCAGCATGTGGATACTGTAGGGTCAGAAGACATCAACAGCTGATAGTTATGATGCCAGAGAGAAGCAGCCATCCAAGAGAGGACCATGACAATAGCCAGCGAAGTAAAGAGACATTTCCCTTTCCCTCTCCTTCCTCTCCACTCTAACACAACTGAGTGCTAGAGCACTAGAGCCTAGAAAAGACAGGATAGAATGTACGCAGCAGTGCTTCTTTTTTTTGTTGTTGTTTTGTTTATTTTTTAATTTTTATTTTTATTTTAAGTTCCAGGTACATGTGCAGAATGTGCAGGTTACAAAGGCAAACATGTGCCATGGTGGTTTGCTGTACCTATCAACCCGTCACCTAGATATTAAGCCCAGCATGCATTAGCTTTTTTTCCTAATGCTGTCCTTACCCCCACCACACCCCTGAGAGGCCCCAGTGTGTGTTATTGCCCTCCCTGTGTTCTCATTGTTCAGCTCCCACTTATAAGTGAGAATATGCAGTGTTTGGTTTTCTGTTCCTGCATTAGTTTGCTGAGCACAATGACTTCCAGCTCCATCCATGCCCCACAAAGGACATGATCTTGTTCCTTTTAATGGCTGCATAGTATTCCGTGATGTATATGTACACATTTTCTTTATCCACTCTATCATTAATGGGCATTTGGGTTAATTCTATATCTTTGCTCTTGTGAATAGTGCTGTAATGAATACACATGTGCATGTATCTTTAAAATAGAATGATTTATATTCTTTTGGTTATATACCCAGTAATGAGATTGCTGGGTCAAATGGTATTTCTGGTTCTAGATCTTTAAGGAATTGCCACACCGTCTTCCACAATGGTTGAACTAATTTATATTCCCATCAACAATGTAAAAGCTTTCCTATTTCTCTGCAACCTAGTCAGCATTGGCTTCTTGACTTTTTGATAATCATCATTCTGACTGGAGTGAGATGGTATCTGATTGTGGTTTTGATTTGCATTGCTCTAATGATCAGTGATGTTGAGCTTTTTTTTATATGTTTGTTGGCTGCATGCACGTCTTCTTTTGAGTAGTGTCTGTTCATGTCCTTTGCCCACTTTTTAACGGGGTTGTTTTTTCTTGTAAATTTTTTTAAGTTCCTTGTAGATTATGGATAATAGACCTTTGTCAGGTGGATAGATTGCAAAAATCTTCTCCCATTCTGTAGGTTGCCTGTTAACGCTGATAATAGTTTATTTTGCTGTACAGAAGCTCTTTAATTAGATTCCATTTGTCAATTTTTCCTTTTGTTGCACTTGTTTTTGGTGATTTCATCAAGAAACCTTTGCCTGTGCCTATATTCTGAATAGCATAGCCTAGATTGTCTTCTAGGGTTTTTATAGTTTTGGGTTTTACATTTAAGTCTAATCTATCTTGAGTTAGTTTTTGTATAAAGTGTAAGGAAGGAGTCCACTTTCAATTTTCTCCATGTAGCTAGCCAGTTGCCAGTTCTCCCAGCACCATCTATTGAATAAGGACTCCTTCCCCGTTGTTTATTTTTGTCAGATTTGTGAAAGATCAGATGGTTGTAGTTGTGCAGTCTTATTTCTGAGTCCTCTATTTTGTTCCATTTGTCTATGTGTTTGTTTTTGTATCAGTATCATGCTGTTTTGGTTACTGTAGCCTTGTAGTATCATTTGAAGTTGGGTAGCATGATGCCTCCAGCTTTGTTATTTTTGCTTAGGATTGTCTTGGCTATACGAGCTCTTTTTTGGTTGCAGCAGTGCTTCTTAAATGTTGATTCCAGAAAGCAGCAACAGCATCACCTAGGAACTTATTAGAAACATATTCTCAGGTCTTTCCACAGATCTGAATAAAAAACTCTGCGGCTAGCACCCAATAATTTGTATTTTTAAAAAGCACCCCAATCTCAGGTGATTTTGATACACACTAAAGTTTGAGAACCACCAATGTGGAATTTTGGAAATTTTAAACTGTACTGGAATGAGTTCTAATAACTATAAATGAACTAGTTGTTATGAGATTTGCCTGAGATATTATTTAAGGATAAGAAGAGAAATTGGACAGAATACATTTAAAAGCAGTGGCTTGAGAAAAAGAAAACTTTTCATATTTCATCTCAATGACTGAAGAACAGATGCATTAACAACAATTCATTTATGATTCTATATTTGTAAATATCCATTATTTTAACAAGAATGGGATGATATTTTAGTTTTATATTCAATATTAAATCTGATCAACATCAGCATTTTGTTGACAAGCTATGTTAATACCAGCTCCTAAAAATCATGTACTCAGAATAGCATGGCCATCCAATATGATGCAGAAGAGGTTACCTATGCTATCCAATTCTGTACTTCACGACTCCCCAACCCAGCAACAGAAAAACAGATTTCACGGAAATAATACAGGGAGTTTACCCTGAAGAGATATAGATTGACAATGAGTATCTGGTCAATAATTTATAATAATATACACTATTTCTTTACTTCAAAATATATTAATTTAATTACATCCATTAGCATTTACTGAGGCCCAGTATATTCCAGATGCTGCTAGGTAATCCTGTACTTTGTGTACATTTGTTTCTAGAATTGACAACTGAATGCATTTTCTTTATATTTGTCAAAATGCTTCATCTATAGTAGATCATAAAAGCCCACAGGTCATGGACTGTAAACCTTTTGAACACCAAATCTAGAATGAATATTAAAAGGCAGGCTTCTTAATAATTGCAGGGGATTATTTTAAATATTTACCACAAAAATTCTTTACAATTACTCCAGATTCACTTGCTAAAGGGAAAGAAACTATCTCATGATCACTCTTAAATTCTGTCTCAAAACTGTTGAAACAAACATCAGTCTTTGCAGGTTTACGTAATATTAGCAATATTCTTTTTATATTGTTTTTAAGTTAAAAATACTGTACTGAGCACTTTGTATATCTTACCTCATTTAATCTTCACCAAAAAAAAAAAAAAACCCTGCCAGATGGAAATGATAATACCTTTTTATAAAAGGGAAAAGCAATGAACAGAGATACTAAGTTCACACCAAGTGGCATAATCTGGAGAGAGCCCAGGCCTGTCCTATTACAGTGCCAAGGTGCTAACGACTATAGAATACAGCCTGAAACATTGCTTGTGAATGTGCAAGTTAGAGAAACAAGGAGTCAATGACTACATCAGGCCCTCAGGAGAGTGCAAGGTACTCCTATCATGACAGGGAATCAGTGCTGCTTAAAGAACAACTGAGAGTGTGCAGGGAGGTTGCAAATAAGAATGAAAGTGCCACATTTCTTCCTTGGCCACATAAACCTTCACAGAAATCTCCCCTTAATGGTTTACTGCTGCCCACCCTCTAGACTACAGATGGCTGAAAAAAGATAAATGATTGTTCCTGCTCCCAAGGGACCCTACCATTCTTTAGGTTAGAACAATTTACTCTGAGAGTAAATTCTGAAAAATCCAAGACTTACAAAATACACAAACACGGGGGAATGGTGGGGTGGGCAATTCCTGTGTGATCTTTAGCAGTTTTAGCGATGCCATAAAGGCACAGAGACAGGAAAGCATGGCAAAATATACCTTTTTTTAAGTCCTAAAAATAGATATGAGCCAGGTGCAGTGGCATGGGCCTATAGTCCAGCTACTAAGGAAGCTGAAGCAGAAGAATTGCTTACGTCCAGGAGTCCAACTCTAGCCTCAGCAACATAGTGAGACCCCATGTTTAAAAAAAAAAAAAAAAAGTTTTTCAATAGATATAATAGAAACCAAAAGACAGTAGTTAGGTTTTGTAACCTAAATTCTTAGGAAGATAGATGAATAAAAATATACTAATAATTACCTAAATAAGAACTCCCAAAACACACCTACCCAATTTTAAATTACTTGAGCTATAGAAGAACTTTAATTGGATTGCATTAAGAAGTCACTTTTATTTGAATTTACTTTTTAAACAGATGTGTTGCTGAAGCTGTCATACTCAACATCCACTCAGTTCCCCTCTCTGACACAAATGTATTTGCTTCCATCTGTGTGTGTTGCAATGGTGACATCTAGTGACTATTTTACTGAAGTGCATTCTTGGAGAAAAAAATGCACATCATAAAAATAATTACTATTTCTGCCCCTATTATTTCCAGAAGTCACTTGTGGTATGAACCCTCCTAACTGTGTGCAAAGAGTTAAGAAAAGAGATGTGCTATTCAAATAATTCAAATTGCATTTTATTTGTTTATGATTAGTACTTACATGAAGCTAGAGAAATTCAAAACATAAATTCAACCTGGAAACAAAGCCATATCTGGTAGGCAGTTACTAAGGTCAACATTTAAGTTGAAATTAGACTTCCTAATAATTTGCTTTTATGCTACTGTTTATACATTGAAGCCAAGGAAAATGTTTGACCAATTATTTTTTTGTGTTATTTTTCAGCCTACAGTTTCTACTATATGTATATGTTGTTCTGAACTTTAGATTCCACACAGTAGCATTCTATTTTTCTTTAATTGAAGAAATAAAAACATTTAGTGGGGCACTTTAGGCAATAAAGAATTAACACAGTTTTCTGGGAGTTAGCTATAGATAATCCCAAAACACAGCTGACACGCTGCTCCATTGTTTCACACATTGTGCAGATTTTAAGTAGGCAGGTGTAAACATTTCCTTCAGGAAGAAATTTCACTGCACAGTGTTGCTTACAACGTGAAGAACTAAAGTTCGAGCCTCCAGGAAGCAAGCTTATATGTTGGCCCAACTGCAAAATGGGAGGCGGAGGATGATGTTGTAGAAGGCTGTACCACTGTCCTATCTCATTTCTAAATCATTCGTGTAAAAGTGGCACTAAATCAGATAAGCGTGATCACAGGCAGGAGTGTCTCATTTCAGTCATATGCACATGTAACATAATCATCACTAGTGGCATCTTACCAACATTAATTAAATCAAGATCTTACAGATCTTTTTATACTATGCCATTTGGTGGGGGAGAAAGGGGAATAAAGAGAAAGACTAAAAAAAAAATAGTGGCTGTCTGGGGTTAATATATGTAACCCAAGGTCAGCTGGCTCTATGTTCTCTAATGTTCTGAAATCACCCTTTTTTGTTTAAAAATTAGCCCAAGCACCTATGCCATACAAGTGAGGAAATGTGCTATCCTTCATATCCCTTTCCCCTACCTCTACCTCCACATGACCCTTGTAGAATTTAAATTTATCTTATTCATCTCTTGCTATCATATCCTTCCTCTGCTGAGTTCTCTCTTGTTCTCTGTACCTGCAGCTGTTCTTCATTCTCATTCCAGTTAAACTAAATAGAAGCTGCTTAAAAGCAAGAGCCCCTTCTAAGCTCCCCACTTTATATCCAGTGTCTAGAAGAGCAGTTGCTGGATAGTAGTCACATCGTCTCATTTTCTCATTCAAAGCAATTCTGTCATTTTTTTTTTTTTTTTTTTTTTGAGACGGAGTCTCGCTCTGTTGCCCAGGCTGGAGTACAGTGGCACGATCTTGGCTCACTGCAAGCTCCGCCTCCCGGGTTCACGCCATTCTCCTGCCTCAGCCTCAGGATTACCTGGGACTAAACGCGCCCGCCACCATGCCTGGCTAATTTTTTGTATTTTTAGTAGAGACGAGGTTTCACCGTGTTAGCCAAGATGATCTGATCTCCTGACCTCATGATCCGCCCACCTCGGCCTCCTAAAGTGCTGGGATTACAGGCGTGAGCCACCGCGCCCGGCCCAATTCTGTCAGTCTTTTATCTATTCTCCCTTCCAGACCAACCCCTGAGCTCCATCTTTTCACACCCAAGTAGCTCCTTAAAGTGATTTATTGAAATAAAAGATGACTCTCCCTATGAGAAATTCTGTCCCCAGAATACTCTCACCACTTCTTATATATTTAAGAAACACCTAGAGTATATTTCAAAACATTTTGTATACAGGAAATATATATAATTTTTATTTGTCAAATAAAAAATAAAACAAACCTAGAGATAGTGAGCTGGCCCACCAGAAATGAAATTTTACCTCTTCAACAACAGAACCTGAGACATGGTCTGTACAGTAAGAAAAAGAGTTACCCTGGAGAATATTTTGAAAATTCAATTTTAGAAAACAACTCATCTCACCAATCTCTGCATGGTAATCAGAGGTCTCAGCGTTGTGGAAGCAGAAAGCATGTGGGAGAGAAACGGCGCCAGTATAGATGGACTGTGGCACTTCACTCATTTGTCAATGACGTGAGCAACCCTTTTGCTAAATAAAAGAATATTTTCCGACACTAAGAGAATATTTTCTCAATTTTGTGTGCTATTCTTACTGCAAAGATTATAGATACAATGCACTTTTTGGTTTATTCTGAATTATTAACATTTTCTCCATTACTTTTTTAAGCCTAGACCGGGACTCAGCAAATGACACCAGCAGGTGAAATCCAGCCTGCCACCTATTTTTGTAAGTTTTACTGGAACACAGCCATGCTGCTTGTTTAAGCATTGTCGATGGCCGCTCGAGTGCCACAACAGAGTCAGGCAGTTGTGGCAGAAATGGCACCATCCTCGAAACCCAAAATTGTTACTGCCTGGCTTGCTACTGTCTAGCTTGCCAACACATTCTGTACTCTCTCATTTTCTGGTACTCTGTCTCCCTCACCTCAGGGATCAACATGCCCTTCTGGTGAGTCAAAGCCCCTATTGCTTTCACCACCTATAATAACTCCCTCCATTACTTCCCTGATCTCCTTTTCTCCCATAAAATATTCATTTACGTGTATTTTAATTAAAAGGCGAGAAAGGGGATTATATAATTATTTTATGGTAAGTTTTGACTATTAGATTCAATCCTTCTACTTTTAAAAGAGGAGCTTATAACTTATTAAAGAAAAACAAATCTTGCTAGAATAACATCTGCAGAACATTAATATGTTTGCAGCTTCACCAGCCACGTTCCTATTTTCTTGGCTTCTATCACAGACTTTCTAGGGAAGAATAATGGGATGGACAGAGAGCCAGAGCCATCCACACCTCTGGGGATCCATTTAGAAAGCAAGTCACTTTCTATCAATTCTCTATGAAAAGGATAAGAGATTGGTTCTCACTTTAACCACCATTAATTAAATTTTGCTTATTTATCTCTATTCCTCCTTTTCTGAGGTCTTAGCCTAGCTCCAGGTTTATTCTTATGATTTCTGGGTAGAAATAATATGGGGATATTCAGATATTATACTTTTTATATTTAATACTTTTGTAAAGTGAAGGTAACAAATCTTTGATGAATGTGGTTTTCTCTCAAGGTTCCATAACATAATAGCTCCATTTAAAGGTTTAAGTTATGTGTGTGCTTTTATTTACCCATAATTGTTGACTTTTTAAAAATAACCTTGCTTATTGTAGAAAAGTTTTAAAAATACAGATAGCAAAATGTAAACTCTCCCCCCAAACATAATCACCATGAAAATATGGGTATACCTATAGTATTTTCTCCACACAGATACATGCACAAAATTGTGTATATGAGTATACACATATAAAGGCATAATGTGTTTCATTTTACTGTACTTTATTGCACTTTGCAGATATTGTGCTTTTCTAAAATTCAAGGTTTGTAGCAACTCTGCATCAAGCAAATCTCTTGGCGCCATTTTCCAACAGCATATGCTCACTTTGTGTCACATTTTAGTAATTCAGTATTTCAAACATTTTCATTATTATCATATCTGTCATGGTGATCTGTCTTCAGTAACCTTTGATATACTATCGTAATTGTTTGGGGGCACCATGAACCATGCCCACATAAGACAGCAAACTTAATAAATGTTGTGTGTTCTTACTGCCCCATGGACCAACCAGTCATTCCCAAATCTCTCCCCCTATCCTTGGGCCTCCCTTCTAAACACAGCAATATTGAAATTAGGCCAATTAATAACCCTACAATGGCCTAAACGTGTTCAACTGAAAGGAAGAATTGCGTTTCTCTCGCTTTAAATCAAAAGTCAGAAATGACTAAGTTTTGTGAAGAAGGCATGTCAAAAACAAAGACAGGCTGAAAGCTGTACTACTCCAGTGAACATATGAATGATAAAAAAGCAAAACAACCTTATTGCTGATAATAGAGAAAGTTTGAGAAGTCTGAATAGAAGATTAAATTAGCCACATTCCCTCAAGTCAAAGCCTGATCCAGAGCAACACCCTCACTTTCTTTCTCTATCAAAGCAGAAAGAGGTGAGGACGCTGCAGAAGAAAAGTTGGAAGCTAGCAGAGGTTAGTTCATGAGGCTTAAGAAAAGAAGCCATCTCATAAAAGTATAAGGAGAAGTAGCAACTGCTGATGTAGAAGCTGCAGCAAATTATTTAGAAGATCTAGCTGAGATCATTGATGAAGGTAGCTACACTAAACAACACATTTTCAATGTAGATGAAATAGCCTTATTTTGGAAGAAGATGTCGTCTAGGACTTTCATAGCTGGAGAGAAGTCAATGTCTGACTTCAAACCTTAAAAGGATAGGCTGAATCCCTTGTTAGGAACTAATGCATCTGGTGACTTTAAGTTGGAATCAATGCTCATTGACCATTACAAAAATTCTAAGGACCCTTAAGTATTATGCTAAATCTACTCTGTCTGTGCACTAGAAATGTCAAAACAAAGCCTAGATGACAGCACATTTACTGACAGCATGGTTTACTGAATATTTTAAGCCCACTGTTGAGACCTACTGCTCAGAAAAAAATGAAAGGTTTTAAAATATTACTGCTCTCTGACAATGCACCTGGTTACAAGTGCTCTGATGAAGCTGTACAATACATTAATGTTGTTTTCATGCCTGCTAACACAATATCCATTCTGCAATCCATGGATCAAGGAGAAACTTTTACTTTCAAACCTTATTATTTAAAAAAAATACATGTTGTAAGACTGTAGATGTCATAAATAATGATCATTCTGATGGATCTGGACATAGTAAATTAAAAGTAATCTTCTGGAAGGGATTCACCATTCTAGCTGCCATTAAGAACATCTGTGATTCATGGGAGGAGGTCAAAATATTAATATCAACATTAAAAGGAGTTTGGAAGGAGTTGATTCCAACCCTTTTGGATGACTTTGAGGGGTTCAAAACTTCAGTGGAGGAAGTAAATGAAGTAGTGGTACAAATACCACTAGAGAACTGAATTAGAAGTGGGATCTGAAGATGTGGCTGAATTGCTGCAATCTCATGATAAAACTTGAATGGATGAGTTGCTTTTTATAGATGAGCAAAGAAAATTATTTCTTGAATAGAATATACTCCTGGTGAAGATGCCATGAGCATTGTGAAAATGACGAGAAAGGATTTAGAATAGCACATAAACTCATTGATAAAGCAGTAGCAGGGTTTAAGAGGATTGACTCCAATTTTAAAAGAAGTTCTACTGTGAGTAAAATGCTACCAAACAGCATTGTGTGCTACACAGAAATCTTTAGTGAAAGGAAGAGTCAATCAATGCAGCATACTTTATCGTTATTTTAAGAAATGCCAAAGCCACCCCACCTTTCAGCAGCCACCAACCTGGTCAATCAGCAGCTATCAACACTGAGGCAAGACTCTTCATCAACAAAAAGACTATAACTCATTCAAGCCTCCAATAATCATCAGCATCTTTTAGCAATAAAATATTTTAATTCAGATTTGAACATTTTATTTTTAGACATAATGCTATTGCACATTTAATAGATAATAGTATAGTATAAGCATAATTTTTATATGCACTGGAAAACTAAAATATTTGTGTAACTTGTTTTATTGCAATATTGGCTTCATCACAGTGGTCTGGAGTCAAACTCACAATATTTACAAGGTATGCCTGTTTGTGTGTATGTATGTGTGAGTGTGTGTGTGACTGTGTGTATAGTTACAATGTGTTTATTATTTTAGATACTACTACTTTCACTTTATCTATATAGTGAAGGTCTTTCAATGTCATTAAATGTTCTTCCACAATATCACTCTTATTTACTATTTAGTGTTTGCTTATATAGCTAGACCACAATGAATTTAACAAATAGCTTTATATATGATATTTCAGGTTTAAAACTATTTATTATTCACAACACTGCAGTAAGTACCTTAGGCACCTTCTAAGGTCTGAACGTTTGTGTCCCTTCCAAATCTACATGTTGAAATCCTAACCCCAAGGCAATGGTATGAGGAGGTGAGGTCTTTGGGAAGGTAATTAGGTAACAACGACAGAGCCCTCAAGAATAGGATAGGGCCCTTATAAAAGAGACCCCAGAGAGATCCCTCGCCTGTACAACCATGTGAGACCACAGCAAGAGGATGGCTGACTATGAACCAGAAAGCAGGCCTTCACCAGACGACAGACTCTGTTGGCACGCTGACCTTGGACCTTCCAGACCTTCAAAATTGTGAGAAATAAATTTCTCTTGTGTATAGCCACCCAGTTTATGGTCTTTTGTATATAAGCCACCCAGTTTATAGTATTTATGGAACCAGCTGGGTTAATACCCATCCAGTTACTATTTTTGTTTTTTAGGTAAGTACTTTCTGAATCAACAACTAGGTATACCTTTTGATACAAATTGTCAGATTGTCCCCCCAAAATATAATATTGTGGTCACAGCTGTGAACTCTGAAGTGGGATTATGGGTGACTTAAATTTCCTTTTTATTATTTATCAATTTTTCCAACTTTTCTCCAGTGAGTCAAATAGAGGTACTCGGAATAGTTCAAAACCATTCTCTCCTTCTCTCTCTCTCTCTCTCAATTAACGGATAAATAGATGCATATACCAAATTATGTATTTATGGATCTATGCCATTTTGTTCGTTATAAAACTATAAAATTTAATTTTGAGCTGTAAAGTATTCTTTCGTGATATTTAGCCATTTAAAACAAACAGCCTATGCTTAATGTATGCTTTAAATTATTAGAATAATAATAACAGAATCTGTTGTTTTTAACACATACAGTAGCATCTTTCTCTAAAACATAAATGAAGCAATTTTCCCTTCTCCTGATAAACACAATTTTATGAACAGACTCTCAAGTGTTTCATGTCTTATTTCATTACCAGCAGTAACAACCTACTTCTGCCATCTTCCTAATGACAATTTTCATTATAGAGATAAGAAAAGGCATTACATTTAGAAACTCAGCATCTCAGGTGTAACTCCTTGGTGAATATTTCCATCAGTTCCTCTCATTTTCCTGTTCGATATTAATCAACTCTTTCTCTATAAATGTGCTATGTTTCATTTACAGATAATGTTTTAAGTTAATCAACTACCTACATCATGTTTAGCTTTCAGGAACCATTTAGGTATATATGAGGGAGCATAAATATTAAAGCTGTAAATGTATTTCTTAATGAATTTAGTTACATTTCATTAAATTTAGAGCCCTTTCATACAAAATAAGGGCAGCAATAGAAAAGCCACTACATTTTAGTCATCCTGTGAAAGTAATTGCACTCACAAAGCGGTTTCCTGGCACAATTAAAAGAGGATGGTAAGGAAGACTTGAGTGGCCTTGGAGTATATTGCTACAGTTCCCCAAGCTATACAAGATGGTTCCAATTTGACAGTTTTTGGTAAATATCCAGCTCTGTCCTTCCATAGAAAATTCAAAGCAGCATGGTTGATTTTTCTACTTAGTGGTATTTTCTGGTCTCAGTCAGCCATTAGATGCATCTCACCACTTTTATTTGTCAGATCAGTGTGGTACAGATGTCACACACTGGACATTAGAATGATTCTTCAAGGAGTTCCTATAGTAGGGAACTGAAATTCGCAAGAACGGGATGGTGAAGGATCATGAACAATGCATGTGCTCTATGCACTGTTTATTCAAAAAATATTTACCAATCATTACTTTCAGGTACTAAGCTAAGTGATAAGTAATGCACTCCCTGATACTTGCGGATTATAACTCCTAGATTACTTCATTTGCCCCAATATTACCATTGTCTTTTAAATATTCACTTGGATCATCCTTTGAATAATCTGAATTCTCAATACTTGAATTTGATTTCCCAAGGTGAATTCCAAGATAAGTACTTGAATGCAGTCAGTTTAAGAGACAATTCCCACTTTAGGAGGCCGAGACGGGCGGATCACGAGGTCAGGAGATGGAGGCCATCCTGGCTAACACGGAGAAACCCGTCTCTACTAAAAAATACAAAAAACTAGCCGGGCGAGGTGGCGGGCGCCTGTAGTCCCAGCTACTCGGGAGGCTGAGGCAGGAGAAGGGCGTAAACTCGGGAGGCGGAGCTTGCAGTGAGCTGAGATCCTGCCACTGCACTCCAGCCTGGGCGACAGAGCAAGACTCTTGTCTCAGAAAAAAAAAAAAAAAAAAAAGAGAGAGAGAGACAATTCCAAGAAGCAACAATGAGGGAGCAAGAAGAATGAGATTGAGGTGTATGCTATGGTATTAGTTACCAGAATACACTGTAGCAGTTCAATCCTTCTGAGTACCTTCTGGAGAATCATGCTGAACTGAACCACCCTTCCAAAGAAGAGCAACTGAGGCATTTATCCAATTCCTTTTCCCAGTTGGTATGGATTTATCATCAGAAATATAAACCCCTACATGTTTCAAAATTGCCTTCCCTGGACTGAAGGAGACCTTAAGGCTTCAGAGAAAGATCTGAGGCAGAAAAGCAGGGAGATAGCATGTACTGAAGGTGGGAGAGCATCATCAATTTTCTGAATTTGAATGTGGACCTCTCTAGTGAAGTTGGGGAAATTTTTGTGGGCAGTATCCTCAAATATATTTTTCAAGTTGCTAGCTCTCTCTCTCTCTCTCTCTCTCTCTCTCAGGTATGCCATTGAGTCATAAGTTGGGACTCTTTACATAATTCCGTGTTTTTCAGAGGTTTTGTTCATTCTCTTTTATTCTTTTTTTACTTTTGTCTGCCTGAGTTGATTCAAAGAACTAATCTTCAAGCTCAGATTCTTTCCTCAGTTTGGCCTATTTTGCTGTTATTATTTCTAATTGTATTATGAAATTCTTTCAATGAGTTTTTCAGCTCTATCAGCTATCTATCAGATCAGTTTGGTTCTTTCTAAAAATGACTATTTCATCTTTCGTCTCTTGTATACTTTTACTGGATTCCTTAGATTCCTTGAATTGGGCTTCAGTTTTTTCCTGAATCCTGATTATCTTTGTTGCCTTCAAGATTCTAAATTTTAAGTCTGTCATTTAAGCCATTTCAGCCTGGTTAAGAACATTGCTGGGGAGCCAGTGCGATCATTTGGAGGTAAGAAAACACTCTGGCTTTTTGAGTTGCCCGAGTTCTTGTGCTGGTTCTCATCTGTATGAGCTTATGTTCCTTTAATGCTGGAAGTTGCTATGCTTTGGATACAGCTTTTTGCTTTTATATTCTTTGATGCCCTTGAGGGTTTGACTGTGGAATAAGCTGAGTTCTGTCAACTGGCTTCCTTTCTGGATACTTTCGGGATTTGGGCTGTATGCTATAACCCCAGGAGGCTGAGACCAGGCCCATACCTTTGTTCTCTGGCCCCTTGAAGTTAAACACCTGCTGCACTGGCAGAGCTGAGATGTTCCCAATCTACTGACAACAACAATTGAATGGGGATGCCAGCAGAAGCTCTTCCATGAGGGCACATCTGCTGAAGCTCTTCAATGGTTAGGCATGGCCTTTTGGTGAAAGGAGTTATGATGGCAGCCACTAGGAGGAACCCCAGTTGGGTATCCAAGGCTACGCTGCAAGTGGATATAGCCAGGGAGGGACCTTAAGAGGTAGGTCAGCAGACAGGTGTGCTCTGATCTGACTGGCCCCGTCCACGTGCAAGACAGTTCTTTTATGTCCATGTCCTGCAGTCAACAAAGGCCAAAGTCACCTAGAGGAGCATGGTGAACTTTGGGGGATGGGGTTCCTTGGCCATGCTCCACTGCAACCATTCCCATGCCAAACCCTCTGGGTTCGGCACAGGCTGAAGTCCTGTCTCTGCCACCTCTCCAAGTAGCTCTCCCTGCCATTTCAAATGTCCATGGGGGTCATGGGGTCTCCTGTAGCTAGGATTCCAGAGGTCCAGTAAGAGTGGGCCACTCTTTGCCTATTTAACTCCCTCCCCGACAGCCACTGGCGGGGGTGGAGGGTAGAAACAAGTCCTGGTTCTTGTCAGCCCTATGCAAAATTCCCAGCTTCCTCTTCCTTTGCCCCAAGGTTTGCATACTCCCTCCATCCACTCTCAATTCCTACCTTCCAAAGATCTGCTCAGAATGTGCCAGTCTTCTTGATGGTCTGGTCTCAGTAAGAGATGCTCTTCCTGGCTGTGTCTAGTGAGCCATCTTAGCTCCGATTTTAACCATTCTTAAACCTTATTGGATCCTACCATCCATTTATCCTACCACCTTTCCACTGTCTATCATTTTCTTTATATACTCACTTCCTTTCACAGCTTAAATCTACAGCTCAACTTCATAATTATTTTCTTGCACATATTCTCAACTCCCTTGCCTCTCTCTCAGCTTCTCACTCTCTCCTGGCAAAACCGTAACACTGGGGAAGCCATCACTCCATCTATTCTGTGTCTGTATCCTTGCAGTTGAATGAATCTGGGGAAAAACATACTACCATGCTGACTTTTAATGCCTGGCCAATCTGCACAAGTGGGCTCTTAATACTACAAACAATCAAACCATATTTCCCTAGTCATTCGCACTCCCACCCTGTATAATTGTTTCATATCTTCTAATCTCACCTCAAACCTCCATCACCTCTTTGCTCATCCTAATTTTCAGCTGACAATCATGCTTCCTATATCTCTGAGAAAATAAAAGTGGAAGAGAATCCCCATAAGCTCCCATCACCATCACATCTACCCATCTCATCATATATGTACCTCCTTACACTCTTTTTTAGTGTTAATACAGATTAATTGTCACACTCCTATGCAAGCTTAATGCTTCATCTTGTCTACTCCTGCTCAAGGACATCACACCTGCAAATATTCCCAATTCCCTCTTTTTTCCCACATCACAAATATTTCTCCTCCTGCTGAAATCTTTCCCATATGCACAAAAACATGCTAACATTGCTACCATTTTAAATAACAATAATAATGATAAATTCTCTCATTGTTTTACTACCCTTCCAGCTTAAACTCCATTACACTCCTTCCCTTTAAACAAAACTCCTAATTCAGAGTTTTCTATATTCAATGTATCTAATTTACCTGTACTCATTCTCTTTTGAATCAACTCCAGGCAGCCCCAGCCAAACTGCTCTCATCAAGAGAAAATATGAATCCCTTTCATATTTGATTGTTAAATTCTACAAGAAATACTTAGTCCTCTTATTTTTCTTTTTAATATATTTTTATTTAAATACCTTTTTGGGTACAAGTGGATTTTTATTACATGAATAAATTATATAGTCATGAATTCTGAGATTCTAGTGCATCTGTCACATAAGTAGTGTACACTGTACCCAATATGTAGCTTTTTTATCACACATACTCCTTCCAACCTCCCCCTTATGAGTCTCCAAAGTCATTTATATCATTCTGTATGCCTTTGCATACTCATATCTTAGCTTTCATTTAACAAGTGAGAACACATGGTATTTGGTTTTCCATTCCTTAGTTATTTTGTTTAGAATAATGGCCTCCAATTCCATGCAAGTTACTGCAAACACATTATGTAATTCCTTTCTAAGGTTGAGTAGTATTCCATAGGGGGTGTGTATGTGTGTGTGTGTTTGTGTGTGTGTGTAATATTTTCTCTTTCCACTCATTGGTCAATGGACACTTAAGTTGGTTCCATATCTTTGCAATTGTAAATTGGGCTGCAATAAACATACAGGTGCATGTGTCTTTTTCACATAATGACTTATTTTTCTTTGGGTAGATACCCAGTGGTAGGATTCCTAGATTGAATGGTAGATCTACTTTTAGTTCTTTAAGAAATCTCCATATTGTTTTCCATCGAAGTTGTACTAATTTCCATTCCCACTAGCAGTGCGTAAGCATTCCCCTTTCACCACATCCATGCCAAGATCTATTATTTTTTGACTTTTTAATAATGGTCATTCTGCAGAAGTAATGTGATATTGTGGTTTTAATTTTCATTTCCCTGATGATTAGTAATGTTGAGCATTTTGTCATGTTTTTTGGCCATTTGCATATCTTTTGAGAAATGCCTACTCATGTCATTTGATCATTTGGTGGGATAATTTGTTTTTTTCTTGCTGGTTAGTTTGAGTTCCTTTTAGATTCTGGATACTAGTTCTTTGTCACATGGTTTGCAAATATTTTCTCCCACTCTATGAGTTTTCTGTTTACTCTGATTATTATTGCTTTTGCTGTGCAGAAGCTTTTTAATTTAATCAAGTTTCACTTATTTAGTTTTGTTTTTGTTGCATTCACTTTGGAGTTTTAGTCATAAATTCTTTGCCTAAACCAATTTCCAGAAGAGTTTTTCTGATATTATCTTCTAGAATTTTTATGGTTTCACATATTAAATTTAAGTTGAGTTGGCTTTTGTATAAAGTGAGAGATAGGGATTGAGTTTTATTCTTCTCCATGTAGCTAGCCAGTTTTCCCAGCACCATTTATTCCCATTCCCCATTTATTAAATAAGGTGTCCTTTTCCCAGTTTATGTTTTTGTATGCTTTGTTGAAGATCAGTTAGTTGTAAGTTTTAGCCTTATTTCTGGGTTCTCTATTCTTGTCCATTGGTCTATGTGCTTATTTTCATACAAGTACCATACTGTTTTGGTAACTGTAACTTTGCAGTATAACTTGAAGTCCAGTAATACAATGCCTCCAGATTTGTTCCTTCTGTTTAGAATTGCTTTGGCTATTCAGACTCTTTTTTGATTCCATATGAATTTTTGGACTTTTTCTAATTCTGTGAAAAATGATGTTGGTATTTTGATGTGAATTGTATTGAATCAGTAGATTGCTATGAGCAGTATGGTCATTTTCATGATATTGAGTCTTCTAATTCATAAGTGTGGAATGTATTTACATTTCTTTGTGTCAACTATGATTACTTTCCACATTGTTTTGTACTTCTCCTTGTAAAGATCTTTCACCTTTTTGGTTAAGTACATTCTTGGGTTTTTGTTTGTTTGTTTGTTCGTTTTTGCAGCTGTTGTAAAAGGGATTGAGTTCTTGATTTGATTCTCAGCTTGGTCATTGTTCATGTTTAACAGTGCTACTGATTTGTGTACACTGATTTTGTAACCTGAGGCTTTACTGAATTTGTTTATCAATTCTAGGAGTCTTTGGTAGAAGTTTTTTAGGTTTTCTAGGTATACAATCATATCATAGGTGAACAGTGATAGTTTGACTTCCTCTTTTCTAATGTAGATGCTCTTTACTTCTTTCTCTTGCCTGATTGTTCTGACTAGGACTTTCAATACTAGGTTGAATGGTTGAATAGAAGTGGTGAAAGTGGGCATCCTTGTCTTGTTCCATTTCTCAGGAGGGGGAATGCTTTCAACTTTTCCTCATTCAGTATGACGTTCGCTGTGGGTTTCTCATATTATGGCTTGTTTTAGTTTGAGATGATTCCCTTCTACGCCTCATTTGTTGTAATCTTTCATCATAAAGTAATGCTGGATTTTATCAGGTACTTTTTGGCATCTATTGAGTTGATCATATGGTTTTTCTTTTTAATTCTGTTTATAAGATATATCATGCATTTACATGTGTATTTTAAACCATCCATCCTTGGGATGAAGCCCAAATGATCATGGTGTATTATGTTTTTGTTGTGCTGTTGGAGTTGGTTAGGCCATATTTTGTCGAGGATTTTTCATCTAAGTTCATGAGGGATAGTGGTCTGTAGTTTTTTTATTTTTTGTTGTTATGTCCTTTCCTGGTTTTGGCATCAGGGTTGATGCTGGCTTCATAGAATGATTTAGGGAGGATTCTCTTTTTCTCAGTCATGTGGAATAGTTTCATTAAGATTGGTACTGATTCTTCTTTGAATGTCTGGTAGAATTCCGCTGTGAATCTTTCTGGCCCTGGGCATTTTTTGTTGTTGTTGGCAATTTTTCATATTACTGATTCAATCTTGCTGCTTGTTATTGGTCTAGTGAGGGTTTCTATTTCTTCCTGATTTAATCTAGGAGAGTTTTGTGTTTCTAGGAATTTATCCATTTTCTCTAGGTTTTTTATGTGTGCATAGAGGTGTTGATAGTAGTCTCAAAGGATCTTTTGTATTTCTGTGATGTTGGTTGTAATTTCTCCAGTTTTATTTCTAACTGAGCTTATTTGAATCTTCTCTTTTCTTGGTTAATCTAGCTAATGGTCTATCAATTTTGTTTATATTTCAAGTAACTAATTTTGTTTCATTGCTCTTTTGTATTGTGTTTTGTTTCAATTTTATTAAGTTCTGCTCTGATCTTCATTATTTCTTTTCTTCTGCTAGCTTTGGGTTTAGTTTGGGTAGATAGTTTCTTCTCATTATTCTTGAACTTATTTTTTATTTGTATTTTGTTAAATTTCTTTTCCCCCTTTAAGGATGTGACTTTTAATGTTTGTACTTTATAGCTTAATTTGACTCTTGGTGCTTTCAGGGATGGAGACTGTGCATGAGTTCCTTGGTTATAGAGAGTCTTTGTATGATGGCTTTCTCGGATGCTGGTTGCAGCAGCAACATGCTCAGTGAGTGAGCAAGTTCACTGTCTCCTATAGGGTTGGAATGACAGAGGTATCTTGAAGTGTATTTGATTCCCCCTTGGTGTGTACTTATTTATTTATTTATTCCCCAGTATTTTATTCACTGGATCGAATAGTTCAGGATCGGGGCCAATAGGAAAGGTGTCCACAGATCAAAACCAGCTGTGGCTAAAGCAGGTGGGTAAATGCAACACTCATTGGTGGGCAGAAGTCCCAGCCTTGACAGAAGTGGCTGGGGGCACCCTCAGTGAAACACACTGAGGTCTTATCAGAGGGAAAGGCCATAGCCATCTCAGCTCCCCTGCCAGGCCAGCAGGAAAGTTATCCACTTTCCAGACACACTCCTGACCCAGTGTTCCAGCTATTCAGATCAGACAGGTGCCTCTTTTCATCTGCAGAAATGCCGATGTTCCAAGTAGAGAGGAAATGTGACCCTACCTCTCATGCAAGCCTGCACCTGGAAGGTGCTCCTCCTGTGGAGATGCAGTCACCCTGAAGTATTACAGAAAGGCTGTGTATAGGTGCACTCATGCTAAGCTCCTGTGGACAAAACACCAGCTGTGTCTGCAGTGGTGGACGAGTAGAAGAAGAACCCCTCTTCTCCGAGATCCTTCATGGGCACCAGGGCCTCCTGATTGTTGGGGCAAAACTGCAGACTTTCCCCGTTGAACCCAGCATTGCAACTGTGCATCCGCTGAAAGAAACTTCCCACCAGCAGAAAGATTTGGGACTCAAACCTGCCATCCAGGTTCCTTTGTCCTACAGGGTGTTTCCTTGATGTGCTGCACTCTCCCTTCCCCTAGGAGTAGGAGCCTCTGAAGGCCAGACTACTGTGAATCCTGTTGCCCCTCTGAGTCAAGTTGCCCAGTGGGGCTGATACACTCCAGGCTGGTTCTGGGGAATGTCTTCAAGGGATCCAGAGATGTGACCTGTCTTTAGGTTTCCCAGGAGTCTGTAGTAGCACCAGCTCTGATGGGGGTGGCAAGGGAGTGATGTAGATCCTTTGAAATTCCTTGGTTATAGATAGCCTTAGTGTGTTGGCTTTCTCAAATGCTGGTTGTAGTAGTAATGAACTGGTCACATGTACAGACTTAGGACCTCTTGGTTAGCCAGGGTTATGCAGGCAATAGTGACAGCTGAAGTCACACACAAGTTTTCTCCTTCCTGGGTGTGGTGTTATTCAACTTGGAGATGCTGTAATGGACTGCGTCAGTTGGCCTCCAGCCAAAATGTGGCACTTGCAAAAGAGCACCAGCTATGGTAGTAGCAGTGGGATTTGTGCTTGCTTTATGTTACCCAGGAGAGGTACTCTGGTTTCTCAGGTGATGGGCATAAAGCTCTGAAAAGTTTCTGCCCTTTGTGTTAAGCTATCAGGCAGGTAGAGGGGCAAAGCCAGCTGGGGGCTGAGTTAGGCAGGTCTTTGCTCTGACTCTCCATGTGCAGAGCAAGCAGCAACCCCTGTAGGAGTCAGGAGACAGTTCTCTGGCCACTGGGGTAATGTTCCAAAGAGGAGCACAGCTGCCTCTGTTGAACAGAAGTGTACTGCAGGAAATGTGGAGTAGCAGGCAGTGGTAAGTCCCACCCAGCTCCCACACACTTGGCAAGGCAGATCTCACACCCGCAGCTTACCACTAGCAGCAGCGACCCTAAGTTCCAGGCCATCTGAGCACAGAACTCAAAACTCCCCCAGGCCATATACCTTCTGCAGGGATAACAACCACAGCTTTCAAGCCATGCATGTAAAGTGCACCTGCACAACTGGGGTGCCCAGCTCCTATGCTCATGATTGCAGCATACTTCCCACTTACCCCCCAGTTCTGGCAAAAGGAGTTCTTCCCTACTCAAGGTTATATCACAAAGTTCAGTTGGGAGCTTCTTCCAACCTGAGACCACTGCCTGAGTCAGTTGGCAGACTTCTGCAAGGTCCCATGTGAGTCAGAATAGGTAATGGCTTCCCTTGGTCCACACTGGAGACTGGGAATGCACACAAGGCTCTTCCTGCTGCCACTCCTACTTTTATATTCCTCATCCTCCTAAATCAGTTATAGTACTGGATAGGATTAAGGCCTTCCCCTGTGGCCTGGATTTCCAGCTTGCCTAGTGGGGCTGTGTACCCTAGAGGCAGTCTCTCCCCCTCACACACTCTGGGGACTTACAGTTTCTTGCCTGACTCATGGTGTGGGCTGCAGCCTGCCACTTCTTTCAAATAATCTGTAGATTTCAGTTTTCCTGTTAAGTTCCTGCATTGCTTCTTGGAAAAAAAAAGCTCACAGTGTGACTACGTACACACTATTTTGTCTCCAGGTGGGAGAAGCATGCAAACACTGCCTGCAATCTGACATCTTGGGGGAAAAAATTCCTCATATTTTTAATGCATCGACAGCATTTGACACATTCACTCCTTCTTGAAACACTTTTATCAGTTCGCCTCCAGGACACCACACATAATTGGTTTTCTTCACTGGCTACTCATTCTGAGTCACATTTGCTATTTCCTTTTCATTTCCCTGTTTTCTAAACATTGGGATATGTTGGGACTTAATCTTTTGACTATACATACACACTCACACACACACACACACACACACAATTTTTCTCAGTGACATCATCTAGTTTCATAGTTTTAAATTTTATATGCTCATGAGTCCCAAATTTATGTCTCTATCCCAGACCTCTCCCCTGAATTGTTGTAATTAGTTCCACTGAGGTATAATTTACATTCAACAAAATTCATCAATTTGCAGTATACAATTTGATGAGTTTTGGCAAATGAATATAGTCATGTAACCACTACAAAATCAAGATATAAAACATTTCCATCATTCCAAGCCTTTGCCATCAATCCCTTCTTTCCACCCTTTGCCCCTGGTAACCAATAATCTTCTTCTTATCATTAGAGTTCTGTCTTTTGTAGAACCTCAGATAAAAGGAATCATACATTTTGCGGTATTGTGAGAATACCTTCTTTCACTTAGGACATGATTTTGACACTCATCAACATTGTTGCATCTCTCAATAGTTCTTTACTTTTTATTGCTGAGTAAAATTTTACATATAAATGTACGATTTATGTATTCATTCATTTGCATTCCCTTAATAACTAATAATGTTGACCATCTTTTCATATGCTGTTTACCATTCACATAATTCATTTGGCAGAGTGCCTAAAAATCTTTCACCTATTTTTGTTATCAGATGTTTAACTTCTGCTTATTGAGTTGCAAGAATTCTTTTTATATTATAGAAACAAGCCCTTCATCAGATGTATACTTTGCCAATATTTTCTATCTGTAGTTTGCCTTTTCCTCTTCTTAACAGTGTGTTTTAAAAACAAACGTTTTTAATTTCAATTAATTCTTTTTTTTACCATTTATTTTTCCTATGGTTCATACGTTTTGTGCCCTATCTAAGAAGCATCTGCCTAATCAAGGTTACAAAGATATTTGCCTATGTTTTCTTCTATAATTTTATAGTGTACAGTCCATTTAAAGCTAATTTTTATAGGATGTATGGCAAGGGTTAAGGCCCAGATGGCTATCAAATTGTTCCAGTACCTTTTGCATCTATTGCAAAGACTATCCTTTCCTCCAATGAATTATCTTGAAAACTTTGTCAAAAATAAATTGACTACATGTGTATCTATCTATTCTGGGACTATTATTTGTTTCTATTTTTCTATATGTCTCTCTATGCCAATGTCATGCTATTTAATAACTATAGTTTTACAAAACACTAGAGATCAGATACTATACGTTCTCCAATTTTGTTCTTTTCTAACATTGTTGCAAAGTTTATGAACATTTGGACTGATATATAAATTCTTGAGTTGATTTGTCAATTTTTACCGAAGAGCTACTGGGATTTTGATAAACATGGAATCAGTTTGGGGACATTTGATATTTTAACAATTAGTCTCCCAATCTGTGAACATGGTTTATATCTCCATTTATTGAGGTTTTATCTAATTTCTTTCAGTACATTTTGTGCTTTTGAGTATACAGATTGTATACATATTTTATGACATTTATCCCTAAAATGTTCACATTTTACCACCATCAAGTTAAGTGCCATAAAAATGGTATTATTAAATTAATATAAAATCCCAATTGTCAATTGTGACTATATAGAAATATAATGAAGTTCTGAATATTGACCTTGTATCCTGCAGCCTTGTTAAACTTACTTATTAGTTCCAGTAGCGTAATTCTTCAGTTTTTGTTTTTTTTTAATGTGGATTATCATGTCATCTGCAAATAAAAACACTTTCCTTTCCAATCTCTATGTATTCTGTTCCTTTTTCTTGCCAAACTGCACTAGGAAGGAATCACAATAAAACACAGAAAGAAAGTAGTATATGTGGACAGGAGGCGAAATAGAAGTATATTGTTGAAGGTTTCTTTTACTATGTCGGAAATGATTTGTCATCTGGTGGGTAGACTGTTGTGTTAGTTACCTATTGCTGAATAACAAAATACCCCCAAACTTAGAAGCTTAAAACAGCAATAAACAGTTATGATCTCCCACAGTTTCTGTGCAATCTGGATGGGTTTAGCTGGGTGGTTCTGGCTAAGGGTCTCTCATGAGGTTGCAGTCAAGATGTTGAAAGTGGTTGCAGTCATCTAAACACTTTACTGGTGCTGGAGACTTTGCTTCCAAGATGGCTCACTCACGTAAATGGGAAGTTGATACTGGGTCTTGGCTGGAGACTTCAGTTTCTCTCCGAGTAAACTCTCTGTAGATGGTGAGCATCCTCAGGACGTGGTAGCTGGGTTTTCTCAGAGGAGCAATGCAAGAAAGAGCAAGTTGGAAGCTCCAATATCTTTCTGACCTAGGCTTAGAAGCCATACATTGTCAGTTCTCCATATTCTTTACAGAGTTTGGCCCTATTCCATGGAGGATGAGACTATATTAGAGTTGAACAAGAGAATGCAGAGACTGTTGGGGAGCATCTTAGAAGCTGCTTAACACAACTGTGATAAGTTACAGTGTCCTTATCATATACTTTACTTCTATATATGTCATAGAGCCAACAGTACATTATTTCTATTTTGCTTTAAGCAGTCAATTATCTGTTAAAGAGACTTTAAAACTAAGAAAATTAAGTATTTTTCATGTATCCATATATTTATCATTTCTGGCATTTTTTATTCCTATATGAAGATACAAGTTTCCATCTGGCATCATTTTCCTTCTGCCTGAATAACTTCCTTTAATATTTCTTATAGTTAGTTTGCTGACAACGAATTTTACCTCTTTTGTTTGTCTGGAGAAGTGTTTATTTACCTTGATTTTTAAAAAATCAAAAATCTGGATATAGAATTCTAGATTGACAGGTTTTTTTTTTTTTTTCTTTCAACACTTGGAGGATTGTCATTCAGTTTGTGTAGTTTCTGACAAGAAGTTTCTGTTGAGATAGTGTCTTTTTCTTTCCTCTGGCTGCTATTAGGATTTTTCTCTTTATCAAAACTGGTTTTCTAAAATTCAGTTACAATGTGTGTAGGTGTGATTTTCTGTATGCTTTTCCTTCTTAGGATTCTTTTAGTTTCTAAGATCCATGAGTTTATACTTTTCATCACAGTTGGACAAACATTTGGCCATTATGTCTTCTCTTTTTACCCTCCTCCACCTTGCTTCAGTGGTTCCAATTATAAGTATATTAGCTCTCCCAACTTTGTTCCTCAGGTCACTGATGCTCTGTTCATTTTTCTATTAGTCATTTTTCTCCCTGAGCTTCATTTTTGATAGATTCTATTGCTCCTTCAATTTCACTCATCTTTTCTTCTGCAGTATCTAATCAGCTGTTGATCCCGTTCAATCTATTCTTCATTTCAGAGATGAAATGAAGTATTTTTCATCTCTGTAACTTTGATTTCGGTCGTCTTCTATTATCTATATCTCTCTTCATCATGCTCATGTTTCCCTCTACCTTACTGATGACGTGAAGCATATTTATAATGGACAATTTTAGTCATTACATCACCTCTGTCATTTCTGGTTCTGTTTCTATTTATTGACATTTTTCTTCTGATTATGGGTTAGGTTTCTTATTCTTTTCAATGTCTAGTAAATGTTTTATTGCTTTGCAACATTGAAACCTCACTTAATAGGGTGGTAGATTTTGTTGTAACCCTTCTAGTAGCCTTAGGCTTTGTTCTAGCACACAGTTATATTACTTAGTAGCAGTCTAGCTCTTTTGAGGCTTGTTAGGAAATCCAGAGCATATTTTAGTCTAGGGTTAATTTAGCCTCACTACTAACTTCACTACTGAGGTATTCTTCTGAGGATTCTATTCAATGCCCCTATATAATATAGTGTAATAAGGTCTTTCCACTCTAACTGATGGGAACACAAACTCTTCCCAGCCTTAAGTGAGCTTCAGGAATTACTTGACTTACTGCCTCCCAGTAGTTCTTCCCCCTGCCAGGGGTATCTTCCTCTCTCACATGCACATACCAAGGCTCAAGGGACCCCTTTGTGATTTCTGGGTATGTTCTCTCTTATCTCTCTCTCTCTCTCTCTCTCTCTCTTCACCAAGCCTCCCCCCACCCCGCCCCGCCACCCCAAATTTCTATCCACTTTAGTCTCCGTGAACTCTAATTTCTATTCCCTCCACTAAGCTAGACTGCCAGGATCTGTTCGAGGTTTCTCTCTGATATAGTTTGGCTCTGTGTCCCCACCTAAATCTTACCTCAAATTGTAATCCCCCATGTGTCAAGAAAGGGACTTGGTGGGAGGTGACTGGATCATATGGGCAGTTTTCCCTATGCTGTTCTTGTGATAGTGAGGGAGTTCTCAGAGATCTGACGGTTTAAAAGTGGCAGTTTCCCCTGCGCTCTTTCTCTTTCTCTCTCTCTCTCTCTCTCTCTCTGTATCTCTCTTTCTCTCTCTCCTGCCACCTCTTAAAGACATGCCTTGCTTCCCCTTCACCTTCCACCATGATTGTAAGTTTCCTGAGGCCTCCCCAGCCATGCGGAACTGTGAGTCAATTAAACCTCTTTCCTTTTTATACTACCCAGTTTCGGGTAATTCTTTATAGCAGTGCGAAAACGGATGAATACACCCTCTATCTATTACAGT
Organism: Macaca mulatta; assembly: GCF_049350105.2. Taxonomy (NCBI): domain Eukaryota; kingdom Metazoa; phylum Chordata; class Mammalia; order Primates; family Cercopithecidae; genus Macaca; species Macaca mulatta. Next base: position 100,173,038 of record NC_133413.1, read on the forward strand.
TTGAAAACTGCCTCTAGGTGGCACGCCAAGCTAGGGCAATAAGGTTCAATTTGTTTATTATGAAAACATTGTTTTGTCCAATTTTCTATTTGTTTGAGGTATACAGTAAATGTAGTCTCTGTCATCCCATTATAGTCAGAGCAGAAATGATCTCCGGAAATCTTTTTTAAATGTCAAACTACTTGCTGGACACCTCTACTTGCAAATATAAGAGGCATATGAAACTTAACATATACAAAGTTTAACTCTGCTCTCCTCTGCATGCCCTGAATCAAGTAAACCTGCCCCTTCTTTCATGTTTCCTGTGTCAGTAAATGGCAACTCAATCCTTCCCACTGTTTGGACCAAAATTTCAAAACTTCTCTTTCATACTTAATAGCTAAGCCATCGGCAAATTCTTTCAAATCTTGTCTTCAAAAGTATATACAGAATCTAATCCGATCACAACCATCCTAGTTTACTTCAGCTCATCATCCACTCTTTCCCTGGATTATTGCAGTAGCTCCTATATTAATCAGATTCACTGCAGTAATACTGCATAAAAATTATTCCTCCAATCTCAGTGGCTTTCAATGCAATTTATTTCACGCTCATTGGTCTACAAGTCTGTGGCTTTGCTATGCTTGGCTGGGCTTTGCAGGGTCACCCTGGCTTCGCTCTAGGCTGCTGGTCAGGTTCAGGTTTGCTCCATATCTCTCGTTCTGAGGCCCAGGCTTAAGGGGCACTGGCTGCTTGCAGTATTCTTCTGGCAGATGCACAAAAGGGTTGGAAGAAATTTGCTGGGTCTTTTAAGGTTTTGCCTCCCCACTGGCACATAATCACTTTTCACTCACTTTCCATTGACTAAAGCAAGTCAAATAGACAAATCCAGTGATGATGGGCTGGGAAAATTTTATAGAAAGGACAGTAGGGTGAATATTTGCTGAATAATAATCTACCACAGCCTCCTAATCGCTCTTCCTGTTCTTTCCCTTGCACTTTTCAGTCTGTTTTTAACATAGAATCCAGAATGTTGCTTTTAAAACACACTAGGACCCTTCTGTGCAAAAAACCCATCAATGACCGCTCATTTCATTCAGAGTCCATACAGCAGTCTACAAAGCCTTAGTCACTCCTGCATCTGGTCACTTTTCTGATTGCATTTTCTACTATTGTCTCCCTCCTCTCTGAGTATCAGCAACACAGGCCTCTTTCTTTGCTAAGCTGGAACAGGCCAGGCAAATTCCTGTCTCAGGCCTTCGCAGTTGCAATGTCCATATCTGAAACATTATTCTGCTCCCCACCCCAAGTTGTCTCTCATCTTGTTCAGATCTCTGCTCAAATGTGACCTTAGTGAGGTCTTCCAAGAGTACCTTATTTGTACTTTCAAACTCTTTGATACTTTCTGGCCCTCTTCTTTGCATTACTTTTCTCCAGAGCACTTATTATACTTTATTTTATTTACTGTCTGTCTCCTTCCACTAAAATGTGATATCCAGGTTCTAAGAGTTCTAAGGATGTTGTTGGAGAAAGAGGCTTCGGAAAGCACTGCTCCAAGCCCAAGGTGCTGTCACTAAAGATCCTGTTTCCCATCTTCATGTTAGGTGTTTTCTTAATAATGGCCACAAGGTGGCATGTATAATACCTAATTCCAAAAACATAGCCAAACATACTCATAGGAGTTAAAGTTGTATCATCCAGTATATATAACTTTAGTTCACAATGGAACAGCACAAATTTCCCAAATAAAATTTGGAAAAAATGAACAAGGAAAAAAGCAGCCCAAATCACAACTACTACCACCACACTGACCATTGACACCATAAGATACATAGTTTAAGAAATCTTTTTCATTACGAAATTTTAGCATGTGAAAGCACAGGTTGAAGATTATTCTGGAATTTTCTTCAGGTCTTTGTTGTTGGCTTGGTTGCCTGTTTGCTTGCTTTTTAAATCTCTGTAGCCTACTAAGCTTTCCTTTTGAGAATGACAGTGGTAAGGGCCTCTCTTATGTCTTGAGGCATTTTATTTCAAGAGTTCACATGATGTAATCTTTTTTATGCTTCTCCCCTCATAACAGATAAGTCTCTGAGTTCACGACCATAAAGAAGTGATTAGCCAATTATCTGAGAACCACTTCCTCCTAAGTGAGAGGAAGAAACAAGTCAAAGACAGAAGAGGCAGCAGTGTGGGAAAAATTAAATGAGAGACCTTCCCAAATCGTTCTCTTTTCCTGGTTCTCCTGTAAGGTGAGAATGGACTATATACACTCTGAAGTGCATGCAACAACTATGGAGTGGTTATCTGTTACTTATTATACTGCAGTTCTCTGTTGTCATCCCTGAATCTCTGGTAAATGCTTGTTAGAGGCTACGGTGTGATCTCAACTGTACTGCAGGAAATTCAGGAAGGGTTGTATGCCCTAAATAGGCCGGGGTGGGAAAGGTGGAAACATCAACATTTTCCTCGGTGCCAGGGTGGGAGTGAGAACAGTGACTAATGAGTTTTTTGAGGAGCAGAGGACAGAAGTCCTGAGTGCAAGATCCAGCTGTCCCTTCCCCCACAGATCCTCACTCCACTGCCAACTTTCAAAATACTAATGAATAAGGAATCTCATTGGTTTCCTTTTAAGAGGCATCAAAATTCTCGTTCCACATAAAATTCTTATAGGTTTATACAACGTCTCTGCATTTGTAGCACCCTCTGTGTTTTCCATTGGATCTCATTTTTGAACAATTTCCCTTTCAAACAAAGCAAAGCATTTTCCTAGTCATTCAAAACCATAACCAAGTTACTTGAGAAATACTTGGAAGTACTCAAAAACGCCTGAATTTCATAAACCATGGTCTGAATTCCATCCTTTATTCACTTGTAGGTATGTGGCTAGAAAATAGTAGGCAATCACATTCTGCTTCCTAATTAGAAAGCAGCATACCTAAAGAACTACATTTGATATTTCATGAATAGAGGGCTCAAAATCTAAGCCAAAAGTAAAAAAATACATTATAACTAGTGATGAAAACATGTTGTACCAGGAAAGTAAATCCTCATAAAAAATGACAATCTACAATTTAATGAGCTCAGAATTACTCTAATATTTTAATATCCAAATATTCCTCAATATTAAAAGCCATTATACGAAAGTACATACATGAATCAGGTGAAGTAATTCACAAAGGCACTCAGAGAATCTTGGACTCTTATTAGCTTCCTTAAGTCTGTAATATTATTCAGAAAAGGAACTAGGTGGAAGTCTACATATTATTTTCTGAACTTGATTGTTAAGACGAAACTGGTTATACACGTCTAGCTTCTCTAACTGGCCTGACATTCAAATAAAGACTACATAAATACACTGTTTGTTTATGCACACTTGTACATGGTTGTAACAATTTTTGTATAAATATAATAATTTTTTTAGAATAATATAGAAATATACATGATCACTCTGTAAAACAGTCCCAAACAGTTACTAAGTTCTATTCTCTCTTATGTCTAAGCCACTGTCTTGGATTATAGTTTATGCTATGTGAAGTCAATTCTTTGCAGACACAAGAGAGCCTTTGGTTCTGTGCTCTACTATACTAAATTCGTGGTATTTAGTTATGAAATTCTGGACTTTTGACAATCCTCTAGCAGAAAAGCCATGGGTTTCCATATGCCCTCGAATATGGCACTTCTGAAACCTTACTGTGTATATGAATCACCTAAAAATCTTCTGAGAAATATTTTTAGTTCACATTTCAAAAGGCTCCATGCAAACAAAGCAGCAATGGCTGGGAATTATTTGGCCTTTGTTGTTTCCCTGTTTCTCCTCTGCTTGGTGACAAAAAACTAAAGAACATCTATTTTGTCCTTGATGTATAACTGCAACTATTAACACTAAGTAAATTATAATCCATAGTCCAGTCTAGTGTTTGTAAAGAAACCCCCATGCTAGTCCTCCCCGCTATAATGTAATCTCTTCTGGTGTGTCATTCCAGTTCCTTACAGTAATTTCCTAATTTGAGGGGAAAATTGAGTTTGCCTCTCAAAACAAAGCTGATATATGGTATTGTAAAGAAAAGAACAAGATTTCAAAGCATCTTATTTTAAGTCTATTATGAAGGAAGTCACTATAACCAGCCTTTACAAAACAGCTTATGTTAAAAGTTGGGATATTCTGAAAGTTAGTTAAAGAGTATTTTTATTTTTTCTGTACGAAATAACCTTTCCTCTAATTTAAACAATTCAAGTGTAAACTAACAGCATAATTCCAATATATAACTCTTTCCAAATCCAGAGAAAGAAATGATGTCTTTTAACCACCTTTCTGTCTCTAAGAATGAGAGATTATAGAAGATGAAATGTAGGAGACACAGTGTGAGATCTTCTCAGAGAGCTTTAAGGCCCCTGCTACTTGTAGATAAGAACCAGCTAATTGTTGGGTTTGCGCAACAGGGATCTGATAATGCCACACCAGGAAGACCCTCAATCAGTGCCCACTGCAGAAAAGAGTGCCAAGAATGTTCTCATCGGCCCAGCTGAGGGCATTTTTCCTGGAAACAGACAATATAAACGTGAACTTTAAAAGGATACTAGCAAGTATTATTCTTTCCATTTCAGGGACTTTACACAGTGTACAGTGAATAGCGGGTACTTCATTAATAACTCAAGACTTTTCAAAGCCTAGAATCAGAGCATTTGACAAATGCTTATTAGCACTGGAGCTGGCATTTGTCAAGCTCTGACTTTAAACTCCTTTCCCCTCAGAATATCTGTGGTCCAATAAAATATCCCTGCCCCAAAAGGCAGGTGTGAGAGGGCACAGTGTTTGTCAAAAAGAAACACTGAGCTCTCTCTAAAAGGCAAATACACTTCTGCTTTTTCTTTGTTCTAATGAAGACAATGGCCATCCAACATGCTTCAGAGGATCAGAGGACATCCACATGCATCCTTGGAGGCCACTTCCCCAATTTTTGCTGCAATCCCCATGTATCTGCCCACTGGAGACCAAGAAGATACACAGTTCAGCTCCTCTAATCTTTTCACAAACATAATACCGCTTAGGTGCGTTTGTAGAATCTTGGGGTAATCTCATGCCCAGCAGTTAATTACCAGTTCCTTGTTGCACCTTACAAAACTACACTCACTAAGTAACCACACACGACATGCTTATTCATTTAGGCCACCATCGACCTCAAACATTGTTCAAGACTTAAGACAGAGAGGTGCATCACCATGAAGAAATTATTGGTACTATTTTCTCTTCTACTTAGAGTCGTAGGACAGCAGAGCCATATGACACAAACAGAAATCAAACCAAAATAACATAAAATATTACCACTGTTAAAATGAGAAAAAGAATGTGTTAAGATGGGACAGAAATGCTGAACACACCTCTTTCCTTTCACTGACTTTTTAAAACACTGCTACGTCCCTGTCAAATTTGGTTTGAGAAGTTAGACTCACACCCTTCACAAATCTTAAAGCCTAGGAATACATCTTCCAGTAATATAGTAACTAGTGACAAAATTACTCTACAGTCAAGCAAGTTGAAAGAAGTATGGAATTCATTTTAAATGGGTTATTAGCTGAATACTAAAATCAGTCGTTCAATGTCCCAGGATCATTAGCTTCCTAAATTCTTAAACTTTCAGAGCTTATAAAAGCAGCACAGCCTCACTGTGTATTTCAATCACCAAGTAGAGTCAAAACATGTTTCAAAAGATCACTAAAATGCCTGCTGGGACAGAGGAAGGTAAAAAAACAAGATAAAAACAAACACTAGCAAAACCCACCTAATAAGCTTTTAGAAAACAGATCTCCCTCCAGATCCTTGCAAGATTTCTTCTTTGACCTGATTCCCTTTAGATATAATAATTTATTGGTGCCCCTACTGTCAAGGTTTAAGTGAGTCATCGCTTTGTTCTCTATATGTCAAAAAGCTCTCAGTACCTTTCACATATTCCTCTCTTGAAATTCAGAATGAAACAATTCACGAAACCTGTTTTCCCTCAGAGATAAGGTTATGCCAAATCAGCCAACTCCCTGAGAAAAAGAGCATCCCCAGTATTTTCATGTACTGGTACCATTTATTATAAAGGGAGACTTTTTAATTTTGTTGATTTGTTTGTTTTGAGGGGCCACATAAATTACTGTAAAATTGCTTTAGATTTCAAACTCAGGCAGTGACATATAGTAGTTAAGCGACTAGACTTTGTCAGACAGAACGGAAATCTGGTAGGTTTTACTACTTACTAACCCACATGAAACATGGGAAAGTAACATTAGCTAAGCATTAATTACTAAGGCACTGTTTAAAGTGCTTAACTTGAATGAACTCATTTAATCCTCAAAAGTCTCTATGAGATAGGATCCTATAAATAAGGTAACTGAGGTAAAAACAGTAAGTAATATGCTCAAGATCACAGAGCTAATAAAATAAAGAATTGAGATTAAATTCAAGTAGCCCTGTTGCTAAAGCCTATATTCTTAACCACTTCATTCGTGGTTTTTTTAAATACAACCCACTCCAAGAAGTAATCTTTTAAGGGCCAGGCGTGGTAGCTCACACCTGTAATCCTAGCAGTTTGGGAGGCTGAGGTGGGTGGATCACCTGAGGTCAGGAGTTCAAGACCAGCCTAACCAACATGGAGAAACCCCTTTCTCTACTAAAAAAAAAAAAAAAAAAAAAAAAAAAAAAAAAAAAAATCCAAGCATGGTGGCACATACCTGTAATTCCAGCTACTCAGGAGGCTGAGGCAGGAGAATCACTTGAACCTGGGAGGCAGAGGTTGCAGTGAGCCAAGATCGCGCAATGCACTCCAGCCTGGGCAACAAGAGCAAAACTCCGCCTCAAAAAAAAAAAAACAGTAATTTTTACTAGGACTCATTGTAAGAAATATGTTCTGTAACACAACCCAGTGCACACACATGTGTTTATTTTATAGATATTATATGATATATATATAATTGAAACCAAAATTTGATGAAATTATGCCTATTCTTACTTCCTGAAATGCAATATTTCATATTCTATTTTATTGTTTAATAACTACTGATCACTCCCTACAAAATTGATTTTAAAACCCACTGAGAATCATGACCTGAAGTTTGAAAACAGGAAACATTTATTTTTTACCACCACGGAAAATTTTGGAGGATTAAGTAAGATAACATATGCAGAGCATTTAGCCCAACTCCTGGCACATACCATGTGCTAAATTCACGGTAGCTATTCTTATGTATCTTTTTGAAAACTAGCTGCAATTGTGGAAGGAAGGGACAATGAGGGGAAAACCCTGACTGGGCTACAGATGAATTTATTGTCAGTTAGGTGTGTCCTTGGTAGTGAGATGGGGAATTTCCCCAGTATCTTTAACTTGTGCTGCAATGGAAATATGTATGCAGAAAGAGAGCTGACTCATGGTTATCTCTTCTCCACTAAAAAAAAAATGGCAAATTACAACTTACTGTGCCTCACCACTGGAAACCTCAGTCAATTCCAAATTACTGATCCATATTTACATCCAATACTTACACTTGATACGATGATGTATACAGAACTGGTCTTCAAAAGGAGTCCTGCTGGGGTGAAGTGTTTATTTTTTATTGTATTGATGCTTTATCAAATTACCACAAACTTAGTGGTTTAAAACAACACCAATTTATTATCTTACAGTTCTAGAGGTCAGAAATCTGGACAGAGTCTCACTGGGCTAATATCAAGGTGTCTGTAGGACTGGGTGGCTTTCTAGCAGTTCTGAGTGAAAACCCATTTCCTTACCTTTTCCAGCTTCTTGAAAGAAGCCACCTGTATTCCTTGGCCTATGGCCCCTTCTTTCATCCTCAAAGCCAGAAGCAGCAGGTTCAATCCTTCTCACATCACGTCACTCCAACTCTGACACTGACTCCATTGCCACATACCCTTTTCTGGCTCTTCTGCCTCTCTTCCATCTTTGAAAAACCTTTGTGATTACACTGGGTCTACCTGAATAATTCAGGATAATCTCCCCATTTAAGATCCTTGACTCAATCACATCTTCAAAGCCCTCTTGCCATGTGAGGTAATATCAGAGGTGCTGGAACATTTGGTGGGGTTGGGGCAGTAGGCAACTATTCTGCCTAATACAGGACATAAACCACAAAAAAGAGCAAATAAGATGCAGCAACAATAATGATAACACATAACATTTACTGAACATTTACTATATGGCAGGCATTGTGCTGAGTAAATTATTTGCCTTGACTCACTTTCTAGGTGAGAAACCAAGACTCCAAAAGATAATGCAAAGTACTGAGTTACACAGATAGAAAGTGGCAAACCCAGGTCTACCTGACTTCAGAGATCATACTCTAAACCACTTTATTACACATAACAAAGTACCAAATCTATATACAATTAGCGGTCTGCAACTTTTCTCTATTAGGAATTCCTTTTGCTATTTTCCCTCCAGGGACCTGATCTTGAAAAATTTCATAAATTAAACAGCAAAACATTTTATTAACCTAAGCCAAACTTCTGAGTCCAACATCTGACAACTTTGAGCTAAACACTTTGTCTCTTTTGGGACTTACATAGTTCTAACCCCCTCAATTTAAAAAAAAAAAAAAATGCAATTAACATTTTATTTTACATCTCTTGGCATCATTTTGGAATCCTAAAAACAGGAACTCAAATAACCACCTTTATAGATACCTGTTGAATTGTTTCAGGTTGAAGTAATGATCCAGGAGTTCAGAGAATGAGATTGATGGTGGTGGTGTAGTCAGAAGAAGTGGAATCTAACCCAGTCTCAAAGAAGCAGAAATTTCCAATGAACTAGAGAAGAAGGAAGAAGACAAATAGTGTCTAGGAAATGAGAACAAGTAAATCTAGGGAAGCTTGTTAGAAAGAACTGGAGAAGAAAATGAAGTAGAGAATAAATAAAGTATTCACGCTTTGAAACACAAGTAAATACAGTTAAATTTAACCAGATAGGAAAATACAGAATCTGGAAAGTTTCTGGGCCACAAAGTGCCATAGAGTAAAATCAGGCATCTGCTCCTGGCATGCTTAAGAGCTCAGGATAGCCCGGCGCGGTGGCTCAAGCCTGTAATCCCAGCACTTTGGGAGGCCGAGACGGGCCGATCACGAGGTCAGGAGATCGAGACCATCCTGGCTAACACGGTGAAACCCCGTCTCTATTAAAAAATACAAAAAACTAGCCGGGCGAGGTGGCGGGCGCCTGTAGTCCCAGCTACTTGGGAGGCTGAGGCAGGAGAATGGCGTAAACCCGGGAGGCGGAGCTTGCAGTGAGCTGAGATCCGGCCACTGCACTCCAGCCTGGGCGACAGAGCGAGACTCCGTCTCAAAAAAAAAAAAAAAAAAGAGCTCAGGATAAATGACTTCCCCATTCTGTCCCTTCCCTCACTGTAAAGCTATTTCAGTTTTTTTCTCACTGGCTTAAAAGAATGCTCCTTCTGCTACTATCTACCTCATTCTAAGCAACAACTCCAGGTGGGGCTAGTGCATAGGCATTTTATAATTACTTTTATATGTCTGCCTAACTTGGATGAGAACCTACTTCAGAACTGACTCAAAAATCTCACAGATGCTGTCATTCACCCTCAGGATCTGTGTTTAATAATAGAGTCACAAGGCCTACACAATCCAACTCAGCCCAGGGTCCTGGCTTAGCCAATGCCTACCAGCTGGTGTCAGCCCCACACCCCAGGCTCCCGCTTCATCACCTGTGCATTGGCATCAATATTTATCTTTTCAAATTAGCATGCAATTCAAAAGAATATTTTTATCTCACAGATCAACAGGTATCCTATTATTATCTAGTTTTATGCTGATTTTTTACAAGCTAACTAATGAAAAGATTCAATCATTGTTTTTGTGGGAAGATGTTGAAACTTTGCCCTTTCTGGGCAATCTGTGCTTCACTATTGTTTCACTATATTTGTAATACTCAAAACCTCAACAGTAAAAACAAGCATCCCATAATGCCAAAGCAGCCAACCTGTTGCATTAGTGCTATGAGTGGTAACTGAGGCAAATGAAGAGCCTTAGAATTCTCTAAATGTTTTGAGGTTTAGAGAAAGAGTTGTATCAGAAAACAATCCTTAATCGGGTTGAGATTTAACTGCATTAAAAGTCAGAGTGTTAAATTCTTGCTAAGAGATTTGATGTTACACACAAGATATAAACAGGTACAAGTCACAGCAAATAACAGAAGAGATAATAAACCAAAACTGACTGTCACAGCTAGATCCTGAAAGCCATTTTGGTAACTCTTTGGCATATTTTAACAATTTCTATGTATAAGATCACATGCTACACTGTATGAATGAAAGTATTACATCTAATTAACTGATCTGCCTGTCATATGTTAGTCAGTATAGAAATATTTATTGAACACCTCACAGATGAGTAATTTTGGAAACTATGTTAATAGGAAAACATCTAAAGGTAGAATAATTGCTACTTTTTCTGCATGTGCCTAGCACAGTGTTCACTCTGAAAACAACACTAAGCTGGAACAGAGAAAACCATAGAGCAGAGGCAGGATCCAAAAGTAAAATTAATTAATGTACCACAGTTCCTGAAGCACTTCCACATGCATTATCGTATCACACCTCCTATAACTCTTACAAATGAGAAAAGTGAGTTTCAGCAAGGATGGGTAATGTGAGTACTAAAATAGAAACTGAACTTAAAACCAAGCACAATCCTGTTAACACGTTTTTATATGTGTGATTTAGGCCAGGCACACATTATGCAGATTTTTACAGCCTTTGCACATCTGCCTACAAATTACGAATACAAAATTACAAATTCATATTATGATACTCACCTGTTAAAACATTTTATTGCCCCAGAGTATAATAGGATACACACATGATTAACCATGACCACACATTAAAAATGTACTATCTAGACTCTGGAAAAACTTTTTCTTGTCTGTGATAGCAAAAATAGTCTTCTCGTTTAACTTGCACCTTCAGATCTTCTCTTTCCGTAAATTTTCCTCGATAATTTATACCCTACAAAATACTACTGATTTGACTCTTCATTCACTACCTCCCTAGTCTTCTCATTTTAGCATGAATATTATTGAATCTCTTTACAATGTTTCTGTTAAATATTTGTGTGAATATCCATACGTATACTCTGCTGTCTTCCATGTAAGCTGCTTAATAACTAAGCTATCTTAGACATTTAATTCAGATGTGTGTACTACTTGATTACTCACTAAATAGAAATTTACATGATCCCTTTATTCTAACAAGTTTACCACCTTATCACAAAGCAAATCTAAAGAAAACTGCAAGCCTGGCAAGGTGGCTCACACCTGTAAAACCTAGCAATTTAGGAGGCTGAGCTGGGCAGATTGCCTGAGCTGCCTGGGTGATATGGTGAAAACTTGTCTTTATAAAAAATACAAAAATTAGCCAGGTGTGGTGGTGCATGCCTGTAGTCCCAGCTAATTGGGGTGCTGAGCTGGGAGGATTACCTGAGCCTTGAGTGGTCAAGGCTGCAGTGGGCCATGTCTGAGCCACTACACTCCAACCCAAGTGACAGAGTGAGACACCGTCTCTAAAACATATTAAAATAAATAAAACTGGAAATTTATGTTATTTGGTTTCCATGTCCAGCTTCGGGCTCTGAAATAGCAGCAATGCCATAGACAAAATCATTAGAGAAGTCAGAGGAGCCACCTATCTGACTGAGATAGAGAGAGGGCTCCTGGCAGAGTAATAACTACTACATGAATTTGTCAATGTCCTCTAGTCAAAGACCACCAGCAACACATCTGCAGTTCTATAAAACTGGGTCTATTAATTCATTGCAAGGGGGAGAAACAAATACCATGGGGGACCCTGGAGCATCTCAGTAAGGTATTAGAAAAAACTTACAGGATTTGAGCTTGTGGTAGGTGATTTGGGGGAGCTTTCAAGAAAATGGGGATCTTCCGTGGACTGGATGTTGTACAGAAACAGGGGGAATTCCCTGATTAGGTATCTTAATTTTTCTTATCTAAACATTGAAAGGAAGTGTCATGCGCGTCCGTGTGAAGAGACCACCAAACAGGTTTTGTGTGAGCAATAAAGCTTTTTAATCACCTGGGTGCAGGCTGGCTGAGTCCGAAAAGAGACCGTTTTATAGGATTTGGGTAGGTAAAGGAAAAGTACAGTCAAAGGGGGGTTGTTCTCTAACTGGCAGGAGTGGGGGGGTCGCAAGGTGCTCAGTGGGGGAGCTCTTTGAGCCAGGATGAGCCAGGAAAAGGACTTTCACAAGGTAATATCATCACTTAAGGCAAGGACCTATCATTTTCACTTCTTTTATGGTGGAATGTCATCAGTTAAGGTAGGGCAGGACATTTTCACTTCTTTTGTGATTCTTCAGTTACTTCAGGCCATCTGGGCGTGTACGTGCAAGTCACAGGGGATGCAATGGCTCGGCTTGGGCTCTGAGGCCTGACAGGAATAAAGTAAGCTAATGCTATAATTGGAAAGAATCAGCAGATATTCATTATTAGCAAGGAAAGGGGAATGTTCACTCATTTTCATGGATTAGACAGTGTTCTTATTTTTCTCTGTTCTGAAATGATCAGGAAGTAGTCTAATTTCTGTCTTGCTCCGTTATGGTCACAAAGAGATCATGTGTGAAGTTTGTGTTCTGTGAAAATGTATATATTCAACAAGAGAACTCCACAGCTTCATTCTGTGTGCTAAGCCAAGTCTTGGCCAGTAGTGCAAACTAGGTAAGAAAGCTTTGCTCAAAGAGCTGAACTGGCCAGAAAACAGCAACTATTATTGTCATTATTTACATACATTGACAAGTTTATAAAGTCCTTATATATTCATTGTGTAACTTGAGCCTCTCAGAACAATCTTGGAAGATAAATAGACCACAGTACCTCCACATTGCACAACTCCAGGGGCCCCATTGATCAGGTATTCCACGTGAATGATACCTCCCCATTGTGAATAATGTCCCCACTGGAGTTGTGCAAAAATGGCTGCCCTGGAAGGGCAGACATTTCTATTCTGTTTGACAACTATTAAAATTGAGCCAAAGAAGATTTCTGAGTGCTCTTTATTTCCCAATAAACTCCAGAGTTTTGTCATGTTCAGCTGCTGACGTTGGATCCCTGATGCTGTCATAGTTCCCCTTTCCAGATAATTGCACCAGCCTGCCCTGTGATGACCTAGATTACACAGGCTACTACAATAAGAAAAGCTCCGCCTTCTTCCACAACTATATGTGCCCAAAACAGGATGCTAATAAGGTTACTGAACTTATAACCTCCATTCACAGTCACCTCTTAAGAAAAAAAAATGTGTGTGTGTGTTGCCTAAAAAGTTAATATACCTTAGTATATTTTGTTTACAACCCAGGAGTGACAGATGAAAAATGTAATTTTGAATTCTGAAAAAAAATTAAAAAGCAAATTATCCTGCTAAATTCAAAGGCTAAAATGTTTTAATGCAAACAAAACTACTAGTTACATGTCCTTCCACATTCTTGGAAACCTGCCAAGTAAAATATAAAACGAAAATGGAATTTCCTATGTAATGTCTATTAATAAAAAATATTTTTCCAATACTGCCTTTTTGTAGCTGGGAAATTCCCTCTTGTCACTAAGTTTCTCTCCTCAGACATTACAGAAAGTAAAACTGAAGCTGAAGCACCCTACCGATAAATCAAGTAGTTCTCAGAAATAATATGAACTTTGATTCAAACAGATGTGTTCCAAAATCCTATCTCTATAATTTACAAAACTGTGACTTCTGGCAATTTACCTAACCTCTACGGACCTCACTTTCATTAAATTGCCATGCATACTTCTCTTGCCTATTGTTGGGAGAGTAACCTGGAATTCCCTATCAGAACTTGGACTTCCCTATTCTAAAATTAACAATGCTGTAACTGCATATTCTGGTGTCTATCTTCTTTACAACACTAAAAACATTTCAGGGCAGAGACTACATTATTTTATTATTCTTGTATTTCCATCTCCTAGCCTAATGGTACATAAAATATCTGTTGTTGTTGTTGTTTTGTTTGTTTCATTAGGAGAGACAGACTAGAGATCTGGAGTATTAGGAAGGCCCATTTTTCATCCACATGCCTTTTTATAATGTTTGGATGTCTTACCATGCCTATTTGATACATGTAGTTCTTTTTAATTAGAAGTCATAACAGACGGCTGGGCACAGTGGCTCACGCCTATAATCCCAGCACTTCGGGAGGCCAAGGCAGGTGGATCACTTGAGGTCAGGAGTTCAAGACCAGCCTGGCCAACATGGTGAGACTTCGTCTCTATTAAAAATATGAAATTAGCTGAGTGTGGTGGTGCATGCCTGTAATCCCAGCTACTCAGGTGGCTGAGGCAAGAGAATCACTTGAGCCTAGGGGACAGAGGTTGCAGTGAGCTGATATAGCACTACTGCACTCCAGTCTGGGTGACAGAGTAAGACACTGTCTCAAAAAAATAAAAAATAAGAAATCATAACAGAGAGTCAAGGGAAATTAAGATCAAGATTTATCTTCTTCCCAAATAAAGGAACACGGTAAATCTACAGAAACCAATCTGAATTAATTGGAGATTTATAGTTTATCTCACAGGGAATTCAAATTAATGGTATTACAGATCCTCAATGAAGTCAGGAGAGCAATACAAAAACAAAATGAGAGCATTGATACAAAAAAGATAGAAAGTAATAAAAAGTACTGAGCAAAAGTTATAGACTGAAGAATACTATAACTGAACCCTAACTAACAAATTCAACAGAGGGGTTGAGTAGCAGACTAATCAAGCAGAAGGAAAGATCAATGAGCTTGAAGACAGATCACCAGAAATCATTCAATCTCAGGAACAAAAAGAAAAAATAATGAAAAAGTAAAGATAGGTTACATAAGGCCGGGCGCGGTGGCTTATGCCTGTAATCCCAGCACTTTGGGAGGTCAAGGTAGGCAGATCACCAGAAGTCAGGAGTAGAGACCAGCCTGGCTACAACATGATGAAACCCCATCTCTACTAAAATACAAAAATTATCCAGGCATTGTGGTGGGCGCCTGTAATCCCAGCTACTCAGGAGGCTGAGACAGGAGAATTGCTTGAACCCCGGAGACGGAGGTGCGGTGAGCCGAGATCACACCATTGCATTCCAGCCTGGGCTACAGAGCAGGACTCTGTCTCAAAAAAAAAAAAAAAAAAAAGATAGGTTACATATTATCAGTGTACAAGAAGCAGACTGGAGAAGGAAAGAAACAGAAAACATATTCAAAGAAATAGTAGCAGAAAAATTCCAAGACTGGAAAAGAAAATAGAAAGCCAGATCCAGGAAGCACAAAATACACCAAATAAGATGAATCAAAAGAGACCAAGCTATATCAAAATCAAATTGTCGAAAGCTAAAAGCAAATGGAGTGTTAAAAGCAGCAAGAGAAAAGTGAACATCATTTATAAGGGAACCACCATGCAACTGTCAATGAATTTTTCAGCAGAAACCTTGCAAGCCAGAAGAGTATAGGATGATATATGCAAAATCCAGAAAGAAAAAACACCGCCAATCCCCAAGCAATCCTATTTTTCAAAATGAAGAGGTGATAAATACTTTCTCAGACAAAAAAAGATGAGTTTGTCACCACTAGACTTGCCTTAAAGAACTGCCAAGGGAGTTCTTCAAGCTGAAGAGGACACTAGTTAGTAATACAAAAACATATGAAAGTATAAAACCCAGTGATAAAAAACAACTACACGGTCAAAACCAAAACACTGCTACTGTTATGGCAGTGGGTAAATCCATTATATCTCTAGTATAAAGGTTAAAAGACAAAGCTATTAAAAACAACTAAAGCTGCAATAATTTGTTGAGGGATACAAATTATAAAAAGATGAAAGTGATACCTCAAAAACATAAAATGTGAGAGGAAGGGGAGTAAAAGTTTAACATTTTGTATGTAATCAAAATTTAGTTGTTTCCAAGATAAACACC
This sequence comes from Macaca mulatta, assembly GCF_049350105.2. Classification (NCBI taxonomy): domain Eukaryota; kingdom Metazoa; phylum Chordata; class Mammalia; order Primates; family Cercopithecidae; genus Macaca; species Macaca mulatta. Next base: position 100,188,992 of record NC_133413.1, read on the forward strand.
ACATTATAAGTATAAGATGATTTATGTAAGCTTCAGGATAATCACAAAGCAAAAGCCTATATTTGATATACAAAAGATAAAAAGGAAAGATCCAAAGCATACTACAGCAGAAAGCCATCAGGCCTCAAAGGAAGAAAGCAACAGAGAAAAGCAGAAACAAAGGATATGCAAAACAACCAGAAAACAATTAACAAAATGGCACTAGTAAGTCTTCAACTACCAATAATTACTTTGAAAGTAAATGGACAAAATTTTTCAGTCACAATGCACAGAGCAAATGTATGTACTAAAAAATAAGACCCAACTATATGCTGTCTACAATTCACATCATCTTAAAGGATACTCCTAGACTAAAAATGAAGAGAGGGAAAAATATATTTCTTTCTAATAGAAAACAAAAGACAGAGGTAGGTATACCTATTTCAGAAAAAAAATAGACTTTAAGTCAAAACTGTAAAAAGAGACAAAGAAGGTCATTCTATTGTGGCAAAGGGTTTAATTCATTAAAAGGAGCAAGTATAAATATATGTAAATATATGTAAATATATAAATATATGTATGTAAATATATACATATATTTGTAAGTATAAATATACATGTAAATATATACATAAATATGTATGTGCGTGTGTGTGTGTGCACGCACCCAATAGCAGAGCATCTAAATATATAAGGCAGGCTGGGCATGGTGACTCATGACTATAATCCCAGCACTTTGGGAGGCCAAGGCAGGAGGATTACTTGAGCCCAGGAGTTCACGACCAGCATGGGCAACATAGGGAGAGCCCAGCTCTACAAAAACTTAAAACAGCCAGGTATGGTAGTGCACACCTGTGGTCCCAGCTGTTTGCTTGGGCCTGGGAAGTTGAGGCTGTAGTGAGCTGTGATTGTGCCACTGCACTCCGGCCTGGGCAACAGGGCAAAATCCTGCCAAAAAAAAAAAGATGAAGAAATAAAGCAAGCATTAAGAGATCTGAAAGGACACACACTGCAACACAATAACAGGATATTTCAGTACCCTACTTACAACAAAAGACAGATCACCCAGATATAAAATCAATAAGGAAACACTGGATTTGAACTACACTTTCGACCAAATGGGCATAATAGACATGTACATGACATGCTACCCAACAGCAATGGAATACACATTCTTCTCAAGTGGATGCAGAATATTCTCCCAGATATATCACGTGTTAAGCCACAAAGAAAACTTAGCAAATGTAAAAGTATCAAAATCATATCAAGTATCTTTTCCAACCAAAATGGCATAAAACTAGAAGTATATAACAGGAGAAATCAGGAAAATTGCCAACTGTATGGAAAGTAAACATTATGCTCCTGAACAACTATTTAGTCAAAGAAGTTAAAAGGGAAATTTAAAAATCAAAACACTAAGTCAAAAATGGAAACACAACATGGCAAAATTTATGGGGGTAGCAAAAGCAGTTCTAAGAGTGAATTTCATAGCAGAAAATACCAGAATTACCCTGATACCAAAGCCAGACAAAGTCACTATCAGAAAAGTACAGGTCAGTATCACTGATGAACAAAGAGCAACAAATACTACCAACAAAATACTATCAAACTATATTCAACTGTACATTAAAGGACCATTCACCACGATCAAATGGGACTTATCTCTGGGATGTGAAGATGATCAACATTCACAAACCAATAAATGTGATTCACAATATTGGTAGAATGAAGGACAAAAAACATATGATAATGTCAACAGGTGCACAGAAAGCATTTGACAAAATTCAACCTCCTTTCACGATAAAAACTCTCAACAAATTGAGGATGTTCCTCAACACAACAAAGTCCGTATATAAGAAGCCCACACCTAATACATTCAACAGTGAAAACATGATGACTTTTCAACATTCAACAGTGAAAACATGATGACTTTTCAACATATTCAATGGTGAAAACAAGATGACTTATCCTCTAGGATAAGGAATAATACAAGGATGCACACTCTCACCACCTCTGTGCAACATAATATTGGAAGTCCTAGCCAGAGCAACTAGGCAAGGAAAATAAATAAAAGGCATTCAATTAGGAAAGGAAAAAGTGAAATTGTCTCTGCTTGCTGACAACACGATCTCATATAAAAACAACTGTAAAGACTCCACCAAAGAACCGTTAGAAGTGATAAAAAATTCAGTAAAGTTGCGAGATACAAAATCAATTTACAAAAATCAGAAGTATGTCTGTACATTAACAATGTGCTGTTTGAAAAAGAAACTAAGAAAGCAATCCCACTTACAATCATATCCAAAAAGTACAGAGGAGTAAATTTTACCAGGGGGTCAAAAGTCTGTACACTGAAGGATCATCATGGTGGACAGGAAGCAGGACTAGATTGCAGCTCCGGACAGAGCAGCATGCAGGCTTGCATTGTGAATTTAAGCTCCAGATCGACTGCAAGAACAAACTACCAATCCCGAAAGGACCCACAGACCCTTTGAAGGAAGCAGACTGCTTCTGCAGAACCTGGGAGACACACCAAATACTATGAGTGCTGCAACTGCAGAAATGGGAAAGGGAGACTCTCCGCTCCCAAACACACACCTGCACTGGAGAAACTGCAGGTCTGTTTGCAGGAGAAGTTTCCAACCTTATCTGGAGTTGAGTCAATTTAGAGAGGTGGGCAAAATACAGGGGTAGAGGAAGCAGCAGAAAGGCTCTAGGAGCTCACGGGGTCCCCAAGCAGCCCATTCCTGCCTGGCACCACAAGCATCCATCAGGAGGGCAGCCAGAGGAGCAGGGGGTAAAACTACACAGGGAGAAGGAAATCTCTTTTTGAACTTTGTAACAATTTGAATGGGGCAAGAGCCTCCTGGCCAGACCTCAGGGGAGGGTGCAAATCCAGTGCGCAGACTCCACAGGCAGGTAAGAACCAAGCTCTTTCTTTCTCAACTGGAGGCAGGTAGCCCGGGGCAAGTTTTCAAGTCCATCTTGCCCACAGCCTGGAAAAAGACTCAAGGCTGCTTTGGGGGCCATGGTGGGAGTGTCACTGGCCCTTCAGTTTGCATGGGAGCTGGGTGAGGCCTGTGACTGCCAGCTTTCCCCTACTTCCCTGACAACATGCATGACTCTGCAGAGGCAGCCATAATCTTCTTAGGTACACAACTTTAGTGACCTGGGAATCCCACCCCCATCCCCCACAGCAGCATAGCAAGACCTGCCCATGAAGAGTCTGAGCTCGGACGCACCTAGCCCTGCCCCAACCTTATGGTCCTTCCCTACCCACCCTGGTAGCTAAAGACAAAGGGCATATACTCTTGGGAGTTCTAGGGCCTTGCCCACTGCCAGTTCCTCTCCATACTACCATAGCCGATGCTCTCTGGAAAGTGCCACCTCCCAGCAGGAGGCCAACCAGCACAAAAATAGAGCATTAAACCACCAAAGCTGAGAACCTTCACGGAGTTCATTGCAACCTCTTACCACCACCTCCACGAGCTGAGAGACCCATAGTCGGTTCACATCACAGGACTCTGTGGAGACAACCCCCAATACCAGCCCAGAGCTGAGTAGACTCGCTGGGTGGCTAGACCCGGAAGAGAGACAACAATCACAGCAGTTCAGCTCACAGGAAGCCACATTCATAGGAAAAGGGGGAGAGTACTACATCAAAGGAACACCCTGTGGAACAAAAGAAGCTGAATAACAGCATGCAGCCCTAGACCTTCCCTCTGACAGAGCCTACTTAAATAAGAAGGAATCAGAAAACCAACCCTGGTAATATGACAAAACAAAGCTCTTTATCACCCCCAAAAAATCACACTAGTTCACCAGCAATGGATTTAAACCAAGAAGAAATCTCTGATTTACCTGAAAAAGAATTTAGGATGTTAGTTACTAAGCTAATCAGGGAGGCACCAAAGAAAGGTGAAGCTCAATGCAGGGAAGTCAAAAAATGATACAAGAGGTGAAGGGAGAAATATTCAACAAAATAGACAGCTTAAAGAAAAAACAATCAAAAATTCAGAAAACTTTGGAAACACTTTTAGAAATGCAAAATGCTCTGGAAAGTCTCAGCAATAGAATCGAACAAGTAGAAGACAGAAATTCAGAGCTCAAAGACAAGGTCTTCAAATTAACCCAATCCAACAAAGACAAAGAAAAAAAAAAAAGAAAATATGAGCAAAGCCTCCAACGAGTCTGGAATTATGTAAAACAACCAAACCTAAGACTAATTGGTGTTCCTGAGGAAGAAAATAATTCTAAAAGCTTGGAAAACATATTTGGGAGAATAATCAAGGGAAACTTCCCCAGCCTTGCTAGAGACTTAGACATCCAAATACAAGAAGCACAAAGAACACCTGGGAAATTCATTGCAAAAAGATCATCACCTAGGCACATTGTCATCAGGTTATCAAAAGTTAAGACAAAGGAAAAAAATCTCAAGAGCTATGAGACGGAGCACTAGGTAACCGATAAAGGAAAACTTATCAGATTAACAGCGTATAACTCAGCAGAAACTCTACAAGCTAGAAGGGTTTCTTCCACCTCCTCAGACAAAAAAATTATCAGCCAAGAAGTTTTTATCCAGCATAACTAAGCATCATATATGAACAAAAGATACAGTCGTTTTCAGACAAACAAAAGCTGAGAGTACTCACCATTACCAGGCCACCCACAACAAGAACTACTAAAAGAAGCTCTAAATCTTGAAACAAATCCCGGAAACACATTGATACAGAAACTTTTTAAAGCATAAATCACACAGGACCTATAAAGCAAAATACGACTTAAAAAGCAAAAACAATAAACAAAAATACCAAATTACCCAAGCAACAAAGAGCACAATGAATGCAATGGTACCTCATACTTCAATACTAACATTGAATGTAAATGGCCTAAATATTCCACTTAAAAGATACAGAACCACAGAATGGATGGACTCACCAACCAAATATCTGCTCCCTTCAGGACACTCACCTAACACATAAGGACTCACATAAACTTAAAGTAAAGCAGTGGAAAAAGGTATTTCATGAAAATGGATACCAAAAGTGAGCAGGGGTAACTACTGTTGTATCAGACAAAACAAACTTTAAAACAACAGCAGTTAAAAGAGACAAAGAAAGACATTATATAATGGTAAAAGGCTTTGTCCAACAGGAAAATATCACAATCCTAAACATATATGCACCTAACACTGGAGATCACAAATTTATGAAACAATTACTAATAGACCTAAGAAATGAGATAGACAGCAACACAATAATAGTGGGGAACTTCAATACTCCACTGACAGCACTAGACAGGTCATCAAGACAGAAAGTCAACAAAGAAACAATGGATTTAAACTATACATTGGAACAAATGAATGTTAACAGATATATACAGAACATTTCATCCAACAACCACGGAATACACATTCTATTCAACAGTGCATGGAAATTTCTCCAAGAGAAACCATGTGATAGGCCATAAAAAGAGCCTCGATAAATTCAAGAAAATTGAAATTACATCAAGCACTTTCCCAGACCACAGTGGAATAAAATTGGAAATCAACTCCAAAAGGAATCTTCAAAACCCATGCAAATTCATGGAAATTAAATAACTTGCTCCTGAATGAGCATTGGGTTAAAAATGAAATCAAGATGGAAATTAAAAAATTCTTCAAACTGAATGACAATAATGGCACAACCTACCAAAACTTCTGGGATACAGCAAAGGCAGTGCTAGCAGGAAATTTCATAGCCCTAAACACCTACATCAAAAAGACAGAAAGAACACAAACTGACATTCTAAGGTCATGCCACAAGGAACTAGAGAAACAAGAACAAACCAACCCCGAACCCCACAGAAGAAAGGAAATAACCAAGATTAGAGTAGAACTAAAGGAAATTGAAACAAACAAACAAAAATACAAAAGATAAATGAAACAAAAAGCTGGTTCTTAGAAAAGATAAATAAAATGGATAGACCATTAGCAAGAGTAACCAAGAAAAGAAGAGAGAAAATCCAAATAACTTCACTAAGAAATGAAACAGGAGATATTACAACTGACACCACTGAAATACAAAGAAGATCATTCAAGACTACTGTGAACACCTTTATGCACATAAACTAGAAAGCCTAGAAGAGATGGATAGATTCCTGGAAAAAATACAACCTTCCCAGCTTGAATCAGGAAGACTTTGATACCCTGAACAGATCAATAACAAGCAGCGAGATTGAAATGGTAATTTAAAACTTACCAACAAAAAAAAAGTCCAGGACCAGATGGATTCACATCAGATTTCTACCAGACATTCAAAGAATTGGTACCAATCCTTTTGACACTATTCCACAAGATAGAGAAAGAAAGAACCCTCCCTCATTCATTCTATGAAGCCAGCATCACCTTAATACCAAAACCAGGGAAGCAGATAACCAAAAATGAAAACTACAGACTGATAACCTTGATGAATATAGATGCTAAAATCCTTAACAAACTACTCTCTAACTGAATCCAACAACATATCAAAAAGATAATCCACCATGATCAAGTGGGTTTCATAGAAGGGATACAGGGATGTATGCAAGTCAATAAATGTGATACACCACATAAACAGAATTAAAAACAAAAAGCACATGATCATCTCAATAGATGTAGAAAAAGCATTCAACAAAATCCAGTATTGCTTTATGATTAAAACTCCCAGTAAAATCGGCATAAAAGGGACATACCTTAATGTAATAAAAGCCATCTATGACAAACTGACAGGCAACATAATACTGAATGGGGAAAAGTTGAAAGCATTCCCTCTGAGAACTGGAAAAAGGCAAGGATGCCCACACTCACTACTCCTCTTCAACACAGTACTGGAAGTCCTACCCAAAACAATCAGGCAAGAAAAAGAAATGAAGGCCATCCAAATTGGTGAAGACAAAGTCAAACTGTCACCACTTGCTGACAGTATGATTGTTTACGTTGAAAACCCTAAGGACTCCTCCAGAAAGCTCCTAGAACTGATAATTCAGCAAAGTTTCCAGATACAAGATTAATGTACACAAATCAGTAGCTCTTTTATACACCAACAGCGACCAAGCAGAGAACCAAGTCAAGAATTCAACCACTTTTACAATAGCTGAAAAAAAACTAAAATACTTAGGAAAATACCTAACAAAGGAGTTGAATGACCTCTACAAGGAAAACTACAAAACACTGCTGAAAGAAATCATAGACAACACAAACAAATGGAAACACATCCCATGTTCACGGATGGGTAGAATCAGTATTGTGAAAATGACCATACTGCCTTCAATAAAATCCCCATCAAAATATGACCATCATTCTTCACAGAATAAAAGAAACAATTCTAAAATTCATATGGAACTAAAAAAGAGCCTGCATAGTCAAAGCGAGGCTAAGCAAAAAGAACAAATCTGGAGGCATCACATTACCTGATTCCAACCTATACTATAAGGCCGTAGTCATCGAAACAGCATGGTACTGGTATAAAAATAGGCACATAGACCAATGGAACAGAATAGAGAGCACAGAAATAAACCCAAATACTTACAGCCAACTGATATTCAACAAAGCAAACAAAAACATAAAGTGGGGAAAGGGGCCAGGCATGGTGGTTCACGCCTGTAATCCTAGCACTTTGGGAGGCTGAGATGGGTGGATCACCTGAGGTCAGGAGTTCGAGACCAGCTGGCCCACATGGTGAAACCCCATCTCTACTAAAAATGCAAAAATTAGCCAGGCATGGTGGCAGGCACCTGTAATCTCAGCTACTCAGGAGGCTGAGGCAGGGGAATTGCTGGAACACAGGAAGCAGAGGTTGCAGTGAGCCGAGATCACGTCATTGCACTCCAGCCCAGGCGACAACACCAAGACTCCACCTCCAAAAAAAAAAAGGGGAAAGGATACCCTTTTCAACAATGGTGCTGGGATAATTGGCTAACCACATGTAGGAGAATGAAACTAGATCCTCATCTCTCACTTTATACAAAAATTAACTCAAGACACATTAAGGATTTAAACCTAAAATCTGAAATTATAAAAATTCTAGAAGATAACATTGGAAAAACGCTTCTAGACATTGTCTTAGGCAAGGATTTCATGACCAAGAACCCCCCAAAAATGCAATAAAAACAAAGATAAATAGCTGGGACCTAACTAAACTAAAGAGCTTTTGCATAGCAAAAAGAACAGTCAGCAGAGTAAACAGGCAACCCACAGAGTGGGAGAAAATCTTCACAATCTATACATCTGACAAAGGACTATATCCTGAATCTACAATGAACTCAAACAAATCAGTAAGAAAAAAAACAAACAATCCCATCAGAAAGTGGGCAAAGAACACAGACAATTCTCAAAAGAAGATACACAAATGGCCAACAAACATATGAAACAATGCTCAACATCACTAATGATCAGGGAAACGCAAATCAAAACCACAACCTTACTCCTGCAAGAATGGCCATAATCAAAAAATCAAAAAACAGTAGATGTTGGCATGGATGTGGTGATCCGGGAACACTTCTATGCTCCTGGTGGGAATGTAAACTAATATAGCCACTATGGAAAACAGTGTGGAGACTCCTTAAAGAACTAAAAGTAGAACTACCATTTGATCCAGCAATCCCACTACTGGGTATCTACCCAGAGGAAAATAAGTCATTATTACAAAAAGATACTTGCATATGCATGTTTATAGCAGCACAATTTACAATTGCAAAATTGTGGAACCAACCCAAATGCCCATCAATCGACAAGTGGATAAAGAAATTGTGGGGTGTGTGTGTGTGTGTGTGTGTGTGTGTGTATAATGGAATACTACTCAGCCATAAAAAAAGGAATGAGTTAACAGCATTTTCAGTGACCTGGATGAGACTGGAAACTATTATTCTAAGTGAAGTAACTCAGAAATGAAAAACCAAACGTCGTATGTTCTCACTGATATGTGGGAGCTAAGCTATGAGGATGCAAAGGCATTAGAATGATACAATGGACTTTGGGGACTTGGGGGCAATAGTGGGAGGGGGTGAGGGATAAAAGACTGCAAGTTTGGTGCAGTCTATACTGTTCTGCTGATGGATACACCAAAATCTCACAAATCACCATTAAAGAACGTACTCATGTAACCAAATACCACCTGTATCCCAATAACTTATGGGAAAAAAAGTTTCAAAAAATCTGTACACTGAAAACTATAAAACATTGATAAAAGAAATTGAAGAGGATACAAATAAATGGAACAATGTCCTGTGTTCATGGATTGGAAAAATTAATATTGTCAAAATATCCATACTACACGAAGCAATTTACAGACTCAGTGCAACCCCTATCAAAATTCCAATACTATTTTTCACAGAGATAGAAAAAAACAACCATAAAATTCATGTGGAACCACAAAAGACCCTGAATAGCCAAAGTAATCTTGAGGAAAAGGAGCAAAGCTGGAGGCATTACCTTACTGAATTTTAAAATATATTATAAACTATAATAATTAAAACAGCATGATACTCAAAACAGACACATCAAACAATGGAATAAGATAGAGAGCCCAAAAGTAAACCCAAATATCTATGGTCAATTAACTTCCAAAAAAGATGTACAATGCAGAAAGGATAGTCTTCTTTAAATGGTATAAGGAGAACTGTATATCAATATAAAGAAAAATAAAAATAGACTCTTTTTCACTGGTTACAGAAAAATCAACTCAAAATTTATTAAATTCTTAAATTTAAGACTTGAAACTGTAAAACTACTAGTAAAAACAGGGGAAAAGTTCCATGATGTTGGAATGGGCAGAGATTTCTTGCATACGACCCCAAAAGCACAGGTAATGAAAGCAAAAATAGACAAATGAGATTACATCAAATTAAAAAGCTTCTGCACAGCAGAGAAAACAACTAACAGAGTGAAGAGACAACCCACAGATTGACAGATATTTGCAAATCATGTTAGATAAGGGGCCAATATCCAAAACATACAAGGAACTCAAATACTCAGTAACAAGAAAACAAATAATTCCAAACTTCTACCTGGACATCCGGGCATTTCTATACATCTTCTGAAATCTAGGTGGAGGTTCCCAAACCTCAATTCTTGACTCCTGTGCACCCACAAGCTCAACACCATGTGGAAGTTGCCAAGGCTTGGGGATTCCACCCTCTGAAGCCATGGCCCAAGCTGTACCTTGGCCCTTTTTAGCCATGTCTGGAACAGCTGGGACCCCGGTGCCAAGTCCCGAGACTGCACACAGAAGTGCAGTGCTGGACCCGGCCCAGGAAACCATTTTCCCTCCTAGGCCTCTGAGTCTGTGATGAGAGGGGCTGCCAGAAAGTCTCAGACATGCCCTAGAGACATCTTCCCCATTTCTTGGTGATTAGCATTTGGCTCCTCATTATTATGCCAACTTCTGCTACCGGCTTGAATTTCTCCTCAAAAAATCAGTTTGTCTTTTCTACTACATCATCAGGCTGCAAATTTTTTAAACTTTTATGCTCTGCTGCTTCTTGAACACTTTGCTGCTTAGAAATTTCTTCCACCAGATAGCCTAAATCATCTCTCTCAAGTTCAAAGTTCCACAGATCTCCAGGGCAGGGGCAAAATGCCACCAGTCTCTTTGCATAGCAAGGGTGACCTTTACTCTAGTTCCCAACAAATTCCTCATCTCCATCTGAGACCACCTCGGCTTGGACTTTATTGTCCATATCACTATCAGCCTTTTGGTCAAAGCTATTCAACAGGTCTCTAGGAAGTACCAAACTTTCTCATCTTCTGAGCCCTCCAAACTGTTCCAAAGTCTGTCTGTTACCAAGTTCCAATGTCACATCTATATTTTTACAGCAGCACCTCACTCTGCCAGTACCAATTGACTGTATTAGTCCATTCTCACGCTGCCATAAGGACATATCTGAGGCTGGTTAATTGAAAAAGGAAAGAGGTATAATTGACTCACAGTTCCACAGGGCTCCGGAGGCCTCAGGAAACTTACAATCATGGCAAAGGGGGAAACAAACACATGCTTCTTCACATGGCAGCAGCACAGCAGCAAAAAGTGCAGAGCAAAGTGGGAAAGCCCCTTATAAAACCATCAGATCTTGTGAGAACTCACTATCAGGAAAACAGCATGAGGCTAACTGCCCCCATCATTAAATAACTCCCACTGGGTCCCTCCCATGACTGATGGGAATTATGGGAAGTACAATTCAGGATGAGATTTGGGTGGGAACACAGCCAAACCGTATCAGGCAATACGGTCATTTTAATTATAGTAAATTTCTGATCTATAAGCATGGGATGTTTTTACATTTGTTTGTGTCATCAAAAATTTCTTTCATCAGGCTGTTGTCAAGTTTTCCTTGTAGACATCTTTCACTTCTTTGGTCAAATATATTCCTAGTTATTTTACATTTTTCATAGTTATTGTAAATGAAATTGCCTTTTTTATTTGGTTCTCACCTTGATCATTATAAAGGTATAAAAATGATACTGATTTTTGTACATTTCCTTTGTAACCTGAAATTTTCCTAAATTCATTTATCAAATCTAAGGGTTTTTTTTAAATCAAATCTTGAGGGTTTTCTAGATATGAGGTCATATCATCAACAGAGATATATTGACTTTCTCTTTTCAATTTAGATGCCTTTTATTTCTTTGCCTTACTTAATTGCACTGGCTAAGACTTACAGCATTATGCTGAATATGAGTGGTGAAAGTGGGAATCATTATCTTATTTCCAGTTCTTAAAGGGAATGTTTTGACATTTTCCTCATTCAGTATGATATTGGCTATTGGTTTGGCACACATGGCTTTTATTATTTTGAGGTATGTTCCTTCTATGCCTAATTGGTTAAGGCTTTTTATCATGAAGTGTGGATGAATTTTATCAAATGCCTTTTCTGCATCTATTGAGGTGATTCTATGTTTTTTTCCTTAATTATGTTTATGTGATGAAGCCCATTAATTGGTTCACATATGGTAAAGCATCCTTGCATATGTGGTATAAAACCCACTTGATGCTGTACTATCTTTTTGATGTGCTGTTTGATTTGGCTTGCTAGTATATTGCTTAGGATTTTTGCATGTATGTTAATCAGGGATATTTATCTGTAGTCTTCTCTTTTTGTTGTGTCCTTATATGCTTTTGGTATCAGCATGATACTGGCTTCACAGAATGAGTTAGGAAGAATTATCACCTCCTCAATTATTGTAAACAGTTTCCGGAGGACTGGTACCAGTTCTTCTTTGTATGTTTGGTAGAATATGGCTCTGAATTCATCTGGCACTGTACTCTTTTTTGTTGGGAGACTTGTAATTACTTGTCCAGTCTCACAACACGTTATTGATCTATTCAGGATTTATATTTCTTCCTGGTTCAAATGGGAGCTTGTGTGTTTCCAGGAATATATCTATTTTCTCTAAGTTTTCTAGTTTGTGAACATATAGTTGTTCAAAATTGTCTCTGATGGCCTTTTGTACTTCTGTGGTATCGTTTATAATGTCGCTTTCTTCATTTCTCCTTTTGTTTATTTGGTTCTTCTCTCTTTTTCCTTGGTTAGTCTAGGTAGTGGTTTATCAATTTTGTTTATCTTTTCAAAAGCAGTATTTTGGCTGGGTGCAGTCACGCACACCTGTAAACCCATCACTTTGGGAGGTCAAGAGCAGAAGAGTTCAAGACCAGTCTGGGTAATATAGTAAGGTCCAATCTCTGAAAAACATTTTTTTTTTAAATTTTTTACAAATTGTTGAGCATGGTGGTATGTGCCTATAGTCCCAGGTACTCAGGAGGCTGAGGTGGGAAGATTGCTTGAGCCTAGGAGTTCAAGGCCATAGTAAGCCATAACTGCACCACTGCACACAAGCCTGGGAGACTGAATGAGACCTGGTCTCCAAAACAAAAACAAAACAAAACAAAAAAGAAAATCCCTTTTGTTTCATTGACCGTTCCTATTTTTTGTTTATGTCTCTGTTTCATTTAGTTCTGCTATAATCTTTCTTATTTATTTTTCTTCTGCTAACTTTGGGCTTGGTTTGTTGTTTTATATATAATCAGCACCTTGAGGTGTGATGTTAGGCTATTAATTTGTGATCTTTCTTTTTTTTATTATACAGGCATTTAACACTGTAAACTTTACTCTTAGCACTACCTTTGCTGTATCCCTGAGTTTTCATGTGTTGTGCTTCCATTTTCATTCACTTCAAAAAAAATTTAATTTCCATCTTCATCACTGACCCAAAGATTCATCAGGAGCATGTTGCTTAATTTCCATATATTTGTATAGTTTACAAAGTTCCACCTGGTATTGATTTATAATTTTATTCTGCTATGATCTGAGAAGATACTTGATATGATTCCAATTTTTAAAAATTTATTGAGACTTGTATTGTGGCCTAACATATGGTCTATCTTGGAGAATGTTCGATGTGCTGATGAGAAGTTTGTGTATTCTGCAGTTGTTCAGTAGCATATTCTGTACGTTTGGTGAGTCCATTTGTTCTAGAGTATAGTTTAAGTCTAATGTTTCTTTGTCGATTTTCTGTCCAGATGATCTGTCTAGTGCTGTGAGTGAGGTGTTAAAATCTCCCACTATTATTGCATTGCTGTCCATATCTTTCCTTAGACCTAAAGTATATGTTTTATGAGTTTGGGTGCTCAAGGATTGAGATACATATTTATATATGTATATATATGATTTATATCTATCTACATGATTGTTACATTCTCTTCCTGAATTGATCACTTTATCACTATATACTAGCCTTCTTTTACTTTTTTTTTTTTTTTTTTTTACTGTTTTTGATCTGATGTCTATTTTATCTGATTGAAATACAGTTATCTCTGCTCATGTTTCATTTCTGTTGGTATGGAATATCTTTTTCCATCCCTTTACTTTCAGTCTATACTTGTCTTTATGGGTAAGGTGAGTTTCTTGTAAGCAGCATATAATTAAATCATGTTTTTAATCCATTCTGCCAATCTAAATCTTTTAAATGGAGCATTTATTCCATTTACACTCAAGGTTAATATTGATATGTGAGGTTTTGTTTCTTTCACATTGTTAACTGTTATCTAGTTCTTTTATAAATTCTTTGTTTCTATCTTTTTCTGTTTGTCTTTCTGGTTTGGTGGAATTCTTTCAAGTTGCTATTTAATTCCTTTCTCCTGCTCCCTTGTCTGATTGTTTTATAAAGTCTGTGAGTTTTATACTTTCATTTCCACGTTTAGGACTCCTTTGTGCAATTCTTGTTTGGCTGGTCTAGTGGTGACAAATTCCCTTAGTGTTTGCTTGCCTATAAAAGGCTTTATTTCTTCTCCATTTAGAAAGCTTATTCTGACAGGATATAACATTCTTAGCTGACATTTTATTTTAGCACGTGGAAAACAGCATCTCATTCTCTTTCGGGTCGTAAGGTTTCTGCTGATAAGTCTATTAGTCTGATGGGGGTTCCTTTATAGGTAACTAGACGCTTTCTCCCTCTGATTTTAGAATTATTTCTTTCACGGTGCCTTTTCACAGTCTGATGATTGTATGGCATGGTGAAGTCTGTTTTGCAATTGATTTTCTTGATGATCACTGGGACTTTGATATCTGAATGTCTAAATCTCTTGCTAGACTAGGGAAGTTTTGTCAATTATTCCCTTATATAGGTTTTTCTCAACTTTTTACTTTTTCTTCTTCCTCAGGAATACAAGTTTGATTGATTTATGTGGTATCTATGTCTCAAAGGCCTTGTGCATTCTTTTTTGTTCTTTTTCTTTTTCTCTGACTAGCTTAATGCAAAAGACTTGTGTTCAAGTTCTGAGATTCATTCTCCTGCTTAGTCTAGTCTACTTTTGATGCCTTCAAATGTATTCTGTATTTTCTTCAATGAATTTTTCATTTCCAGAAGTTCTGCTATTTTTTAAGATGTTTATCATCTCAGTAAATTTCTTGTTCATATCCTGAATTGATTTTCTGATTTATTTGTATTAGTTTTCAGAACTCTCTTGGATCTCATTGAGTTTCTTTAAAATCAATATTCTACATGCTCTATCTGGCACTCTAAGGATTTCTTTTTGGTTTGGATTCATTAACAGAAAATTACTGTATTCATCTGGGGGTGTCATAATTCCTTGCCTTTTAATGCTTCCTGTACTATTATGCTGATTTCTGTGCATCTGGAGATATAGTTGGTACTTCTTATTTTTAAATTTACTTTTATTGGCCCAGGCCTTTTCTTTTTCTTGAGAATGTGACTGTAGTATATGTTGGGTAGGTTCTTTTGGCTTTTCTTCTGGGTGTGTTCGGTGGTAAAGACGGTATTGCTTCCTTGGACATAGTCTTAGTGCAGTGGCTTTCTCAAATGCCAGTTTTAGTAGCAGCAACCTCCTGAGTAGCCAGGGTGGTAGGGGCAATGATTGTAAGAAGCTTATTTTGTTCCCAAGTGCTCTATAGTTATGTCAGCAAATGCTGTAATGGACTGTGCACTCCACCCTCTAGGCCAGTAAGTAGGTGACACTTGCAGGTAAGACCCATCTGCAGTGGTAGCAGTACAGTTTATGCCCAATTTCCATTATCCCAGAGAAGTGCTTAGGTGTCCCAGATGATTGGTTGGGCCATGAAATGCTCAGTGGTCTGGATACCATGCTGTCTGAGGGAGGGGGATGCACAGCTGGGCCCAGCTGGACCAGTAAAGCTTGCACTCAATTCCTTCAATGGTGGCTGCCAGCCCCAGTGGGGATCAGAGGGCAGTCCCCAGGTCCCTGGAGAAATGCCCAGGTGAGGAGTGGTGCAATGCTGCTGCCCCAAGGTCCCAGCACAGGGATGGAGGGGTGGTCCCAGTGCCACAGCCAAGTGAGAGGGAATAAAACCTGCCTCCCACTCAATCCCAAGATGTGGAAAGGCTCATTCCCCCATCCCTATTGTGGCATCCAGTTGGGGCACCTACCAGTCTCTACAGTTTGATTCCAGTCCACAAAACTGCCCCAGGCCATAAAACTCTCTGCCCAAGTCAAAACCACAACTCCTGGACAACATTCCTCCTGTTTTGGTCCTGTTAAGAGGGAAATCCCAGTTCTAGCACCAGTGGCTGGAGCCCATGCTACATTCATTTCTCAGTTCTGGCTGTGAGATCCCTTCCCCAACTCCAGTTATGGCTGTGAGAGCCCCTCCCCAACTCAAGCTGCAGTTCTCCAATCCCAACCTGAGTCTCTCTAATGCCAACAGCTGTTGTCATGCTAGCTCACAAGATCCCATGCAGTTTGTTATAAGCCAGGGTCAATAATGCCATCCTCCTATCAGTGCCCAGGTCTGGGAAAGTACATGTGACACTTTAGGAGCCATTCCTTTTCACTGGCTCCCTGCTGCTCCCCAAGTTAGACTCAGGGCTTGGGAGGGTCAAGGTGCTCTCCCTTGGCCTGGATTACACAATTTCCCCCGATAGGAAGGTGGATCGCAGACACGGTCACTCACCCTCTCCTATACTGGAGATTCATTTGTGGATTTTAGCTGGACTCAACAATGCAGGCTACTGACCCACCTTCTCTTTCCCAGAATCTAAAGTTTTATTTTACACTTCTATTGAATTCCCCTGCTCTTTTTTGGATGAAAGTTCAAGGTTTGACTCTCTACACACTATTTTGCTTCTTTCAAGTGAGAGAGGTGTGCTGGAAAAGCCTCTAGTCTGCCATCTTGGAGGAAAAAAAGAATGAATTTTAAATGTTCTCACTACAAAGAAGCAATAGGTATTCAAGGTGATAAATATGTCAACTGGCCTCATTTGGTCATTCCACAATGTATCCATGTATTGAAACATCAGATTGTACTGCAGTTATTGTCAATTAAAAGTTAATAAAACTATAAAAAATCATTTGTGTATGAAAAGCAGAAAGGAGAACATTTTTCTTGCTTCCAAAAAAGCAAAAAGAAAATGTGGTAACAGAATAATAGGTATGCAGTACTTTCAGCTTCCTTTCTTCTTGTAAGCACAGGATCAAAGTAGGTGATTTTAAGGAAAATTATTTTCCCCATCTTCTTATACATAATAGCCTATATATTTCACTTGGATGTAATTTTATGAAAGAATGATTACAGAGAGGTAGTCCAGTCAACTATATCTTAAATCCAAAACATTCCAGTTTGAGGATAGATGAAGGGCAGCAAGGGGTAAGATTCCTTGGGTCTTTTGCCTAGTGCTCCAGCCAGCTAATCAGAGCTTTTAAAATGTAATGCTTATTTTCCTTCTGTTGCTACTATTCTTTATGTGTAGGGCTTTTTCAAAGTACCTCACAGAACAGGGTAGCTGGGCCTGGAGAAACAATGTTGCTAATCTTGAGTCTCCTGGCCTAATGCCATCAAATAGCACCTAATCCCTACTCTCATCCCATATCAATATGCACTTTTTAGCAAGCAAGATCCCACATATGGAATACTACCAAAAATTTTACTTACTGATTATCTTACTCTAAATCACTGCAATGAATCCTTTATTTAAAGGACTTCAATTCTTTTAGCTACATAACTCAGATCATGACAATGTGGTAAGATTTGAGTCAGAATTCATGTACCAGTTGCATGTTTTATGTCAGATTGTGCTCCATATTTCCAATGTTAATGACTGAAAAGTATAAACTGTTTCAGTGAGCAAGTAAAATGAGCAATTTGCCCAGGCTATAATGTGAAAAATTATAGCAATTGAAAATTTTCTGAAGATTCATAATCTAAATGAAAAAAAATATTTTCTAGATATGAATTTACCTGGTTAATTAACGAAGGGAGGTCTCTAATTACCTTTAGATTCTGAACTTGTTTTGTCCTGGTCCATACTTCTATTGAGTGGAAATCACAGAAGCAAAAGAAAATAGCATCTACTAAGAGTATGCCATATACCAGACACTTTCACATAAATTATCTTACATCCCATATATATTAGTTAGAGCAGTAATTTCACAGAGGAAAAAAAAGATCATCAAAAAGATTAAGCAGACTGCTCAAAGTCACACACTGCACAAATGACAAAGCAAAGAACTGAAGTTGTGAATATATAAATCCAAATGTTGTGTTTTCAGGAGAGGACAGCCAACATAGCAAAATACACTTTGAAAAAAAATCACAAAAGGCTAGAAGAATTACATATATATGAAAAAAACCTTATTAGTTTCAAAAATGTGTGTATATAAATCAGATATTATACACATTTATTAAAAAGCTAATATAAAAAATAGAGATAGATTCAGAGAAATGGAATCTTTCATACATTGCTATGGGATGTTAAACGAAGCAGTCACTCTGAAAAAGAGTGTGGCTGTTTCCTAAACAAATTAAAAATACTTTTACTGTGCAATGTAGGAATTATACTCCTGGCCATTTATCTCACAGAAACAAAAACTTATGTCCACACAAAAATCTGCACACAATTATTCATAGCAGCTTTATCTATAATAGGCAAAACTTGGAAATAACTAAAATATCCCTCAACAGGTGAATGGTTAAAACACTATGATACAGTACACAATGGATACTAAAGAACCAAACACTAATTTTTTTTTTTTTTTTTTTTTTTTTGAGATGGAGTCTCGTTCTGTCACCAGGCTGGAGTTCAGTGGCACAATCTCGGCTCATTACAATCTCTGCCTCCTGGGTTCAAGTGATTCTCCTGCCTCAGCCTCCCGAGTAGCTGGGACTAGAGGCATGCACCACCACACCCAGCTGATTTTTGTATTTTTAGTAGAGATGAGGTTTCACCATGTTGGCCAGGATGGTCTCGATCTCCTGACCTCATGATCCATTCACCTCGGCCTCCCAAAGTGCTGGGATTACAGGCGTGAGCCACCGCGCCTGGCCCCAAACACCAATTCTAAGCAACAACTTGGATGAATCTCAAAGTCATTATGCTGAGTGAACAAAGCGAACCTCAAAATATTTAATGTAATAGAGATGGAAAATAGATTAGTGATTAATAGGGATTAAGAATGTTGGGGGAGTTAGGAGGTGAGTGTGAAAGTAAAGAGATAGTATAAATGAAATCTTTGTTGTGGTGGGATAGTTCTGTACCTTGACTGAGGTGGTGATATAGGAATCTACACATGTGATAAAATGACACAGAAAAATATACATATATTAGATGAATGCTATATTACTGGTTTTTATATTGTATTATAATTCTGTAAGACATAACCACTGGCAGGAACTGAATGAAGGATACATGAGACCTCTCTGTATTACCTTTGCAACATCCTATAAATTTATAATTATCCTAAAAAGTATTTTTAAATTATAGCTGAGTATATTAGATTCCTGGGGCTGCCATAACAAAACTACACAGAATGGTTTAAACAACAGAAATCTATTGTCTGGAAGTTAGAAGTCCGAAATTGAAGAGCCAGCAGAGTTGGTTCCTTCTGGTAACTATGAGGCAGAATCCATTCCGTTCTTCTCACTTAGCTTCTGGTAGTCTAGTCTGTTCGATAGCTTGCAGATAGTGTTCTCCCTGTGTCTTCACAGTATCTTCCCTGTATGCATGCTTGTCATGATGTACAAATTTCCCCTCATTATAAGGACACAGTCAGGATTAGGTCCCATCCTAATGACCTTATCCTAATTTGATCAGCTGTAAAGATTCTATTTCAAAATATGGTTGGTCACATTCATCAGTATTGAAGGTTACGACTTCAACATCTTTTTGGGAAACATGATTCAACCAATAATACTGGGTCTAAAAGAATCAATTGTGCAAGTACAAGAGGGGAAAACCTGTTTTAAAGGCATTTCATTAAGAAAAAAAGATGAAGAAAGAAGAGGAGGAAGGGGGAGAGAGGGAGGGGCAGGAGGAAAAGAAGGAAAAAAAGGAGGAGGAGGAGGAAGAAAAGGAGAAAAAAGAAAAGAAAGACAGAAGGAAAAAAGAAAGAAAAGAAAAGAAAGAAAAATTAATTGAGGCCCAACCTAAATTAATAGTTTAGCAGGGCTGCCTACAAAAAAAAAAAAAAAGAATGCCATCTTCCTTTCTGTGAATAGATTCAGATCAAAGACAGGTACAGCCACAATCCCTCTCATCGGTCAGATTTCACACAAAATTTTCTAATGTATTTGGAGGTGGGGATATTGATGAATATAGGACAACCACAGAGACTAAAAACCAAGGTGAAGTAAAAGAAGACTAAAGATGACATATCTATCTTCAAAGTATTTATCTTTTAAATCCCTCATACCACCTTAAAAGGGGTAGACCCTTTGTTTCAATTCTCTAGGTAGGAGAATTAGACTTAATACAATAAAAGCCGGTAATATTAAGGTCAGAATCACCTCCTAAAATTTAGAATGTTAGACAATTTTATCAAAAGAAATCTGTAACCAATGGAAACGGCTTGCTCAAAATGTAATGATTTCCCTTTTGCCAGGGAATGTTCAAAAGAACTGGTCAACTCTTCATTAGATATTCTTGAATTAGGTGGGAGATTGTACTAGCTCAGTATCTCCAACTGCTTTGTTTTGTTTTTATTTTTCAGCACTTTCACAGGAATATATATTAACTTCTCCTTCTTAGAATTTCTTTAAAATAATTTCACCATTTGTTCAAATGGTAAAAGATTTAAATGTAACTTTAAATTGAAAAATGTTAGGAGCAAGCCCCCCAAAATCTGGCCATAAACAAAATCTCTGCAGCACTGTAACATGCTCATAATGGCCCTAAAGCCCAAGCTAGAAGGTTGTGGGTTTACAGGAATGAGGGCAAGGAATATCTGGCCCGCCCAGGGCGGAAAACCGCTTAAAGGCATTCTTAAGCCACAAACAATAGCATGAGCGATCTGTGTCTTAAGGACGTGTTCCTGCTTCAGTTAACTAGCCCAACCTATTCCTTTAATTCGGCTCATCCCTTCATTTCCCATAAGGGATACTTTTAGTTAATTTAATATCTATAGAAACAATGCTAATGACTGGTTTGCTGTTAATAAATATGTGGATAAATCTCTGTTCGGGGCTCTCAGCTCTGAAGGCTGTGAGACCCCTGATTTCCCACTTCACACCTTTATATTTCTGTGTGTGTGTCTTTAATCACTCTAGCACCACTGGGTTAGGGTCTCCCCAAACGAGCTGGTCTCGGCAGAAAAATATTTGAAAAAAGTGTTATTAGTAAATATCATATTAAAAGGTTGATTTCCATGTAATGTTTCCTAATAAGTCCAAAGAAAAAAACATCATTTTATCAGCCAATTTAAATATGACATGTTCAATTTTAGGATGGCCAAATGAGAAACATTATTTTTCTAATTAGATGCAAAAAGTATATTTTTCTACCTCCTCATAATAATAGACTATCATCAGATATATCAAGTATTAAAAGTTTTGAGGGGAAGGTACCAAATGTACCCCAAACATTAGTTTTCCCATGTAGTACATTTATTATTATGTAATTATAGAGACTTCCCTGGGATTTGTGGTTTTAAAACTTATTAGGTGCATTTAAACCAAAAATTAGAAAAGTTTACAATATGAAATGTTTGAAATTCTTAAATTTGTAGCTTTTTAAGTAGTTTATTTTTCCCTTTTTTGTCTTGTGTCTAATTGAAGAGATATGCAATTTCAAGGTGCAATTTCCTAACATAATACATACAGGTATAAATAAACCTTATCTCATAGAAAAACAAATCTTGATGTAATTTTATAGAATTTTGACCAGATGAAATCAGTATATAGATGTGATTCTTGTTTTTTAAGCCAACTTTGCATTCATATTCTAATATTTTCTTTCTTGTTTAGTTGATGTATTTCAGCATCAGTATCCCTTAAACTTTCTATCTTTAGCTAATTAATTGTGGGAATTGAACTATATGTATATGAAGATATATATAATTTAATTATTTCCCATATATGTCTGATAATGTATGTTTTTAAAACTGTATACTGGTAAATCCTATCATGAAAGCTAAAGGTTTAGGGTTGTGATTAAAAAATATTTAGAAGGCTTCTGATAAAAAGAATCTTAGCATTTACATGAATTTAGAAGCACTGACCACTTCAGGAATCAGCAGACCAACAATGTACTATCCATCTTAAAAAGGAAGGAAAGTAAGTGTGTGGAGAAATAGCTGTTTTCATCATCTACAGGAAAAGAAAACTAGTATAACTTCAGTGAAGAACAATTCAATGACATGAACCAAAGTTATAAACCAACATACTCTTTGATCCAGCAATTTTGCTTCTGGAATATGTAGATATATATGTATGAAATAACACAAGCAAAAATTAACTATTGCAGCATTATCTGTAATAGCATATGTCTGAAAACAAAGTAAATGCCCATTAATGGGGGATAAATTATGGTATATCCATCAGTCTTTAGAAAATAAAAAAAGATGAGGGAGCTTTTTATGCATTCATATGGAAAGATATCCAAGATATATTAAGTGAAAAGTAAGCAAAGTGGATGGGTATATAGTGTTATAACAATTACATAAAAGTGACAGATATTTTATATATTTTATATATAATTAAATGTAAACATGCACACATAATATATAAATATAATATACAAATATATAATATATTATATATAAATAAACACATTCTCTAGGAGCTTTCTTTAAAAAAACAGAAATGGAAAGAAATATATAATATAATATATTATATTATATATAAATAAATATATAAATATATATTATATATTTATATATAAATTATATAATTTACATATATTTTTAAAATATATAATATATATTATAATATATTATAAAAATATATATTATATATTTATATTATATTTAATTTATATTTATTATTTTTATTTATTATTTTATAAATTTAATAAAATTAATAATTTATTTATCAATTATTTATAATAATTTATATTTTTATAAATAATAATTTATAATATATGCTTATTAAAATATATAAATTATTATATATTATAAATGATGATTTATAATTTAATTAATAATTAAATATGTAATATTAACTTATTATTATTTAAATAATTTATAATATATTTATTATAATATAAATATATTACATTATATATATTTATTATAATATAAATATATTACATTATATATATTTATATATAAAAACATATATGTTATACATTATGCAATATATTAAATTATATAATATATTTATAATATTAATATTTTCTATTATATATTAATTATATAATATATTATATCATATTAATATTTATGTATTATATAAGTATATATTTATATATTTGCATATAATATATAAATATAAAAATATATAAATATAAAAATATAATAAATAATATATAATATGTAAATCTATATATATGCATATACAATATATACTTATATTTATATATGTGCATGTTTATTTTATATTTAAACCAATTAACTTTTTATTGAAGTATAAGAGTGAATGTGAGTGTAATCTCCAAGAATTTTTATAAACTGAACACACCCATGCAACTGGCATCTAGATCCTAGGTCCTGAATCAAAAAATAGAACATTGCCATCATCCCAGATACCTCATCATTCCCTTCTAATCAATGCCTCTCCCCTACTAGAGAGAAGATTTCTATAAGCATAAGTTAGTTTTATTTATTTTTGTACTTTATACAAATGAATTCATGCAATATGTACTCTTCCATATCTGGCTTTTTTCATCCAACATTATATTTGTACACTGTTTAATTTCATTCCAATTTAGTATTACATTGCATAAATGTGCCAAAATTTATTTATGTATTCTACTATTTATGGATATCTGGGTAATTTCCAGATTAAGACTATTACAAACACCACTGCTATGAACATTCTAGTAGATGCATACACATGTCCACATACCGAAGCAAGGAATTACTGGGTCATGGGGTCTACATATCTGCAGTTTTAATAGATACTGACATACAATTTACAAAATTGATTGTACCAATCAACACTCCCATGAGCAGTGTATAAGAGTTCCTGTTGCTCCAAATCCTCACTCGCACTTGGTATATTCTGTCTTTTTAATTTTATTCTTTCTACTATTTGGACTGTAGTGTTGCACTGTGAATAAAATTTGTGATTCCCTGATAATGAATGATGTTGAGCACCTTTCACCTCTTTTTCAAGGTATCTAAGTCCTCTTCTCAATTTTTCCATTGCATTGTAAGTCCTTATTGTTTTAAATTTTAAACCACGTGAATATGGTTTTAAAAAGTAAATTTAAAACTAATGTAATTAACAATACAAATAAATTCCATAAAGTTCTATGCTTCATGTTCTCTCCTTCTTAGAGATGTATATTAGCATTTCAAAAGCTCTGAAAAGTTCTACATTTTTCGCCACCACAAAACAGTTTAGAGAAATGTTTTTTCCCTTCTGAAGTAATTTTCATGGAATTAACAATTGTCTCCTTCTTTTTACTTGTATTTTTTTACAATTCGTTCTCCAATTTTATCCCAGATTTCATTAGATCTATCCAACATCTATCTATATAATTTCTCAAATACTCAAATTAGATAATCTATCATTTCAATTACTGTAACTACTGTTTTCTCTTAAAGTCTGCCATCTCCCTGTTCATGAAAATGGGTTGCTCTCCAATTCTGTCATATTTCTCTCATTCTGGAGTTTCCCTTTTTAATTTCCTGGTCCTGTTTTCTGGATCCCATGTCTTTCTTTTTCTAGGCCTACTCGCATGTTTTGCTGAACACATTCTCTAGGAGATTTCTTTAAAAAAAAAAAAAAAAGGAAATGGAATGAAAGTATTTCATCTTTGTATATGTGAAAATGTTTTTATTCTGCCCTTATATTTGACAGATAGTTTGACTATAGAATTCTAAGTTGGAAGTTACTGTCCTTTAGAATACTGAAAAAATTTCACTTCATTATATTTTAGGATAACAATGACTTAGTAACATTGTTAAGAAATCCAATGCCATTCTAATTCCCATTCCTTTAATTTTTGTTTCTGCCCTTTGAAAACGTTTAGAATCTTCCCTTTATTCTTAATGTTCTCACCTTTTTAATGATGTGCTTTAATGTAGGTATTTTTACTTGGTGGGCCCTTTAAATATGAAGACACCTGCCCTGGCAAAATTTTTTAAACTATTATTTTGATCATTTCTTCTCTGTTTATGCTTTGTTCTCTTTTTCTAGGACTCATGTTTTTAATTAATTGACTGGATAAATATGTCAGGCCTCTGAGCCCAAGCTAAGCCATCATATCCCCTGTGACCTGCACGTATACATCCAGATGGCCTGAAGCAACTGAAGAACCACAAAAGTGAAAATAGCCAATTCCCGCCATAACTGATGACATTCCACCATTGTGATTTGTTCCTGCCCCACCCTAACTGATCAATTGACCTTGTGACACTCCTTCTCCTAGACAAGGAATCTCAGGAGCTCCCCACTGAGCACCTTGTGACCCCCGCCCTTGCCTGCAAGAGAAAAGCCCCCTTTAACTGTAACTTTCCACTACCTACCCAAATCCTATAAAGACTGCCCCACTCCTATCTCCCTTTGCTGACTCCTTTTTCGGACTAAGTCGGCCTGCACCCAGGTGATTAAAAAGCTTTATTGCTCACACAAAGCCTGTTTGGTGGTCTCTTCACACTGACGCGCATAACAGAATGAATGGATAGGAAAGTTTTCTGAGTACTTTTTAAGAAAAAAGCTTATTGGCCGGTGGCTCAGGCCTCTACTCCCAGCACTTTGGGAGGACAAGGTGGGCGGATCACGAGGTCAGGAGTTTGAGACCACCTTGGCCAACATGGTGAAACCCTGTCTCTACTAAAAATACAAAAATTAGCTGGGGGCCGGGCGCCTGTAATCCGAGCTACTTGGCAGGCTGAGGCAGGGGAATTGCTTGAACCAGGGAGGCGGAGGTTGCAATGAGCTGAGATCGCGCCACTACACTCTAGCCTAGGTGGCAGAGCAAGACTCCCTCTCGAAAAGAAAAAAAACAAAAAAAAGTGTATTAAGCAAGAAAGCACAGAGCATCAGACCATATATTTAGTGCTGAACATTTTATTATAAATGATCAAAAATTTTTAACACACTATCGTTTACAACCTTCCACTATTGTAAAACCTAACATTGCTACTTTCATTTCAGGTAATGCAAAAATACGAGACGCATTAGCTTTCTGTAGGCAGAAATCTGCTCGAGTCATTCCTGATTACTGAAGCCCTAGAATTAATTAAACATCTAGTATGGACTTGGTATTGTATATAACATTTGCACTCATATCTTACAAAATAGTCACCTAAGTAGAAAGGTGTTCAAAGCAGCAAGATGGAAATCGTTTGCAGTCTTTTTTGGTTGGCATGAAACACTGACTGCATTCCTCCCAGATTTATAAGAAAGAATTATTTGCAGTCTTACCTGGAGTCAGAGGGATGGACACTCTCAAGGTTATTTTTCACTCTCTGCATATATATACTTACGGAAGTAAGAAAGAAGAGGGAGAAAGGCAGATCCCACATAACAGCGGTTAAACACCTCAACTTGCTCCACTATGACAGGGTTTATCATCCATCTCTCAGTCCTGAAGTGACTGGAAATATGGAAATTGGAGTCCAGGTAGACAGGTGAGAGTACAACCTCTTAAGTGTGGGGCCCTCGGAATTCACAATACCCCCAAATCGCTTCCTGCGCAGGCGGAGAGTCGGGAGGGAGTCAGAAAGCAGAACCCCGAGCCCCCTAAGAAAGACCCCAGCCGGACGCTGCAGCTACCGGGATTGGCAACTTCCGGAAGACCTGTGGCCCAGAGAATTTTGGCGGTCGGGGTGAGGGTGAGGGTGAGGGTGAGGGTGGGGGGTGGGGGAGGAGTGAGGGGAGGGGTGGGGTGGGGGTGGGGTGGGGGTGGGGGGAGGGGTGGGGTGGGGTGGGGGTGGGGGGAGGGGTGGGGGGAGGGGTGGGGGGAGGGGGTTGGCGGCTAACCAATCCGACACCCGCCAGCAGGCTGAAGAGAGGGGCTTCCCAAAAGCAAAACTTTCCCAAACCTGGGGGATGGGAAGAGAAGACAAAAGGAGCGCCTCTGGCTCCCTTTCCCACTTCCCGGCCGCCCGCCCCAGCCCTCGGCCTCGGCTGCGCGACCCGGGCGGAGGATCCCGGTCGCAGGCCGAGGCGAGAGCCAGGCGGAAGGGCCGCGAGCGGGCTGCCCCTCTCCCCGCCTTGCTGTCCGCAGCTGACGTAGCCTGCGAAGTTTGGGGAGGGAGGAGCTCAGGCGGCCTGAGCTGGTGGCGGCGCGCGCCGGGGAGGGCCGGCCGGGGCGGCGAGAGAGGAAGCTCCTTCGCGGCGCTACGGCGTTGGCACTAGTCTCTAGAAAAGAAGTCAGCTCTGGTTCGGAGAAGCAGCGGCTGGCGTGGGCCGCCCGGGGAATGGGCGCCCTCGTGACCTAGTGTCGCGGGGCAAAAAGGGTCTTGCCGGCCTCGCTAGTGCAGGGGCGGATCTGGGCTCCCGAGCGCGGCGGGGGAGCCTTGGGAGCCGCCGCAGCAGGGGGCACAACTGGAACCGGCCTGAGCGCCCGGGACCATGAACGGGGAGGCCATCTGCAGCGCCCTGCCCACCATTCCCTACCACAAGCTCGCCGACCTGCGCTACCTGAGCCGCGGCGCCTCGGGCACTGTGTCGTCCGCCCGCCACGCAGACTGGCGCGTCCAGGTGGCCGTGAAGCACCTGCACATCCACACCCCTCTGCTCGACAGGTAGGCAGCCAATGGGGTTCCCGGGAAGAGCCCCCAACTATCCTGCATCCCCTCAAGCCCCCTGACAAGCGGGCTCTAGAGCCCAAATGGCAGTGACCGCTTGGGGCCGGCCCCACCTCGTCACCTCTAGGCAGCCCTTCAAGCTTGGGAGGTAGGGAGCACCGACCCTTCAAGCTCTGGCACGGTAGGGAGCACGCACTTCTCTGGAGATGCAGCAGTTGCATTCCTCCACGCATCTCTCCATTTCCCTTTCTCTCCTTCCCTCTTACTCCTAAGCGTTCTCTCTCCGTACTCCAAAAATCAGCAATCACTGCCAAACTCTAAACGCCGGGTTTATTGAAATTGGTGTGTGTTTATATGGAGTGGGTGTGGGTTTTGCTTGCTTTGTTTTTTCCTTATTTTTGAAATCGGGCTGTAGGGCTGCAGTGTCCAGTAGGCAGCCCTTAGCCACAGGTGAGTACTGAGCACTTGAAATGTGCCCGTCCGAATTGAAATGTGACCTAAGTGTAAAATACCAGAGTTCGAATGCTTAGTATTTATTTTTAAAAACTTGTAATATTTTATTAATATTTGTTTATTGATTATATGCTGAAATGATAATATTTTTGATATCTTGGGTTAAATATAAGATTAAAATTCATTTTAATGTGTTTCTTTTTACTTTATGTGGCCATGAGAAAATTTTAAATTGTATGTGGTAGATTTCACATTCTATGTTTATTGGACAGAGCTGCTTTAGAATCTACGATGTTTTGCTTTTTATTGCTTTTGTTTTGGTTGTGGTTTATTATGTGTTATCAGGAACGTTTTATATCAAACTCAATACAATTCAGTTTCTCCCACTCTCAGTTTCTCTCACGGGAAGATCGTTAAGTAGAGGAAATGTGTGCTATTTTTGCCACAGTAAATTGAACCAAAAGACTGTTAAATGGCCAGAAATTGTAAATGGCTTTCACTTACTGGTTTGTACAGGTTTTAAGGGAAGGTTAACATTAGTTTCTGTTTTCAGAAGAACATTACAACCACGTGCCATAGACCTGTAACTGTGTATTAGTCAATGGGTCTGGTCACTAGTCTTGTGTATTTTACTTCCTACAGGGATTTAACTAGGCCCAGCATTCAGTTCTTAGTGAGTTAACATCCATGATTACAACATTCTCTTCTCCTCCTCCTATATCTAATGTGAAAATACGTCATCACAGACGCCTGATTGGCCAGAAGCTGTATCCAATATCAGATAAATTCCTCAGCTTCTGCCCTGCCAAAGTTACTGGATTTTCACCTACCTGTGACTTTTCTTCATTGTCTCACTGTCAGGCTTGGATGGCCTAAATGGCACAGGAGATCTGGGACACCTCTAGAGCTTGTTTCCACTTCTTTTCTATCATAATCCAGATTCAGTGATATACAAGGTGTGGTGTCTGTTTACTCTGGGCCTTATGTTCTGTGGCGCAAGTGCTGGGCAAGTGTGTATATGTGTCTGTAGTCAACTTTTAAGGGTGGTGGTTGGTTAGAGAGGATGGATATATGTTAGAACCAGTTATGCAAACACTGTATGGAAATATAGCACTGATGGACCCAATAGGTATTGAAAAGCCAATTGATCCTCCCACTTTGGGTGCTGCTTCTCAGGATTTTAGTTTATCTAAGCTTTGTACAGTTTGGGGACCAAGAAGTGAAGAGGGAGTTTCTTTCCCATGCTCATGAACAATTTTCATAGTCTAAAATTCTTCACTGAATTGGGTAGGAAATTAATTCTGTCTTCGAGGAAGCCATAAGACCAGTGAAACACTCTGGCATTACTGCATCACATTCTTTTTTCCAATTTGTTACTTAAGATCTTATCAGTGCAGTATTTATGTAGTCTGAGCATTAGACAAGGCTATGCAGTTGACTCACTGGTGTCTCTTTCCTCACTTATAAAATAGGAATAATAAATACATGTGTGTCTCGGGCTATGGAGAAGAATGTTTGCATTGTTCTTTGGGATGACCTGAAAGAAAAATTTATGCAATGTTACATGCCCTTATTTTAATGATTGGTGAATCAGTCTCCATAATCTGACTTCTGTCCGATGAGTGGACCTTCCCCAACAATCTTCCCACCCCTTATGAGTAATGAGTCCAATTGGTTGTTCAAATACCCTGTAGATGACGTAACTTTTTTATTAAATTTTTGAGTTAATTTTGGTGATGTGACTATAGAAGCTGTATTTTACGCCTTTATTTTCAAAATATAAAAATCAATTTTTACAATCTCTTGGCTTTTAAAAAAAATTTCCTACTCACTCAATCTTGCCAAAAATCTATCTTCAAGAACTGTCCAACTATATTCTTTGATCAAGCAATAGGGTAGAAAGAATGCAGCCATAATTGCAATTCAAATCTGACGCCAACCCTGCCACTTATTAGTGTGACCATTAGAAAAGTATTAATTTTCCTGAGCCTCAGTGCCCTCATTTATGAAGTGGAGATAATGAAACTATGTTTAGAGGGTGATCTTAGGATGCTAGTGCGTGTAAAGTGACTGACGTGTAATAGGGTCACAGTGGAAAGAAGAATGTCTTTTAATGGGAGGAGGAAAGAGTGTATGAAGTATCACTGAGACTTCTGCAGCATGCACTCTCTATTGTTCTTAGTATCCAGGAATCTTCAGGGTCATCCTCTGTTGTTGGCCCAAATCTCTTGGGGCAAATACAGAACTATTTCCATCTAGGGAATAAACGTTTAATTGAAATGGGTCTCACAAACTGATGTAATTGGTTTCCTAGCAGTTGGAGTATTAAGTGATTGAAGGACAGAGAATGAGAGAAGCTTTTCACTTTATGCCTTCTTGTTACTCTTGAATTTTAAGACATATAAATATATGACCTATTCAAAACATAAATGACCAAGATTCTTTTGCTTTGTTTTTTTGTTTGTTTTTAAAAGCAATCCATCTTAGTCTGGTCTAGAATGTCTGTTGCTATTCATATTTCAACAGCCATTCATTAAGAGTTTGAGAGGTGTAAGAACTAACTTACCATCATTACTTACCTAATAGGCTTCTCCTGGAAACATTTCTATTTCTGTCATTGTTGCAGCCAACATCCAGTCACCCAGGGTAAAAAAAATAATGACATCTCCCATTCCTTTTCATTTTTTGTTTAACCCCCTATAGTCAGTCACCACAACCCGAGCATTCTATTCACTTAGTGTTTTTCTTTGCATTTCCACTGCTACCTTTGTAGTTTTAAGTTCACGTCTTAACTGGTATTAAAATCTCCTAACACCTGACTTTCAAACTCTACCACTTTCTACTAATCCTACATCTTGTTGCCAAATTAATCATCTTAAAATTTTATTCTACTGTCATTCCCTGACTCAAAAACTTTCAGTCACACCAGGTACGTTGGCACACCCCTGTAGTCCCAGCTACTCAAGAGGCAGAGTAGGGAGGGCCAGTCTGGGCAACACAGCAAGATCTGGTCTGTTAAAAAAAAAAAAAAAAAGTTTCCAGCATGTATTCTGTATGTAAAAAAAAAAAAGCATCAAACAAACCATCAGTCACAATTTAGTGGCTGCTAAATGAAGTTTCACCACCCTAACCAGGCTTTAAGACTGAGAAATGGCCCTAACCTGTCTTATTCACCTTCACTCCTTTTATATTACATATCCTGATCTGCATTAAACAATTCACAATTTCCCAAATTTAGCCTTCCCTTTAACTTCCTTGAATTCATTTGATACCTACCTATTTGAACATCTGATACATTACTATGTCCAGGGCACTGTTCCAAGTGCTAGGCATTATACAGGTTAAAAAGAAAGCACATCCCCTCCTCAAGTGGAGGCCTCATTTGTCTTAGATACCCTCCAGTGTTTAAATTCTGTTCATTCTTATGGTACATCTGGGATCAAAATCCTACTTTTCTGAAGACTGTAAATGACTCTCCTAACCTCAAATGTACTCTCTTTTCTCTGATTTCCCAATAGCTTCCTTTTCTTTTCTCTTTTGGTCGCATTTATTACCTTCTGCCTTGTATTTTTATTTTACTTAAAAGATTTCTGGGCAACTCAAAGGCAAAGACTATATCTTTTTAATTTATATATTTTCCATAATGCTGAGCATCATTCTTTATCCATAATAAAAGTTAAATGTGGCCAGGCAAGGTGGCTCACACCTGTAATCCCAGCACTTTGGGAGGCTGAAACTGGAGAGTCACTTGAGCCCAGGAGTTTGAGGCCAGCCTGAGCAAAATAGTGAGACCTTGTCTCTACAAAAATAAAAAAATAAAAAAATAGGCATGGTTGCATGCCTGTGGGGCTTGCTGGCTGCTGGGGAGGCTAAGGTGGGAGGATGGCTTGAATCCAGTAGTTTGAGGCTGTAGTGAGCAGTGATCACACCACTGCACTGTAGCCTGGGTGACAAAGAAAAATAGAAAAAAAATAGTTAAATATATATTTGTTTTACATATGCATAAGCAAAGGAACCTGGGAGCCAGTTACCCCAGCAATCTATTAATATTATTAAGCATTTACCTGTTCTCAGTGTTCTTTTCCTGAGTTCTGGTATATAATTTATAAATATTATTGACTTTTATGCAGCTATTAAATCTATAACATTTAAATGTTTTAATATTCGGGATATTTGGAAAATGTTTATATGGTATGCAACCATAAAATTTAATATAATATTCTGATAAAACATGTTCATTTGAATACAATGTATGTGTAAACTTAATTATGTAATTAGTTCAAGCACCGATTATTCTAACCTAGATAGACTTTATTAATTTAATACTATGTTCTTTCCCTTTCCTAGGAAAAGTACAATAATAATAACCTGTGTTTAGCACTTTTACCTGTCAGTGGCTTATAGAAGTTATTTTGGTCTCTAAACAGACTTGTGGAATATATAGGGTAGGTATTATTTGTGTTTTAAATATGATGAAACTAAGGTGCAGAGAAGTTGCATAATTTACCTGAGGTCACATAGTTAATTAATGAAAAAAATCCAGGCTTAATCTTACAGGCATGATAATTGTATATTTTGTATTACTTGAAGTAATTATGCATTTTCTTCTCTTAGTGAAAGAAAGGATGTCTTAAGAGAAGCTGAAATTTTACACAAAGCTAGATTTAGTTACATTCTTCCAATTTTGGGAATTTGCAATGAGCCTGAATTTTTGGGAATAGTTACTGAATACATGCCAAATGGATCATTAAATGAACTCCTACATAGGGTAAGTATTACACATTTTTAGTGGCCATAATTGCCATTTTTACTATTCAAACTATATTTTACTTTGATTTTATGTTTGATCAGATTATTTCGGGGTATATAGATGAATCAACGAATAATGAAAAACTATCACAGGGATAAAATTTTACCTTTTGTGACATTTTTGTGTTGATTAAAACACTGTGGATTCAGGCCCTGTACTCTAGATTATTTTGCCTGAGTTACCATTCCTAACATTTATACCAAATTCTAGTATTTATATGCATATTACATGGGTAGAAATGGAAAAGATAAACTCTGCACACTGTAAAATCCACTGTTAAGTGATATTTTATTTTATATTAATAGCAATTTCAAATTCAAATTTAATGTTACGAATACCAGTTCATGAAGTTCTGAATTAGCAGGCCAGATATTAATAAATTATCTCTGAATACCAGATACATTAGCTTTTCTAATAATAGACAGTGGTATGAGCCATTTACCTTTTTTCTCAAGGTACCAATCACTTTCTCTTTGTGAATCCCATGAGTAAACAAATTCAGGGGTCCTCATTCTCAAAATATATGTATTCATTATTAATATTATCATGAGTCTGTAGTTTCAATAAATCTTTTTAAACCACTTGGTCCATTTTGTGAGGGTTGGCCTAATTAAAACTGTAATAATCTATAAAATCCAATCAATGGATACTCCTAAATGATAGTGTAACACAATGCCCTGTAAGTGGCCAAGGGAAAGTGGGTGCCACTGTCAGTCAGTCATAGAGTAACTTCCTCTCTGTTTCAGAATACATCACATTCTATTCGTGACTTGTGATCATTTGAAACAAGGATGGAATAAGTAACTGGTGTCAGTCTGTAAGATTTGTATAACTACCACAGCAACCAAGATACAAATATTAATAAATCATAATTTCTCGTTTATTTTTGTTGAGAAATGAATATAAGTAGAAATCTAACATTTTCTTCCCACACCCCAGCAGATACTCTGGCACTCAAATTTGCAGCTCACTGGACATTCTACAGCCTCCTCCAGGGGACTGCTAACTCCTGGAAAAAAAATCATAAAATATACAGTGAGCACTTCTCTCCCTTGTCTCCATGATCACAAGCCTCCATATTACATTATGCTGCAGAGAGGCCTGGTAACTGCTTTAAACTGCGTAATTTTCAGAAAAAGTTACCTTTTTTATAGATTAAAAGATTCAGTTTCTCTAGGGGACAGGGCTCTGTGTGTACCAGAGAAAGTAATGTTCCACATTAGTCTTTTGTGTTTCATTTGGTTTCCTGTATTGCATTATTTAGGGTGGGATTTATCTTGACGTGCCCTCCCCCAACCTTACAAAATTCATTGAAAAAACTCAAGATGTATCATAAACAATCTAAAATATTTTGAACCACTCCCCCTGCCAGATTGATCACTGAACTATAAGCTGACGCATTTGCAGAAAAACTTCTCAAGATCAGTTTTGTACTTTCAGTAGAAGCAGTCTTCCTCATAGCATTTAGAAAAATGTGGCATGGTGCCTGGTGATTCATTGTTGATCTTCCCAAATTGCCTGGTCTTCCGAAGTATGTTCATTCTCCTGGGAAGCTACATTAACTTTTGTGTTCAGAAAACATTTATTTTAAGAAAGCTCAGATGGATGTTGAGTACTATGAAAAATAAAACGTTATGTTTTAAATGTGTCTATACTGTATAGTTTTAGAAACAAAAATGATTGTCCCCTTCCACAAAAACAAATCAAAAGGCTAATTTTATAAGCTGGAATGCAGATAAATTAATTATATGATTAAATGTATGATAAATTAGTGCTTAGTCAATAAATATGGTCATAATTTATAACTGATGCAGTGATTATAATAAAGTCTGATTTTATATTAATAAAATTAAAATAAAAATTTTGAATGAATGGCTTGGTATTTACTAGAAATAAATTGTGTGTAATTTTGTGTGTATTTGTGTGCGTTCAAATTACTTGATTAAGACATAGAATGGAGAGGTGGATGTGGGTGTAAGTATATGACTTTGGCTATGTATAGACACAAAATAACTGAGATCTGTGTCAGTTGAAGAAAGACCCAAAACCATGTAGTTGCATGACCAACATAAACTAAAAGGAAGTATTCGTGCTATAAAGTTATCATAACTTTCTCTAGAAAGTGAGGAAAGTAAGACACGTAAATGTTAAACCCTATCAAATTGACGCTATTTTATAAAAATGTGCATGTGTTTTAACCTTAGTTTATACTGTATTTCCTCATGGAATATTTAACTTCTAAGTGTGAAACGTAGTGAAATTTGGACTAATTTTATTTTGTTTCTTTTCACATATATATGAAGAAAACTGAATATCCTGATGTTGCTTGGCCATTGAGATTTCGCATTCTGCATGAAATTGCCCTTGGTGTAAATTACCTGCACAATATGACTCCTCCTTTACTTCATCATGACTTGAAGACTCAGAATATCCTATTGGACAATGAATTTCATGTTAAGGTAATTACTTTTTTAAAAAGTTTATCTGTTTCCTTGTCCTTATAGTTTTAAAAATACTTTTTAGTTATTTCTTCGACCTAGACTGTTTCATATCTCTCCTTAGAGTTAGGGACCAATGAATAGTAATTTCCGTAGCCCTTAATTTCTATCTTCTATTCTCCTTCTTACTACTGCAGTTAGGAAGCTATTCCTAGACAGAGATAGAATTACGATATAAAATACAAAGCCATTATGTTTCTTCATTGAATTGTCAAGATCACCTTTTTTGTTTTATTTTTTATTTTAAAATTATTATATGTTTATAGGAAGATGCAAAGGTAATAAAGAGGTTTCATGTATCCGTCACCTGGTTTCCCACATTGTTATGTCAAACATAATTATAGTATAATTTTAAGACCAGGAATTTGACATTAGTACAATGCATGTACATAGTACCATTACTTTATCACGTGTATAGATTTGTGTAACCACAACAATCAAGGTACAGCACTTCTCATAACATCACCACAAAGATACCACTCATGCTACCTCACCCACTTCCTCTCTACCACAATCTGTACCTCTAACAACCACTAATCTGCTTTCCATCTCTTTAATTTTGTCATTTTGAAAATGCTATATAAGTGGAATCATATAGTATGTGATATTTTGAGATTGGATCTGTTCACATCACATAATGCTCTTGAGATCCATCTAAGTTGTGCTTGTAACAATAGTTGTTTTTTATTGATAAATAGTATTCCACAGTATAAATGTACCACAGTTAACCATTCAGGAATATTTTGGTTCTTTCCAGTTTGGGGTAATTATTTACAGAGCTGCTGTGAACAAAGCTATACAGGTTTATGAGTGAACATAAGTCTTCATTACTCTGTGATAAATGCCCCAAGAATACAAATGCTGGGTCATATGGTAAGGGTGTGTTTAGTTTTTTTTGTTTTTTTGTTTTTTTTGATACAGAGTCTCGCTCTGTCGCCCAGGCTGGAGTGCAGTGGCCGGATCTCAGTTCACTGCCAGCTCCGCCTTCCAGGTTTATGCCATTCTCCTGCCTCAGCCTCTCGAGTAGCTGGGACTACAGGCGCCCACCACCACGCCTGGCTAGTTTTTTGTATTTTTTTAGTAGAGACAGGGTTTCACAGTGTTAGCCCAGATCGTCTCAATCTCCTGACCTCGTGATCCACCCGTCTTGGCCTCCCAAAGTGCTGGGATTGCAGCCTTGAGCCACTGAGCCCAGTCGGTGTGTTTAGTTTTTAAAGAAAGTATCCAACTATTTTCCAGAGTGGCTGTACCATTTTACATTCCACCAGCAATGTGTGAGAGATCCAGCTATTCCGCATCCCTACCAGCATTTGTTATTATCATTGTTTTCTATTTAGCTGTTCTAATAGATGCATAGTGATATCTCATCTTGTATTAATTTGCATTTTCCTAACTGCTAATGATATTGAACACCTTTTTATATGCTAATTTGCCACCCATATGTGGCTTTCAGTGAAATGTCTCTTGATGTCTTAAACTCATTTTCTAAAGGGAGTCCTTGGTTTTCTTACTGTTGAGTTTTGAGAGTTCTGTATAATGTTACAGTGGTAGTTCATCAGATATGTAGTTTGCAAATATTTTCTCCCAGTTATAGTTTATCTTTTCATCGTTTTAACAGGGACTTTCACAAAGCAAAAATTTTAATTTTGATGAAGTTCATTTTTTTTTCTTTTATGGATCATGCTTTTGCTGTCATCTCCAAGCACTTTTCACCAAGTTCTACTTACTGAAGATTTTCTTTTTTGTTATCTTCTATACGTTTTATAGTTTTATGTTACATATGTAATCTGTGATCCACCTTGAATTCATTTTTGTGTAAGATGCAGGACTTAAGTGCTGAAGACACTAGCTATTGTGATTTCACAGCTATTCTATATCTGTCTGAATATAAATAAAAAGTAGTTTTTGAGTATTAATACTAAATGTAACTCACCATATTTTTATATATCATTTTGCTATACTTCTTTTAATAACATGTAATCAGAAAATTATTGTAAATATAAAAAACGTTCAAAGACATCAGTAATAGAGAAGTTGAAACAACAGGGAAATTAAAACAAGAAATGTGAGAAAAAATGAGTGGGAAAAAGTTTTATTGAAGACACTCCTCTCCCTAGAAGAAAGTGGTAGGGGAAGAGAGAGAGAAGCAAGCTGCTGCCTCAGTATTGCTAAGAAAAAAAGAGACTCATCTATTGCATCAATTATAGAACCATCAAGTAGAAGTACCTTAATGGACACCTAGTTCTCTGAGCCCTCACTGCAACAATCCCTGTCTCCCAAAACAGTTATCCTGTAACAGGGAGTCTTAACATCCTAATTGAATAATTGTGACATTTTCTTAAATGATCAACCAAAATTCCTTCCTAGAGTGCTTCCACCCATTGATCCTACTTCAACTTTTTGTGATAAACAGAATAAATCCAATTTAGTTACTTCAACAGGACAGCCCTTTCAATATTTGAAGATAGCTATGAACTGTCTCCCAACCCCTCACATAAAAGTGCATTTTATCCATCTCCCTGATAAATAACCTTAGTTCCTTCAGTTTGTTTTCTTATTACATGGATTTTAATCCTTGGTGCTGTGTAGATGCATCTGTTTGTTTAAATCTCTCTCAAATGTTGATCGTCAGCACTGAACACAATACTATTTTTGATATGGTTTGATGAATGTAGAATTTAGTGAAAGTGTCATTTCCTTGGCCCTAAATACTTAATAGTTCCTTAATAATTCATCAGCTTTCCAGGGGTAGTCATATCACATGGTTCAAATTGGGCTTAGTGTCAACAAAAAACCCATAGAGGTTCTTTTTCCCACATACTGTTGCTTAAGCCACCTCTTCTTATCATGTACTTTACAGAATACTTTCTAGATATGATCTAATTTTATCTTGTTAAATTGGAGCAATTGCTTCAGTCTCTTAAGACCTTTACAAATGTTATTTCTGTA
The DNA here is from genome assembly GCF_049350105.2 of Macaca mulatta. Lineage (NCBI taxonomy): Eukaryota > Metazoa > Chordata > Mammalia > Primates > Cercopithecidae > Macaca > Macaca mulatta. The sequence continues at coordinate 100,227,301 of NC_133413.1, forward strand.
ATCCAAAGATTTTACGTTTCTCTCCAAGTTTTGTGTGATGCTCAAATTTAATTAGCTATTTTTTTGTATCTTTAAATCATGATTAAATATGAACCAGTACAGAGCTCGAATCAGAGCTGTATCACATGGCCATAAGAACTTTCATCTGGGTCAATATCTGTCCTTTTGTTAATCCATGCTTTTGGAGAAGACTCATTCAGTTTGCCTGGAATACTCCTGAAAGTGCTATTATACAGCCCATATTTCTTGGTTCTGTCCTTAAAAATTTTATGAAAGTCTTTGCTTAACTGCTTTTCTTAGCTCTTATCATGACTTACTCAGTCATCTTCTCCATCCTCATTTTCAGAGTGGCTTTCTCTCACCACCCGCCTAGTTCCTCTCTATTCTTTTACTTTGATTTATGCTTTCTCCATTATATTTTGCACCATCTGACATAATATTTTTTATAAATATATGTATTGACCATCTCCCCCGGTTAGAATGTATGCTCCATGAAGACAGAAATTTAGTCTACTTCATTACCTGCCACATAGCCAGCACATGCCATAAAGAAATATTCAATAATTATTTGCTGAATGAACAAATGTGCGAATTCCTGATCTTCTGTATTTACCAGATAGGCCTACCAACTTGGAAGTCTAATATGTTTAAGTGCATTAAAATATTTTATAATATACAAACCATTTATACATTTACTCTTTGACAGTATTACTACTGTCAAGAAAGGAAACCAGGCCAGGAGCGGTGGCTCATGCCTGTAGTCCCAGTACTTTGGGAGGCCGAGGTGGGCGGATCACGAGGTCAGGAGATCGAGACTATCCTGGCTAACACGGTGAAACCCCATCTCTACTAAAACATACAAAAAGAATTAGTCGGGTGTGGTGGCGGGTGCCTGTAGTCCCAGCTACTCAGGAGGCTGAGGCAGGAGAATAGCATGAACCCGGGAGGCGGAGCTTGCAGTAAGCAGATATCACGCCACTGCACTCCAGCCTAGGCGACAGAGCGAGACTCCATCTCAAAAAAAAAAAAGAAACCAAATTGGTTATTCCTTTACTTAATGAATGTTTATGAAGCAACTACTATGTGCTGGGCATTGTGCCAAGCACTTGGGCTGTATTACCCAAGATCAGAAATTGACTACTGTTCTGATATAATTTGTTTTTTGAGAATTTTTGCTGGCCCTTTCATTTTCTATATACTTATAAAATACCCCTTTTTGTAAACTTTTTGAAATTTTTAAGCCAGGTGCTATGGTTTGAATGTGCCCCCCTCCAAAATTTATACGTTGCCAATGTGATAGTGAAGAGGTAAGGCCTTTAAGGGGTAATTAGGCCATGAGGGAGGGCTTTTCCATCCCTCCTGAATGAGATTAAAAAAAAAAAAAAAGCTTCATGCAGCTTTCAGGTAGCTTGCCTTTCTGCCTTCTGCCATTTGAGGAGGCCACAAGCAGGTGCCCACCAGACCAAATGTCAGTGGCTGGATCTTGAATCTCCCAGCCTCCAGAACTGTGAGAACAAATTTATCTTCTTTATAAATCACCCAGTCTGTGGTATTCTGTTATAGCAGCACAAAAGGACTAAGACAGAAATTGGTACAATAAAAGTAAGGAGTTTCTATAACAACCATCTAAAAATGTGGAGGTAGCTTTGGAACTGCATAATGACATATAGGCTGAAATCATTTTTGAAATGGATGCCAGAGAAAGCCTAGATTGCCATGAAGGGAGCATTAAGGGCAATTCTATTGAGGGCTTTGAAGTGAAGAGAAGGGCTGTAGAGAAACCTTCATTCTTTTAGAGATTACTTGAGTGGTCATGAAGAGAATCTTGCTGGACATATGGACAGTAAAGACTATTCTGACAAACAGTCTCAGATGGAAAGGAAGAACATGGTATTAGAAACTGGAAGACAGGTCATCCTTGTGGTAAAGTGGCTAAGAACGTACCTGAACGATGTCTGTGTCCTGGGACTTTGTGGAAGACAGAACTTAACATTGAACTAAGATATTTGGCAGAAGAAATTTCTAAGCAACGAAGTGTTCAGAATGCTGGGTGGCATCTGTTAACTGCTTATAGTAAAATGCAAGAAGTAGAAATGACTTAAAGGTGAAATTTATAATCAAATGGGAATTAGAATGTAAAGATTTGGAAAATTCTCAGACTGACCATGTAAAGAATAAAAAATTCTTTTTAGGAGAGAAAAAACAAGAGTGTGGCAAAGTAACTGGTTGATAAAGAAATTAGCATGGATAGAGGGAAGATAGGTGCTATTCATCAAGACAATGGGAGAATGACCCCAGACGCATTTCAGAGATATTCAAGGCTGGCCAGAGTGTGTGTTCCTTGGTTATTCCAGTTGTGGTTCACATAGATCCAGATGTGGCTCATGTCACTGCTCCAGAGGGCAGTATGCCTTGGTGACAACCATGTGGTGCTAATTCTGTAGGCATGCAAAGTGCAAAAGCTGTGGAGGCATGGCTTTCTCCACCTAGATTTTAAAGAGTGCCTCAGAAAAGCTCAGGGCCCAGGCAGAGATCTGCTTCAGGGTGGATCCTTCACAGACTCCCCACTATAAGGCAGTGCTTAGTGGAGCTATGGTAACAGGGCTACCCCTAGAACCTCAGACCTGTAGAGCCACTGGTGTGCAGCACCAGCCTGGGAAAACCAAAGCATGTGACTTGAATATGTAAGAAATGAAGCGTGGACTATATCTAGCAAAGCCATAGGGGCAGGGCTGCCCAAGGCCTTGGGGTTCAACCTCACCCCAGTGTGTCCAGACAGTAGTACATGGAGTCAAAGAAGATTATCCTCAAGCCTTAAGATTCAGTGTTGTTTGGTCTGTTGTGTTTTAGACTGACTTGGGACCTGTTACTCCCTTTTTCTTTCCTGTTTCTTCCTTCTGGAATGGGAACAGCTATTCTATGCTTGCCCTACCATTTTATTTTGTAAGCACATAACTTACTTGATTTCACAGGCTCACAGCTAGAAAGGAATTTGCCTCAGGATGAATTTCACCTTGAATCTCACCCATATGATGTTTAGAAGAGACTTTGGACTTAGGCTTTGAAGTTGATACTAGAACAAATTGAGACTTTTGGGGGCTATTGGGCTGGAACGAATGTATTTTGTATATAAGAAGGACATGAATTTTAGGGGGGCCACAGGCAGAATGCTGTGATTTGAATGTGTCCCCTCTAAACTTCAGATGTTGGCAATGTGATACTATTAACAGATGGGACCTTTAAGAGGTGATTAAGCTGTTAGGGCTTCTCCTTTATAAATGAGATTAAGGCCCTTAAAAAAGAGAGACTTCATGCAGTGTTGGAGGATTGAAACACCAGAGTTTAAGGATAGGCTCCTACAAATATGTCAGACTTATTCTTAGGTTCCTAGGTTGCATACTTTAGAATACTCCATATATTTCTATAGGTTGCAAATGTTGATTTGCAAAGTCAACATTTTTTCCCCTTTTTAAAAAATCAGACTGGCATTCACTTTTCTGATATCCTATAATACCTCTTCATTTTGTCCCACAAAGAACACTAATAGCACTGAGGAGGTATTTGCAAATTATCTGAATAATTTGAAATATATAGTTGTATAACTTTTCAACTTCCTTAGACTTCATTTTCTTCATCTCAGACCAGAAACTATTCTTGATAGAGACAACAAAAGCAAAGTAATAATGACCTCTACTTTCTTTTTCATCCATCAATAGCGTATACTTGGTCCTTTTCTGTGAATTCAATTTTTTAAATCTTGATTATTTTTATTTTTTTTCTTAAATTTACTCTTTTATTGTAGCAAATGAATGGAAGATTCATTTATTCCACCCCTCCTTTTTGGGGATGGAGGCCATAATTTTTTTTTGTCTCAAATTCATCTAAATGCTAATAAAATTATGTATTTTGTTAAAATCAGTAAAAAATATAGGAAGTAAACAATGGAAACAAATGATGTGCTGCATGGAGCCCATTTCACTCTGCTGAATTCTAAAGTATGCAGTAAAATGTTCTAAGGAATTTAAATGTCTTTAAGGATTTCCCATACTCCCTTGTCAATTAAATATTATTTCTGTTCTTACATTTTGTCTTACATTTTTAAAAAATAAAGTAAAAAATAAGGAAGCTTTTAAATAGTTATAAGATACTGTATAATATGTGCACAAGATTTACAATTGAAGCAAAACTGTACAGGACATATCAAAGGCACAGAATATTGTCACTGATAATTCTTTAGACACCTATTGTATTGGACATAAATATGCTTTATATGCAATTATACTGTTTCTATGAAAAACTTCATTTAGTGATCAGCATAAAATTGTATAATAATTACCTTTACAATTTTGAGATTTTGCTTATTTCGTAATTTAAGAATGCTACCTTTAGGGCATTATGAATACAACTGTATAAACCAGAATTGTAAACAATGACCAGTGACAATTGCATGAGACGTGAGTAGAATTGGCAGTTCTGTGATGTAGAAAGCACATGGTACCAAGCTATATGTCATGACAAGGTGTGCAAGGTACACACTCATTGAGAATAACAGACCAAAAATGTCTTTAATTTTCAAAAATTAGTTTCTCTTTTGAAATTTGTAATGTTATATTAAACTTTAAGTCAGTATGTATTGCTTCTAGAGTTATTTGGCTCAGTACTATGGAATTTAATTTTGTAAAAAGTTGGTGGAATATATAGAAATAAAATATTAAAATATATTACATTTTCTCTGGTTTGATATCTAAATACAGTGAATATACACAAAGATAGTTGACTTTTGGACTTTTTAAAGAGGAAATTTCTTAATTCAATTATTTGCTCTTTTCCCTTACAGATTGCAGATTTTGGTTTATCAAAATGGCGCATGATGTCCCTCTCACAATCACGAAGTAGCAAATCTGCACCAGAAGGAGGGACAATTATCTATATGCCACCTGAAAACTATGAACCTGGACAAAAATCAAGGGCCAGTATCAAGCATGATATATATAGGTATAATAAGGATTGCTTTTTCTCAGAGTTAACTTTGTCTCAGACACAAAATTAGTCAACCAGAATTTTGAAGCTACATTTTAAACTGTGATTTTTATTCTTCTCTCATAATTGTGGTGAAAATAAACTTGAGGCCATGGTGATTAATATTTTTCAAAGTAAAGAAATTTAATGATTTGCTTTAAGAAACTTTTACATCCTTTAAGAAATTTTAAAGCATCTTTTCTTATCCTATCAATTTATAATATAATAGTTAAGGATTTTTATCATATGTGACTTGGAAATGCAGAGGGAAACAGTAGTTCCTAACATTTTAGCTTTAAGTTTCTCAACCTGTTCAACCTTTCAGCTTTTGATATCTATACGTCTTTTTAGATAAATAGACCAACTCTTAATCATACTGGGGATGTTTCTATTTAAAGAATCCCTAATATTTGTATATGTGTGAATTTTTTATACAACAAATCAATGGATTTGATCGTATTTTCATATTTCCGATGCATATTACTTATAGTCTCATAATGCAGTAATAAGCATAACACATTGTTCTTGACACTGGTTATTTAACCAGAATAAAAGGAAGATGATTATTTACATAGGTTTAAGAGATGGGGACATTCACCTCATGTGTAAGTTACTCTTATCTCTTTTAATATACTAATGAATGCAAAAGCACACTCTCTAAATTTGCTGTGAACACATTTTATAGTCCTTTAAATGGCTTTTTACCATCTTTAATAAATAACCTGTTAATGAATCATTTTAGGAACAAATGCCATATCTCTACCAGAAAACTATATATTAAATTAAATTGCATATTCCTTTTCTTCAAAAGCATTTTAATTTTTGTTATTTCTCATTAAATCCAAAGCCAGCCAATCCATTTTAGTGGCTGCACTAAAACAATTCATATAGTGTCTTTTACATTCACATTGTATGAATATAAAAAATTGCCCTTTTATATTTTGTTTTCTGATATTTTTAATTTATTTTGAATGATGTACTGAGGGCAGGGGAAATGTATTTATAGCTTCCTAAGGTAAAGATCATGTTCTACTCAACAATTCTTGAAAACTGGTTTGATTCTATAAAAATGGGCCAATTTAAATCTATCAGTCATTCATTTTGTGAATTTTCTCTTTATGTTCAATTTCAATATTCTCTGTAGGGGAAATATGAGGAAATATTATTCCTTTATTTGGGTAGGAATTCCCTCTGTACTCCTCGCTCTCCCTGTAACAAAAGGTGTTGGCAGTAATAAATTCTATGTGTCCATTTTGAATGCATGGTTAATGTTGGGGTATGGCAAAATTCTTATATCCTATTTAACCATTTATTCTAATTATAAACTCTATGCAGCTTAACCCTGTAATTGACATCTGAAGTTAAACTGTAGGCAGGATATTTCTACTACCAAAGAAGATAGTGCTGAGAGCAGAAAAAAGGCAGTAGAATAGAGCTCCATGAGACAATTTTTTTCTTGCTCTTTGTTCTTTGTGAAAAGTAATATCATTTAATTAAAGGGCATAGCTTATCTGAGTGTTCTAGAATTAATCCTAGTATTAAATCATCCACAAAAAGTTAATCTTGCATGTAACGTTAAGCTTTTATTACAGTAATTTCCTAATTTTTTAACTTAAAATTGATTTTCTTTCAAAACTAGATGAGCATTTGTCATCTTCATTGTATACAGTAATTCTTTGCTGCCTTATCACTTTCAAAAATGGTATCTTCACAGTCAGCTTTTAAAAGTAGTGCTATTTTAGTTTATTAGATAGAGTTCATTTAAAATATATAACATGTATGTTCTTATGTTAAACAGCTATGCAGTTATCACATGGGAAGTGTTATCCAGAAAACAGCCTTTTGAAGGTAAGTATGTTTTGACTTTTTTATGCTCAATAACATCATGTTAGTAGGTCACTCTCAGAACTATCTAAAAATCATGTTATTTTAAATCTGCTTATTCATTTTGTGGAAAACACACTAAAACGACAATTTATCAATTGTGAATGCATCACATACTGCAAAATATACTGGGTTAAGGATCCAGTTGTGAATCTGCTATATACTGGAAAATGTACTGGATTAAGGATCAGAAAAACCCAGATTTTAATTCTTGTTCTGACAGTAATTAACTCTGTGATCAAGTCACAAAATCTCTTCAGTCCTCATTTTTGTCACTTGCATAGTAAGAATTTTAAATTACTATTTCCAAGTTCTAGTCTAGCTGTAAAATTATTTATATGATAATTTAATTACTATTCCCTCTATAAAGACTAGCAAATATTGAAGATTAATCTGTCCTTTTTATTCCCTGAAAATATTATTTCTTTATTCTGAGGTTTGTGTAGGTCAGCTTGTTGTGTAACAAAAAACAACCTTGGAATCTCCATAGCTTATGAAATAAACATTTATTTCTCATTCACATTAAATATTAGTTGCTGTAGCCCTTCTTAGTTCGGCTAGGTTTTGCTCAGCTCTGCTTTACAAATATTCTGTTTACCAAATCCAATCATATGGCCAAGCCCAGAATTAATGAGGTGAGGATATAAACTCCTTCCATAGGAACAGACAAGTCTGGCAATGGTTTGGGATATATATATTCCTTTTACAGAAAGGGGGATAAGACATTATTCCTAAAATTTTAATATTCACTTATTTTCTTTTAGTTAGTTTTAGATGTAAGTAATATGCTGAATCGTAATATATTTCTAATGAATGCAATCTATTTGTTTTGACAGATGTCACCAATCCTTTGCAGATAATGTATAGTGTGTCACAAGGACATCGACCTGTTATTAATGAAGAAAGTTTGCCATATGATATACCTCACCGAGCACATATGATCTCTCTAATAGAAAGTGGATGGGCACAAAATCCAGATGAAAGACCATCTTTCTTAAGTGAGTATATAGTTTTAACATGGACTCTTTGAATTACAGAATTAGTTAATATACTGTGAATAAAATATTCCTTGAAAAATTGTGCAAATTAGATGACTAGCTAGAAGTTGTTTAAATTATTTTCCGACTTATCATAGCATTTATATATGAGTAACTCCTTCTAGAGCAGAACTGAGAATTCCTAACAAAAAAGAGAAATTGTGTGATAGGAGTAACAATTTCCTTCATATATTTAACAAATATGTCTTGAACCCCTACCATGCGCTGTGTATATACTGGAGTAAGCCCTGGGAACAGAGTAGTAAAGAAGACAAACTTTCTGTAGCTAGTTCATATTCTAGTTGAGAAGGCAGAGTGAAAACAAATAAATAAGCAAGACACAGATTGTGACAGTCTTATTAGGAAATAAGCAAGGTAATAGACTAATTAAGGGAGGGAAACAAAGGCCTTTTTCTAGGAGCGAGCATTTGAGCTGAGATTTGAAGCTTGAAAAAGAGCCAGTCATTCAAATGCTGAAGAAAAAGTATTCAGCCAAACAAAACAGCAAGCATAAAGGCTCTGAGCCTAGAAGAGAAAAAGTTTTATATTCTCAAGAAACAGTGAGAAGGCCTGTGTAGCTAGAATATAGTAGGCAAGGAAAGGAATTAGATGATATTGGAGAGGTAAGAGAGAGGCTATTGGCCATCATTAAAAGGTTAGATTTTTATTCCAAGTGGAATGGAAAGCCATTAAAGTATGTTTTGCAGGGAAGTGACATGATCTGATAAGAAGTATAGGTGAAATTCTTACTGCTCTGTGGAAAGTTGATTGGAGAAAGGCAAAAGTAGAAGCAAAGAGGCTAGGAAAGAAACTTTCAGGAATTTTCTAATTGAGGTGGAAATTCTGAAGATAGAAGAGTTACAGAATTAAGATAGTATTTCAGAGGTAGAATGGATCAGACATCCAAATGTAAATGTAGGAGAAAATCTTCATGACCTAGGGTTAGGCAGAATCTTTAAATATGACATCAAAAATAAATAGGATTCATTAAAAAATTTATAATCAGACTTTGAAAACATTGGAAACTTTTACACTTCAAAAGGTCCTATTGAGAAAAGAGACAGCCAGGCGTTTAGTGTCCACGACTTTAGTCCCAGTTACTTAGGAGGCTGAGGCAGGAGGATCACTTGAGCCCAGGAGTTTGAGGATGTATCATAATAGTGCACTGTGATCGTGCCTGTGAAAAGCTACTGCACTCCAACCTGGGCAACATAGCAAGACCTCATTTCCAAAAAGGAAAAAAAAAGCAGAACCACAGACTGGGAGAACATATTTGCATAACATGTATCTGCTAAAGGGCTTGATTCTGGAATATATAAAAAACCCTGACAAGTCAATAATAGGACAGATAGCCCTATTTTAAAATGAGTAAAAGATCTGAATTTCACCAAGGGAGATATACAAATAGCTAAAAAGCACATAAAATGATGCTTAATATTATTAGTCATTTGGAAATGCAAATTAAAACTGCAATGAGTTACCACTTTATACCCACAAAAATAGCTATAATTAAAGACAGAAAATAACAAGTGTTGACAGTGATGTGGCAAAACCAAAATCCTTATACATTGTTAGTGGGAATATAAAATGATACTGCCTCTTTGGAAAACAGTTTGGCAGTTTCTTAAAAATGAAAGATAAATTTACCATACAACCAAGCAATCCACTAACAGGTAACCCAAGATAAATGAAAACATGTGTTCACACAGAGACTTGTATGTGATTAGTGATAGGAGCATTGTTTATAACAGCCAGCAAGTAGAAACAGTCATAATTACTGTTGCTACTACTACAACAATACATGAATCTGTTGTTCCAGGAAGAGTCCAGGATCCTAATATAAAATTGAACATCACTAACATATTGGTAGTCTGGACTGGTTCATCTAAGAAGGTAATGTAGATAGCAAAGAGGGACCCATAGTAGAGCTCTGAGGCATTCCAGCACTTAGAAATGGAGAAGAGGAAGAAGAAAAAGAGACTGAGGAAGAGAGGACAGTAGAGAGTATAGTCTTTGTGTCTTGGAAGTCAAGGAGGGGTATAGTCAGACATGTCTAATCTGCCAGGAGGCCAAATGAGACAAGCAGGATTTTCCAACATTGTCATCACCAGTAATCCAAACAAATGGAGTTTTAATAGAGATATGAAAACAGAAGACTGATGTACATTTTAAAAAAAAAGAAAGAAGTGAAGCCAAATATGGACAATTCCAGCAAGATGCTTGGCTCTGAACAGAAGCAGAAAAAAATGAGGTGATAGCTAAAGGATGATATGGGGTCAAAATTTTTTCCTATGGCCAGGCACAGTGGCCCATGCCTGTAATCCCAGCACTTTGGGAGACCAAGGCAGAGGGATTACTTGAGTTCTGGAGTTCGAGACCAGCCTAAGCAGCACAGCAAGACCTTGTCTCAACTAAAAAAAATTTAAAAATTAGCCAGACATGGTGCATTGCCTGTAATCCCAGCTACTTGGGAGACTGAGGCAGGAGGATTGCTTGAGCCCAAAATGTTGAGGCTGCAGTGAGCTATGATTGTGCCACTACACTTGCACTCCAGCCTAGGTGACAAAGCAAAATGCTGTTTCTTTAAAAAAAAAAACAAAAAATCCTGGAGAAAGGTAAGAAACAGTAATAGAATATGTGTTTGATGGTCAAATGATCCAGTAGAGAGTCAGAGATTGTCAGTGCAAGAGCTGAGAGAGAGTATCAGAAACAGAATGCTGGAGAGGTAGAGGAAATGGTATTCAGAATGCAAATGATACTGTTTACATTTGTATGAGTATATGGACACTTTTTTCTACTGTAAGAGAAATGAGGTTGGAGAGATGGATACAAGTACAATAAGTTTGTAGATCTGGTTGTAGGACCCTGAAGGAATTCCCTCTCATGGCTTCTATTTTCTCAGTGTAGTGTGAGAGCAGATGATCAGCTAGCTCAAAGGAAACATGGAGGATGGGATGTAAGAGGTTGAAAAGGGGAAGATAAAATACAATGGTCTTACCCCTGCTTTCCCTTTCTAAGTTCAGAATATATTAAGAAAAAGATGAGGAAGAAAGACAGATGGTGGTCAAAATATCAGTTTCATTACTGATAAAGCTAATTGGAGAATGTACCTTTAGATCTGCAGCCAAATGGGCTTAGTAGCATTTTACCCCTACAGTTGATAGCTTTACCAGCCCACCACAGGCCTCACCCTGCTTCTACATAGGGAAGCAGAAAATGTATGCATTCTTTAGGCAAGCTGACTTTTAAAAGAAGGAGAAAACTGCAAAGGAACCAGATAAGCATGCTGAGTTTTTCTCCAAGATTAACAAATGAGGTAAGTCTGAGGGGCAGAAAGAAGATGGAAGAATTCCTCCTATACTTCTCCTTCCTGAGGATTGAACTGGAAATATCATCTTCCTGTTGGAAACATGAAGAAAAGGACTTAAGCGTCTCCTCCAGCAGTACAAGATAATCATGTAAGACAGCAATTCTCAAACTTTTAGATCTCAATACTCTTCAAAATCATTGAGGACCTCAAAGAGCTTTTGTATATGTGGGTCATATCTATTAGCATTTACTGTATTAGAAATTAAAACCAAGGAATTTTAAAATGTAGGAATATACAACACATTCCATTGTCTGTTGAAGCAGTGTTCTTATCACACCTTACTTATGGGCCTCTGGATAAATGTACTATATACTCGTTTGGGGATGACAGTAAACAGGGAAAATAATGTCTTAGTACTAGTTACTTTGAATATAGTTTTGACTTCATGAACCCTCAGAACCACCCCCCCACCCCCAGGGGTCCCTAGGCCACACTTTAAGAACCACTTATCTATGAGAACAGTAGATGTATTTGGGAAGCAAAATAGGATTGCTGAGAAGTAGTATTTAGTGTTTAGTTTGGGCAGTTAATCTAGAGAAACTAGTGACCCCACTTCTGGTCAAGATGGAGTAACAGGGGCCAATTTGCCCTCCTGCCTGAAACAACCAAAAAACCTAGACAAAATATGTGAAAGAGTGGTTTTTAAGACACTAAATATCAGGAAACAAAGAACAGCAATCTCTGATGGACGGGAAACAAATGAAGTCAGCCTTCCGATTGCCCAGCTTCCTGCCTTGAGAGTTTCTAGATGCAGCATGGGGAGAGGAAACTGAGGTGGAACCCAGCTGACACTCAGGGTCTAGGAGACAGGGATGACAGTGTGGGTAGACCAAGGCAGATAGACTTCATAGGACATCGCACCGGAAGGGAAAAGGTACACAGAGGAAGAGCCCCAGAGATTTGCAGAGGGTTCCTCTCAAGTATTCAGTGGAGCACTGATCAGTACAGCGTGGATAAGTCAGTAAGCCAAAAGCCAAAATCTTCAATGAGCATAGGAGAAAAGCAGAAGTTTGCAGAGAAGTGTTGCCCAATGGCATGAACTTTAGAGGATCTAGAATTTTCACAGAAAGAAGAAATTACTATTTGGAAATGGCAAAGAGAGGACAACAGAGATATGTACCCTTCCTCATAGCTCTGGAAAGAAAGAAAGATAAAATATGAACCCATTACCTTAGCAAATTTTGATTTGTAAATACAATACTGATGAACAATGGATATAAGTATTGAATGAAAAATACAATGCATTGCTTTTTTTAGTAATGAGAACTCAGTTTATTTTTAGACTGTCTAACTAATATTGCCTATAAACATATCCAGCCTTATATCTGACAGTACGGTGTGAGTGTGTGTGTGTGTGTGTGTGTGTGTGTGTGTGTGTGTATTTAATTTATCACATTTCTTACAAAGTACTGTTGTCTGCCTTAGACATTTTTCATTTATAGCCTTTGGGATGCTACTGGTTTTGTTGTTATTGTTAGGTTTTGGACTTTGTTTTTAAATGGAAGCACAACTTTTTTTTCCTAGGATGACAGCTTCCTATTTTCAGTGGGAAGGTACCGTCATTGATTTATAAACACACTACTGCCCTATACAGCCCGTCAGTTTTATTTTAAGGCTCTGGTGTATATTGGAATGGTGAAAAGCAAGTTCTGGGAACCTGAAAGGGAAAGGAAGAATAAAAAATCAATAATAGGGAAAGTTTAAGTGTATTCAATAAAGAAATTCTGTCAATACGACCAAATGGAAGAACAAGAAATTACAAAGGATTTCTAGATACCAGAGTAAGCACAAGATGCCTACTTTTGGATAAACCTACTGAAAAGAAATGAAAAGTTCACAATGAAAGAAATTTTGGTAAAAAAATAAAGGAAGCTTGAAAAACTAAAAGCAAGCTATATTTTTCCTTTTTTAAAAAAAATATAGGTTAACTGAATTAAGGAAAGGAGGAAGATCAGTAAACCTTTGTTGAAAAAGTGACTAGAGAATATACATTCTGAAAATGGATTTAACTGTTCAATTAATGTACATATTAAATGGCAAAGTAACACAGTAGCAGAGAGGAATCATAAATATTCTGTTTTTCAAAAGCCTATCAAAGTATAGTTTACTTAACCTTAAAATTTATCTATTCTAAGTATACATTCATTGACTTTTTAGTATTAATAATTTTAGTTTGCAGCCATTACTATAATCCAATTTTAAAGTATTTCCATCAACCCCCACAAAATCCCTCATAACTATTTACAGTCACTGCCTGTTCTCATCACTAACCCTACGTAACCAGTAATCTATTCTCTGTCTTTCTAGATTTGCTTTTTCTTGATATTTCATATAAATGGAATGATAACAATGTGTGGTCCTTTTGCATCTGGCTCTTTTCACACTTAGCATAATGTTTTTCAAGTTCATCCAGGTTTCAGCATGAATCATAGTTCGGTAATTTATTGTTGAATAATACTTCATCGTATGGATGTATCACATTTTGTTGATCCATTAGCCAGTTGATGAACATTTTGATTGTTTCTACTTGTTGCCTATGTGAATAATGTTGCTATGACTGTTCACATAAAAGTCTGTGAACATATGTTTTCATTTCTCTTGGTTAATTATCTGTGAGTAGAATTGCTGGGCTACATGATAAATTTATCTTTAATTTTTAAGAAACTGCCAAACCGTTTTCCAGAGTAGCTACTTTATTCCCACCAGCAATGTGGGAATTTCTCCACATTTTCTCCACATCACTGTCAACACTTCTTACTTTCTTTTTAATTATATTTTAGTGAGTATGGAGTGATGTCTCATTGCAGTTTTAAAGTGCCTTTTCTTATGATGTTAAGCATCTTTTCATGTGCTTCTTGAAGACATTTGTATATCTCCTTTAGTGAAATTCAAATCTTTTACTTGTTTTTTAATTTTGCTATTTTTCCTATTATTGTCATGGGTCTGTATTTATTGTAGATACAAACCCTTTAGCAGATACATGATATGGAAATACAGTGTATAAGATTGCAGCTTATCTTTTTATTTTTTCTTAATACTGTCTTGAAGTGCAAAAGTGTTCAAATTTTTTGAAGTCCAGTTTTCAGGTTTTTTGTTTGTTTGTTTGTTTTGTTTTTGAGATGGAGTCTTGCTCTGTTGCCCAGGCTGGAATGCAGTGGTGCAATCTTGGCTCACTGCAAGCTCCACCTCCTGGGTTCACGCCATTCTTCTGCCCCAGCCTTCTGAGTAGCTGGGACTATAGGTGCCCGCCACCATGCCCTGCTAATTTATTTTTTTATTTTTTTATTTTTTTGTATTTTTAGTAGAGATGGGGTTTCACTGTGTTAGCCAGGATGGTCTCAATCTCCTGACCTCGTGATCTGCCCGCCTCGGCCTCCCAAAGTACTGGGTTTACAGGCATGAGCCACCACACCCGGCCCAATTTTTAGGTTTTTTTAACAGATTTCATTTTTGATGTCATATCTAAGAACTCTGCCTAACCCAAGATCATGAGGATTTTCTCCTATGTTTACATTTAGGTGTGGGGTCCATTTCAAGTTAGTTTTTATGCGTAGTGTGATATAAGTATCTAAATTTATCTGTTTCCAGGTGTATATCCAACTGTTTTAGCATCATTTGTTGAAAAGGCTATCCTATCCTTTCCCCATTGAATTGGCTTAGCACATTTGTCCAAAAACAGTTTTTTTAGGTTCTCAACCCTATTCCATTGTTGCTTATGTCTATCTTTATGTCAGTAATAAAAGCTCATAAAACAGCTGAATGTCATCACTTTGGGAAGAACTGACTTGAGGCCTTGTACGTTAAATGTTAGCATTTCACTTTAATAATTAGAAGCAATCTGAATTCAACCTATATTTTTTTTCTCTTATGTAGAATGTTTAATAGAACTTGAACCAGTTTTGAGAACATTTGAAGAAATAACTTTTCTTGAAGCTGTTATTCAGCTAAAGAAAACAAAGGTAAATTGCCAAATGGAATGCTGGAAATTAGAAATTTAAACAACTATATATTATTCATGGAGTTTTTTAGTTAAGTGTAGTTTTTAATATATATACTTTTCACAGATATAAGCTACAGTTTTGGAGTGAGAAAATTTACCAGAGACTATCAATACTACTTTTCCTTTGTCACCAAAAGCTTTTGTATTTCATTCAAATGGCCACCTTCAGATTTTAAAGACATTTCCAGGACCAGGCGTGGTGACTCACACCTGTAATCCCAGCACTTTGGAAGGCCAAGGCGAGTGAATCACTTGAGCCCAGGAGTTTGAGACCAGCTGGGCCACATAGCAGGACCCTACCTTTATTTAAAATGTAAAAAAAGAAAAAAAAAAAAAAAAGACATTTCCAGAACCCTTATATATCAGACGTAAATTTAAAAATGAATAATCACAGCCAGTTGTTTACAATGAATGCACTGAGCCATTAGAGGCATTTGTTTGTTTTTTAATGTACATTTATTTTCCTAAAGTTGTAATGCCTAGAGAATTATAGATGTCAGGGTTCTCGCACTTCTCTTTTAATTTAATGCACATTTTTTTCTGACATTCCTTGCCAAGTTTAACTGTAGAATTTTTATTATATTTGAGACCAAAGTGTGTTTGTTTTTTCATTTTTCCTCTCAAACACTTCATGTTTTATAGACCAAGGTAGCAGTAACAGTTGATATGAATTACCTGGGAGAGCTGTGTTATTTACTCACTCTGATTCTTGTGGGTTGGAACAATTGAAGGGACTATTACTGCAGGGTTGTTTTTTTTTTTTTCAATATTACTCAAAATTGTTTAAAAAGCAAAGCAACCACGGTTCATTAAGGCAAGTGCTAAACTATGCTTACTTTGCCCTAACGAACTGTGGTTTGTTAGGAGATGTGGGTTTCATTAAATTGTAGTTAATATACAATATAAAAACCAGCCGTTAGCCAAACTCGTGGGGTATGAACAAGCAAAATCTACAATTTTTATAACCAAGTGATATTGCTTGCCCCTTGTGGCTTGCTGGATCTAGTGACATAACCCTTGGTTTCAAAGGGAAATGCATAAAGGAAGGAACTAAAGAGGAACTGTGTTTTCGTTCTTTTAATAACTTGTCACTGGCTCCACCACTTCTGAGTAGGTAGTGTTTTCCAGAGGATACCAATTTCTCTATTCCTTAATAGAGTCAAAAATTTTTTTTAGTTTGTAAAGATGGGGTGTCCCTCTGTAACCCAGGCTGGAGTGCCGTGACAGGATCATAGCTCACTGCAACCTCGAAGTGCTGGGCTCAAGCAATCCTCCTACCTCAGCGTCTCGTCTCCAGTAGCTTGAAACTACAGGCATGGGCTACCACACTCAGCTACTTTTTAAGTTGCCATATTTTTTCCACTTAGGATTGTTCTTTTTAAAAAAAAAAATCTTGTATCGATTCTGTGATACTTATAGGGCAAGAATATCATCTGATTTTTATAGATGAGATAACTAAGGTATAATAGTCTTCCCTTATCCATGGGAGATACATTCCAAGACCCCAGTAAATGCCTGAAACCATGGGTAACACTGAACCCTATGTATACTGTACATACATACCTATGACATAGACATATATAATTTTCCTATACATATATACCTATGATAAGGTTTAATTTATAAGATAGGCACAGTAATACATTAACAATAACTGACAATAAAATAGAACAATTCTAACAATATTCCAGCATCACTATTCTTGCACTTTGGGCCATTAGTACTAAGAGTTGATTAATTAGTAATGAGTTACTTGACCGGCCTAGGCAATGTGGCAAAACCCCATCTCTACAAAAAATACAAAAAAAAAAAAAAAAGCTGGGTGTGGTGGCACATGCCTGTAGTCCTAGCTACTCAGGGCTGAGAAAGGAGGATCACTTAAACCCAGGAGGCAGAGGCTATAGTGAGCTGGCACTCCAGCCAGGGTGACAGAGTGAGACCGTGTCTCAAAAAAAAAAGAGTTCCTTGAGTTCAAGCACTGTGATCCTGACAGTTGTTCTGATACTGACAGGGTGGTAGCTTATACAGCATGGATATGCTGGACAAAGGGATGATTCACATCCTGGGTGGAATGGAGCTGTAGGGTATGATGTTTCATCATACTACTTAGAACTGAATGTGATTTAAAACTTATGAGTTGTTTATTTCTAGAATTTTACATTTAATATTTCGAAACCACAGTTGAGCAGGGTAATAGAAACTGTGAAAAGTGAAACCAAGATAAGATGGGGACTACCGTATAGGGAAGTTAGTCACTTATGTATACCTCACACAGTAAGCTAATGTCAGGGCCAACAGTGGAACACAAATTAAATAAGATTCTTCATAAAGAAATTTCTGAGCTAGGTGTGATGGTACATGCCTATAGTCCCAGTTACTCTGAAAGCTGAAGCAGGAGGATCGCTTGAGCCCAGGAGTTCCAGTCCAACCTGGGCAACATACCAAGACCCTGTCTCTTAAGAAAACAAATTTCTGAAAGCCAAGATTAGTAGGGAAATTTGTTTTGAGTTTCCTACATTTTTTCAGCTCTTGGAAGTAGCTCCCATAATTTATGTTTTCCTAGGTAATTGGCTTCTATATCTTGAATAATAAACACTGAACAAAAATAGGTTTTTTTCAACTCATTTCTTCTTAGGGACTGATTCACTAGTTCACAAGTAATTTGAATTATCATAACTGATCATTTATGAAAAAGTGTTACTAATTCAAGGATATTGCATTATCAGAAATGTTTTGGCAAATTTTATAAGCACAGAAAAACCTTACATAACAGAGACAAAACCAAAAACTCATTTTAAAGGGTCATATAACAGTATATTTATAGATGTTTTTTGAACTGCTGTGTATAAAGCCCTGTGCTAGGTACATTATATACACAGATGAATAGGAGTAATTTCCTCCTGAAGTTCCTTAGCCATGTAAATGGAGCATGCAGTCATAAATGTGCATAATGGATGGCTGGGTGTGAATTCACCAGTTTCCAAATTCTGAAGAATAGTTGGCATTATGATGGTCTGGGGAAGAAAATGATTGATAGGTTTTTAAATCACTGAATAGTGATGGAAACTAATCCAAGTCTAGCTTATATAGACAGGAATAAATCACTTAATTTTAACACAAAAGAATAGTATTTAAGTAAATCATCTACTCAGCAGCTACCATTTATTGAATGCTTACAAGTAATGTTAGGGCCTTTTTGCATATATTACTTTTCATTTTCCTTACAGTAATCCTTCAAAATAGGTATTTTTATCTCCAGTGTACAGATAAGTAAACTGAGATTAAATCTAATAAGTAAACTGAGATTAAATCTAATGTCCCACATCAAACAGATGTGGGAATCTAAATCACATCTGATTGGCTCCATGGCCCTGCCATTCCATTATTGACACTCTACCTCCTTTACTTAGTCTAAGCCTCAATCTCTTAACTATAAAATGAAAATAATAATACTTACAGGCACAGTGCCTAAAATGTGGTAAATACTTTATTATAGATAGACATACAATCACACTCCCAAAAATTTATTAAGTACCTAGTTTATACCAGTTATTTCGTATTTATAAGCTCAATCTCTAGAACCATCCTGCATGTAGGTATTATTAGATTTTAAGGATGAAGCTCTGAGACACTGAGAGAAGGTAACCAATTAATATTAGGTAAGATTCAAAGTCTGTGTTTCTAAAGTTATTTCTCTTGTTCTACACTGTCTCTTCCTTCAGTTATATGTTATATTCCCAACTCTTTATATTTTCTTGCCATGTATTTTGCACAAACATATAAAATGTGTTAATTAGATTGTATTTTACTTCTATAATTTCCTAATCACCTCCAGTTAAAGTGTATATGCATTTATGTATTCATTCCAGTTACAGAGTGTTTCAAGTACCACTCACCTATGTGACAAGAAGAAAATGGAATTATCTCTAAACATACCTGTAAATCATGGTCCACAAGAGGTAAAAAAAAAAAAAAAAAAAAAAAGTTACATTAAACTCAAAATGTGAGAAGAATTTGAAAAAATCATTTGGTCTAAGCCGTTCTTTTATAGAAGGAAAACTAAAGCCCAGGTAGCTTTTAGGATTTGTTTGGTAGCTCATGGCAATCTCCAACTTGAAACCCAGCTCTACTGATTCTCAGTTCATTTTTCATCCCATCAAATCACAATTATTGCTTTTTTGTTTGGCATTGAGTTCTGTCGCTGTCATTGGTTTATACAATAAATGACGTCCCAGGGTAGTATGTAGGTAAATCATTGATTACAGTTTTAACACTATATTTATGCTACCTTGTTCTTACCTCTTATCATAATTAATGAGAGGCTAACATTGCTGCCCAAGAAGAAAGATTTCTTTAGTAGCATTCAGTCAGACTTTTATTAGTCTGAATTAGTAATTTCTTTTAAGAATGTATATGTATGTTCATTTTACAGAATCAGAAAAGTAACATAGATTGAGCATCCCTAATCCAAAAATCCAAAGTGCTCTACAATCCAAAACTTTGAAGACCAACATGATGCCGCAAGTGGAAAATTCCACACTTGTGTTAGTCTGTTTAGTGTTGCTATAACGAAATACCTGAGACTAGGTAATTTATAAAGAAAAGAGGTTTATTTGGCTCACAATTCTGGTAGCCAGAAAGTTCAGGATTGGGCAGCTGAATCTGATGAGGGCCTTAGGCTGTTTGCACTCATGTTGGAAAGTAGAAGGGGAGCAAGCTATGCAGAGAAATCACATGGTGAGACAGGATGCAGGAGAGTGAAAATGAGGAAGTCAGGGTCTTTAACAGCTTGCTCTCTCAGGAATCCATTCACCACTTATAGAATGGCACCAAGCTATTCATGAAGGATCTTCCCCCATGACCCAAACACCTCCCATTGAGCCTCACCTCCGAACACCACCACATTGGGGATCAAATTTCAACATGAGATTTAGTGGGGACAAATAAACCATATCAAACCATAGCAACATCTGACCTCATATGATGGGTTGCAGTCAAAACACTGTTTCACAGGTGGGCACAGTGGCTCAAGTCTGTAATCCCAGAACTTTGGGAGGCCAAGGTGGGTGGATCACTTGAGGTCAGGAGTTCGAGACCAGCTGGCCAACATGGCAAAACCCCATCTCTACTAAACATACTGGGCATGGTGGCCCATGCCTGTAATCCCAGCTACTCGGGGGGTTGAGGCAGGAGAATTATTTGAGCGAGCCAAGATTGCACCACTGCAGTCCACCCTGGGTGACTCCATCTCAAAAAAAAAAAACTTTGTTTCAGGCACAAAATTATTTTAAAATATTGAATTAAGTTACCTTCAGGCTGTGTGTATAATGTATATATGAAACATAAATGAATTTTATATTTAGACTTGAGTCCCATCCCCAAGATATCTCATTATATATATACAAATATTCCAAAATCTGAAAAAAAGTCCAAAATTCCAAACACATCTGGTTCCAAGCATTTCAGATAAGGGATACTCAACCTGTAGTATCTTCAAAACTAACCTTAAAAATAGTACATCACTTTTTTAATCACTTGATGTACAGTATTTCATTTGATCCTTGAGCCCATTCGTGCATATTTTTAAATAGACAGTGCGGATAATACAGCCAAAAACCTGAGAGCCAGAGAGTTTAAATGCCTTACTGAAAGTTAGCTAGTAATTCCATGACAGAGCTAGGAGTAGAGTTCTCCATTACTTTTTCCATGGCTTCCTGTGCCTCCATGTAGAAGGAACCTGAGGTGCTGAGAACAGGCATTTCTAAATCTGTAGGAGACCAGACTTGCAGATACCAGATTTCTCATTCACTATTCTAGTTACTGGCCACAGCCTCTGAGATCATGTAGAAAATACTGAAAAAAATAATTTTTCTGATGTCACATTATTCCCCTATTTCCCCCATTTGTGTTAATTAAGAAAATAAGTTTATCTTTGTTGGTTATTTTGTAGATGTATGTGTTTCTTTAATTTTGTAAAGTATAATTTTTAGTACTTTTGTAGGCTGGGCACAATGGCTCACACCTGTAATCCCAGCACTTTATGTGGCCAAGGCTGGTGGATCACTTGATTGCAGGAGTTTGAGACCAACCTGGGCAACGTAGCGAAACCCCATTTCTACAAAGAATACAAAATTTAGCGTGGTGTGGTGGTGTGTACCTATAATCCCAGCTATTCAGGAGGCTAAGATGGGAGGTTCACCTGAGTTCAGGAGGGCAGGGCTGCAGTAAGCCTAGGTTGTGCCACTGCACTCCAGACTGGGCAACAGAGTGAGACCCTGCCTCAAAAAAAAAAAAAAATTAGTAGTTTTTATCTTCATTTGTGATAAGCCACAAACAAGAACTATTTAGAAATTAAAGCTCTATAATTTTTATTAACCTAAACCCTTTATTTTCTATTTACTTTAGGAATCATGTGGATCCTCTCAGCTCCATGAAAATAGTGGTTCTCATGAAACTTCAAGGTCCCTGCCAGTTCCTCAAGACAATGATTTTTTATCTAGTATGTAAATTTTCCAATCATTATTTACTTGCAAGTCTTCCATTTTCTTTCAAGATCATATTTCTGGCAAGCAGTCATGATTTCTATGGAACTTTAATTTGCATTTATAACTCATGTTTTAAAGTGACAGAGTCTAAAGATATGAAAAAATAGTAGTGTGATATTCAACAAATACATTTAAGTTTTAAGGCATTATGTTTGGCCAGGCGCAGTGGTTCACACCTATAATCCCAGCATGTTGGGTGGCCAAGGTGGGCAGATCACCTGAGGTCAGGAGTTCGAGACCAGCCTGGCTAACATGGTGAAATCCCATCTCTACTAAAAATACAAAAATTAGCCAATCATAGTGGTGGGTACCCATAGTCTCAGCTACTTCGGAGGCTGACACGGAAAGATTGCTTGAACCCGGGAGGGAGGTTGCAGTGAGCCGAGATTGCACCACCGCACTCCATCCTGGGTGACAGAGTAAGACTCTATGTCAAAAAATAAACTTTTTTAAAAAGGCATTATGTTAGACACTGCCAGAAAATGTCCACAAAAAAAATCTCTTATAAGAAAAAGAAGTGTTTCTAAATAACTATTATATGAGATGGAAAGTGATATAAGAGAGACATAGATCTAGAGCTATGGTAGTATGGGAAGAGTAACACTGTACAAAGGACTTGCACAACAACTTTGTGAGAGAAATGTCCTCATTTTACAGATTTAAGGACTCTGGATCACATAGCTAGTAGCTGGCACATCTCAGACTTTTGATAAACATTATCGTGTCACTCTACTGTATCATGTTGTCATCATGAAATTATTTCTGGCTGAAGGCTGGATCTGTAATAACAAAGGATAGGCATTCCAGGGAAAAGGAACAACATACAGGTACAGAAGCAAGAACATACAGAGAACAGTGAGTAATTTGGTTTAGCTAGTAAAGAAGATGAATGAAAGAAGATAAAAGCTAAGTAGATTGGAGTCATATCATCAGTAATTCTAACCTTCAGCTAAACTATTTGGACTTTTTTACTTGAGTAGGAAGCAACTATTGCAATTTTTTGAGCAAGGCAGTGACATAAAATTTTTTACTTTGGGAAGATTCATTCTGGCTGGAATGTGTAGGATATTTTGAAAGGAAAAGGAAACTTGAGATGGCGAGATCAGTTAGGAGACTATTACTGTAGTACCCATGAGAGATTATTAAGAACTGATATAGAGTGAAAGAAAGGAGGAGTGGTATATGAGATGTTATAGACAACTAGATGATAGGACTTCGTAACTTTTCACTTATAGGAGCGATGAGAGAAAAAAGCGGTAAAGCCAAATAAATTGTTAAGCCTAGGGACTGGGAGAATGTTGGTGCCATTAAAAGAAATAGAAGTTAAAACAGGTTGCGTGCGGTGGCTCACACATGTAATCCCAGAATTTTGCAAGGCCAAGGTGGGCAAATCACTTGAGGCCAGGAGTTCAAGACCAGCCTGGCCAACATGGCAAAACCCCATCTCTACTAAAAATACAAAAAAATTAGTGGGTATGATGGTGCACACCTGTAATCCCAGCTCCTCGGGAGGCTGAGGCACAAGAAACGCTTGAACCCAGGAGGCAGGGGTTGCACTGAGCTGAGATTGCGCCACTGCACTCCAGCCTGAGTGACAGAGCAAGACTCTGTCTCAATTAAAAAAAAAGAAGAAGAAGTTAAAACAAGTTTTAGAGTTAAGAAACATTACACTTTCAATGTTTTTTGTTTTTTGTTTTTAATTTGAGGTACTAGGAGCACACAAAGGGTTGATGTCCAGAGGGCTTTTGAAAATATAAGATTAAGGTTCACAGCTGGGTGTGTTGGCTCACAACTGTAATCCTAGAACTTTGGTAGGCTGAGACGGGCGGATCACCTGAGGTCAGGAGTTCGAGACCAGCCTGGCCAACATGGTGAAATCCCATCTCTACTAAAAATACAGAAATTAGCCAGTTGTGGTAGCATGGAACTGTAATCCCAGCTACTTGAGAGGCTGAGGCAGGAGAATCTCTTGAACCTGGGAGGTGGAGGTTGCAGTGAGCTGAGATCGCAACCATTGCACTCCAGCCTGGGTGACAAACTCCAAAAAATAAAAAATGGGGGGGGAGGGAGGGAGGGAGGGAAGGAAGGAAGGAAGGAAGGAGGGAGGGAGGGAGGGAGGGAGGGAGGGAAGGAAGGGAGGAAAGAAAAGAAAGAATATATAAGGCAAAAGTTCAATGAAGACAGAAAATGTAATTGTGTGGATTGGGGAATAGAGGGGATGATTAAGTCCCTGAGGCTGAGTGGGATTCCCAGAAGAGAAAGTAGAAAGACAGACATCATATATAGATTTAGAGAACATACTTAAACTTCAGAAGGAGTAAGAAGACACAGGAAAAATATGGGACTTTGTGAAGAAGTAAAATTCTATGATTTATAATTTACATAGGACAGACAATTGCTGACAGAAATTGTAGTGAAAGCATGCCATATAAACCCTTTTTTGTTTTAAGAAATATCTACTTGCAGAATTAGGTTTCTGAACTAGCCTTAATATTAGTGGAAACTAAAGACATTGGAGCCTACCTTCTGTCTGCTCAGATGTTGACATGTTAGCCAATAGGAACTTCTAAGGCATATTCCACCTCTAATGAAGATGTTGTATTTTGTAGGAAAAACTCAACACTGTTCTTTTATGATGCTGCATCGCTGTCCTGGAAATCACAGTTGGGACAGCACCATTTCTGCGTCTCAAAGGGCTGCATTCTGTGATCACAAGACCACTCCATGCTCTTCAGCAACAATAAATCCACTCTCAACTGCAGGAAACTCAGGTAAATATTTACTGTGAAACACCTTGTAAGTGATGCCATTTAGCTTACATATTTATGTTCAGTGGGTTTACCATACAGTGAGATTTATTTGTCTTTATTTCCTCAATATGATAAATATATACCTTCTTAAGTAGGAAAACAAATCCCAGGAGATGGGAACGATGACATGGCCCACATGGTGTTCTGTGAACATCTAAATAGGGAGGCAGTACTAAGAGGAGGTATTAACATATTACTAATTAACAAATTTGCAGGTATCTTTTATATTTGAAACAAAATGGACATTAAACAAAACTGAACAAATCCTAGAAGATGGGAATGACGACATAAAGTGGTTTTTGCCCCAAGATTTATACCATATAAAAAGGCAGTGCCTTTTCTGGGGAGTGAGGGGGAGATAGCCCAAATCTCTGAGTGTTTCCTGAAAAATGATAGCATTCCCCCAAATACTGGTGTTCAATATTGGCACAATCATAGGAAAATTAGGTTTTATGCTTTATTGATTTTTCATGGAATTTTACTTATTGCTATGTATCTGTCCTCACCTTTTAAATATTCATTCCTTGCTCTTTTTCAGAACGTCTGCAGCCTGGTATCGCCCAGCAGTGGATCCAGAGCAAAAGGGAAGACATTGTGAACCAAATGACAGAAGCCTGCCTTAACCAGTCGCTAGATGCCCTTCTGTCCAGGGACTTAATCATGAAAGAGGACTATGAACTTATTAGTACCAAGCCTACAAGGACCTCAAAAGTCAGACAATTACTAGACACTACTGACATCCAAGGAGAAGAATTTGCCAAAGTTATAGTTCAAAAGTTGAAAGATAATAAACAAATGGGTCTTCAGCCTTACCCGGAAATACTTGTGGTTTCTAGATCACCATCTTTAAATTTACTTCAAAATAAAAGCGTGTAAGTGACTGTTTTTCAAGAAGAAAAGTCGTTTTATAAAAGGATATTTATATCTCTGTTGCTTTGACTTTTTTTTTAATATAAAATCCGTGAGTATTAAAAGCTTTATTGAAAGTTCTTCTTTGGGTAAATATTAGTCTCCCTCCATGACACTGCAGTATTTTTTATTAATTAATACAAGTAAAAAGTTTGAATTTTGCTACATAGTTCAATTTTTTATGTCTCTTGTTAACAGAAACCACTTTTAAAGGGTAATAATTATTATTCTTTTTCATAACAGTGCCTTAAGGTATGATGTATTTCTGATAGAAGCCATTTTCACATTCATGTTCTTCGTGGATTATTTGTTACTCGTCTAAGATGCAATTTGATTTTATGAAGTATATACCGTTTTACCCACCAGAAACAGTACAGAATCTCTGCCCTAAAATCCCAGGCTTAATTGCTCTACAAAGGCTTATTAATTTAAAACTCCATTAATAGGATTACATTTTAAAGTTTTATTTATAAATTCCCTTTAAAAAAGATATTTCAAAGGTAAAATAATACAATATAAAGAAAAAATAAATATATTAATACCGGCTGTCTGTCTCCATTTTTAACCTCAGCCTTCCCTACTGTCACCAACAACCAAGCTAAATAAAGTTAACAGCCTGATGTTTATCCTTCTGTCCCTTTCTTCCTGCTTATATTTAGAACATATGCTCATTTGGGAAAGGATCTTTTCTGCATATTATTATTATAATAATACATCATACTGCAACCTGCTTTTTGCATTTAATAGTACAGCCTTCCAGATCAGATATGGCTCTAACTTACTCTTTTTACTTGCTGCCTAATACCCACACTGTTTTTATTTTCTTAACTTGTCCGTATCAAATTTAGCCCAAACAATAAAAGTACAGTGTGAGCACTTTTTTGGTTAATGGGTTATATTACTATATGAGAACTTACAAGGAATAATAGCCGTTATCTGAAACCGCATAGCAAAGTCAGCAGAAAGTGAGATACAGAGTAAATTTGAAAATATGAACTTTCAAGAAGCAACAGACCCAAACCTGAAAAAAGTTTGAATAAAAGAAATTAGATGGCATTGAGGCAATTAAATATTTTATTAGAAATATAAGTATTTTAATCTACATTTTAGCGCTTGACATTAACTTGTAGCTCTTACTGTGCCTTTCAGAAATATGGAAATCTATTAATTTCCATATTTGGAAATTAAATGAAAACTGAACACGAGTTATCTATTAAATTTTAAAAAGCATTAAGATACAAATTTTATTTGTGGAGTAAAAAATAGAGATAAAAATTCTTTTACAAGCTTTCCCTTTTCTCTATACATACTCTAAAAAGAAATTATTTTGAATATCGATGGCCTCAAATTGACTTTTATACTGATTTCATGAGGTATATCTGGATTGATAAAATGAACTTTGCCCTGTTTTTTATTCTCTGCAAAGATCTAAAAACTCATAGTCTGTGTGCTTTATGGCTATGTGCTTATAGCCACTTTCTCCCACACTTTACTGTATGGAAGACACACGTGTAGTCATCCATCATCACAGCTATGCAAACTTTTTCTGCATAAATAATAACATGTTAATAAGAAGATGTCAGGGATTAAGATGAATCTGCAATGAGCTCTCATCATCTCTTCATGGGATTGTTACAATCTCAGCAGTTGGTTTTTATTATAACCCCTATTTAGTAACTGCTACTTAGGGGAAGATGAGACAGATTATGCTGAGTATGACTAGTTAGTGTACAACAGGGTCTGGCATAGAGTAGGCACTTTCTGAATAACTCTTTAATGAATAGTGTAATGGAATGAAAAAACAGAGAAGGGGAGATGTTTCCTTTAAATCTTATTTCCCAAAATGTAGTGCAAGCACAGCTAGTAGTAAGTGGGATTATTTTAGGTCATATGTAGGCTTACCACAAAATGGCATCTGAGTCACTTAGTAAAGGACATTCTTTTCCATTCTTTTTTGAGCCTTATAATTAAATAAAGGAGAATATCTCAATTTTTGTGCTAACATCTTTTTATCCCTCTTGTTAACAAAATGAGAATAGGCTTTAGGCTCAGAACTTCAGAAACAATATTAGCAAGAATTTTATGGGTTTTTTATTACATTCTATTTGAAATTTATACTTCTACATATGACAAGTAATAGTTTTCTGTTTTTACTAAAGTTTTATTTCATAATATTTAAATAAAGACAATTTAAGTACTATTAAGTAAATTATAATGCAGATAGGACTTGAATGTGCCAACAATCATAGAAGTAGTAAGAAAATGACAGATTAAAATTCAGTCGCTCCAGGAAGGGACCTAGTAATTTATTTTTTAACTAGCTAGTATTAGATAATGCTAGAGGTGTCATTTCTTGCAGTGGATTTTAAGACAGTGCTACCCAGAAGTACAGTCCACAGACTGGCTACATTTAGCATCACCCGTAGCACGTTAGAAATGAAACTTCATGACTCCTATCTCAGACCGACTGAATCAATCTCTGGGGGTGAGGTCTAGGAATCTGTTTTAACAAACTCTCCAAGCGATTTTTACTCATGGTAAAGTTGAAGACCCTTTATTTTAAGAAATACTATAGATTTGTACATAAAATAATTTCTCTCTAGGTTCACAGATGTGTTTTCATGAAGTCTGATAGCCACATGCCTTCAGAATGTACACACTGAGATGATGTTTGATTACAAAATTTTACTTTTGTTTTGCATCCAATTTGAATTCCCAAAACAATTTTAACATGCTTTGAATTCTGGAAAGATAGCTTCACTTAAACATGAAAATCATGGCCAAGCGCGGTGGCTCACGCCTGCAATCCCAGCACTTTGGGAGGCGGAGGCGGATGGATCACAAGGTCGGGAGATCGAGACCACGCTGACAAACACGGTGAAACCCCGTCTCTACTAAAAAGTACAAAAAATTAGCCGGGCATGGTGGCGGGCGCCTGTAGTCCCAGTTACTTGGGAGGCTGAGGCAGGAGAATGGCGTGAACCCGGGAGGCGGAGCTTGCAGTGAGCCAAGATCACGCCACTGCACTCCAGCCTGGGCGACAGAGCGAGACTCCGTCTCAAAAAAACAAAAACAAAAACAAAAACAAACCATGAAAATCAGATCACTATATTAGAATCTACAACTCAGTTCTTTAGGGAAGAACTTCAGAAGGGGCAAATGCTTGAATTATGACAGCAGTAGAGCTGAGCTGATATAAGAGGATCAATACAAGAAGCGAGACTAAATTATGCTGAAAGTCATACTAAAGAAATTTGCATAACTATGAAAGATTTGGATGTTGCAGCAGTTGTGTCAAGCCGTGGGGGCTGTTTTTTATTTCTCTCTACCATTAATCTGCCTACCCTCAGCCCCTTCAAATACTTAATTTATGAAGAAAAAAATATGGCCAACTGGGAGAGAAGGAAAATCAGTAAACGTTCATATTTAGCCATTCTCACAAACATGTTTCGGCCAGGCGCGGTGGCTCACGCCTGTAATCTAAGCACTTTGGGAGGCCGAGGCGGGTGGATCACCTGAGGGCAGGAATTCGAGACCAGCCTGGCCAACATGGTGAAACCCCGTCTCTACTAAAAATACAAAAATTAGCTGGCAGAGGCCTGTAATCCCAGCTACTTGGGAGGCTGAGGAAGGACAATCACTTGAACCTCAGAGGCAGAGGTTGTAGTGAGCTGTGATTGCACCATTGCACTCTAGCCTAGGAGACGAGCGAAATTCCATCTCAACAACAACAACAACAAAAGTAATGTGTTTCTTCAAAATTGTGCCTCCCATCTCCCACACAGCCTAGTTCTCAAATTACCTGTTGCTTTTTCTCTCTCCACTGGATCATTTCTTTTCAAACACCCAGATTTCCTTTAAAAACAAAATTTCTTTACTTACCCTATCTATCCTTTTTCATTCTTTTCAAGGAGTTTATTCTACACGACCTCTATTTTGTTACCTATTTCTTTGTTTAAAATTTGATGTCATGTAATTAACGAATGGGTTGAAAGGAACAAGTGTGCATCTGATGCTTCAAAATCCTCTACCCGAAAGATGTTAATAGACATTTATCTCATGAGTAAACACTTCCATACATAAAGGGGGAAGCTTATTAGTACTATCCATACTTTTTTTTTTTTTTTTTTTTGAGATAGAGTCTCACTCTGTCACCCAGGCTGAAGTGCAGTGTTACTATCTCAGCTCACTGCAACCTCTGCCCCTCCAGGATTCAAGCGATTCTTCTGCCTCAGCCTCCCGAGTAGCTGGGATTACAGGTGCCTGCCACCACTCCCAGCTAATTTTTGTATTTTTGGTAGAGACGGGGTTTCACCATCTCGGCCAGGCCGGTCTTGAACTCCTGACCTCGTGATCCACCTGCCTCAGCTTCCCAAAGTGCTGGGATTACAGGTGTGAGCCACCGCGCCTGGCCAGTACTATCCATACTTTCATACACTGATTTAAAAATTGATTTCCAGCCAGGCACAGTGGCTCACGCCTGTAATCCTAGCACTTTGGGAGGCCGAGGCAGCTGGATCACGAGGTCAGGAGGTCGAGACTATCCTGGCCAACATGGCGAAACTCCGTCTCTACCAAAAATACAAAAATTAGCCGGGCCTGGTGGCATGCGCCTGTAGTCCCAGCTACTCAGGAGGCTGAGGCAGAAGAATCTCTTGAACCCAGGAGGCAGAGGTTGCAGTGAGCCGAGATCACGCCACTGCACTCCAGCCTGGGCAACAGAGCGAGATTCCATCTCAAAATAAATAAATAAATAAATAAATAATAAAAATAAAAATGGATTTCCCTGTAGTATGTATCAACTCGTCCTGATTCCAAACCTTAGAATATTTTATAGGGTAAATCTAATCCCTCTTCTATGACAGTATCTTATATATTTCCAAGGAGTTCTTTTATTTCTGGTGATTTTTTTTTTCTGCTTCAGAAGAATTCCTACTTTCTTCAGTGGTTATTTAAGAGGCATGGTCTATATTCCTCTCAAAGTATGGTAGCCACAACTAAACACGGTGCTCCTACTCAGGTCTTGCCAGCACAGTTAGGATATCTGCTCCGTTATACTTAAATAAAATGCTAACGGACCATTTTATAGTAGTCACATGTTATTGTCAAATTAATATTTAACTACCAGCTAACAAATTCTTCATCTGTACACCTGTGTTGTTTTGCCTTATTTCTCCACTTTTCAAAGAGGTAAATTGAATTTTTAGGCTCATATATAACAATTTGCCTTTATCTTTTTTTTTTTTTTTTTTTTTTTTTGAGATGGAGTCTCGCTCTGTCACCAGGCTGGAGTGCAGTAGCACGATCTCAGCTCACTGCAACCTCAGCCTCCTGGGTTCAAGCGATTCTCCTGCCTCAGCCTCCCAAGTAGCTGGGATTACAGACAGGTGCCACCACGTCCAGCTAATTTTTGTATTTTTAGTAGAGATGGGGTTTCACCATGTTGGCCAGG
Source organism: Macaca mulatta (assembly GCF_049350105.2). Classification (NCBI taxonomy): domain Eukaryota; kingdom Metazoa; phylum Chordata; class Mammalia; order Primates; family Cercopithecidae; genus Macaca; species Macaca mulatta. The sequence continues at coordinate 100,258,327 of NC_133413.1, forward strand.
ATGGTCTCGATCTCTTGACCTCATGATCCTCCCTCCTCGGCCTCCCGAAGTGCAAAGTGCTGGGTTTACAGACGTGAGCCACAGTGCCTGGCCTATCTCTTTTTTTCTAATTCATCCCTAGTTCCAGTCATTCAATACATTTTTTTATCCCTAAATCTGGAATCTTCCAGCTTGTCATCCACAAATTTGACAAACTTGCTTTTTATAGTTTCATCCAGGTTACTAATTAAAAATGTCGATTGTGCTGAGCCATCCAAGCATGAAGTTTGCAAAATACCACAAGCCTTCTTCCCTTCAACTTGACAAAGCTCATAACTATTTAAGTACAATCATTAATCACTAATGAATATAATTGGAATATTTTAAAGTGGTTCCTTTTTTAACATAAAAAATATGGAATCTACAAATTTAGCCTACATGGTCTCTATTTCTGGGCAGTTTTGAACACAAAGAATTGGCTTGTGTTTTCATTGACAATGTGTGTTTCAATGTAAATCCACTTTTTTGCTACAAGTACATTCAATTATTAAAATGGGGAATGCCTCTTCTCTTAAAATATTAAATGGGCATTGTTCAGGCTCTGCTTATAAAATCTGGTGCAAGACACTCTCTGCCTACCAAAATCCCATGATTTAGGATGCCAACCACATAAAGAACCTCCAAATTCAACATCTGAAAAAAAAAATACTAAGAAAATGAAAGACTAGACAGAAGATAATTTTAAAATATTTATATAATAACGTTAGAGAGACTTGAGAAAGTTGTCTTCAAAACTAGAAGAAATTATTTAAAAATAGGAACAACTAATGATCTAGAAACATTTAAACTATTATTCTCATAACAATAACACAGAACCCGTCTATTCTTGAAAACTGTCCTTTTTCTCACCAGGACTCCTAACCTGGGAGTTTGTTAGGGTAGATAACCAGTCCAAGTCTCTACCTTCCAAATCTTTGGTTGATTCCTTTTTGGATGTATTTAGCAACCCTGAGCAAACAAGGAAGCTACCAACAAAATAACTGAAAGTACTTTTCATTGCTAGTTTGAAGTCTCCTCCCCTCACTAAACACATGTTGCTGAGCTTTTGCCTTGTCACTTCTTCCTTCCCACTGTGACTGATGAACTCCTCATCATACTAAGAGATGCTTAGGGCTGGCAGGGTGCCCATCACCTTTGTTTCCACCAGTACCCGTTAGTGGAATGGTACAAAGTCTAAAGGGGCAAGAAAAAAATTTTTTGAAAAATTAACTCTTTAGTGTTTTGGGCACAGCCTGATCACAAACACATGAGATATATTTCGCATAGGCCTCCCGACAAAGTTAAAAGGACTCAAAATTCTGAATTAATTTTGATCCCAGGGGAGAGTTAATAGTTTTAGAATTTTAAGCTCATTAATCTAACTGAATTCATTCTAAGGAATATGGAAACTAGTACTGGGAACCTGGGCCCAAGAAAATGTTTTAACTTTAATTATTTTTAAATTAGAAGAAAAAAATGGATATGTAACAATGAACAGTTTAGATTACATATATCTTTATAATAATGCAATTGTAAAAAAAATTTTTAATATCTTTTATAGAGGACAGAGCCCACAAAAGCATAAGTGCCTATGTCAGAGGTGTGTGAACCAGAGCAACTCCATTTTGAATAGGGGCTGAGTGAAATAAGGCTGAACACTACTGGGCTACATTCCCAGGAGGTTAGGCATTCTTAGGGTGAGACAGGAGGTTGGCACAAGATACAGCTCATAAAAACCCTACTGATAAAACAGGATGCGGTAAAGAAGCCAGCCACAACCAAGATGGTGACAAAAGTGACCTCTGGTCATCTTCACTGCTCATTATATGCTAATTATAATATAATTATAATGCATTAGCATGCTGAGAGATACTCCCACCAGGGCCATGACAATTTACAAATGCCACAGCAACCTAGGGAAGTTACCTTATATGGTCTAAAAGGGAGAGGAATCCTCAGTTCTGGGAATTGCCCACCCCTTTCCTGGAAAACTCATGAATAATCCACTTCTTATTTAGCATATAATAAAGAAATAACTATAAGTATACTCAGTTGAGCAGCCTATGCCACTGCTCTGTCTATACAGTAGCCATTTTTTACTCCTTTATCTTCTTAATAAACTTGCTTTCACTTTATGGACTCACCCTGAATTTTTTTTTTTTTTTTGCACAAAGTTCAAGAACCTCTCTTGGGGTCTGGATAAGGACACCTTTCCAGTAACACCTAGGGCCCATGAATGCCCTCATGCAGCTCTGACTGTGAAGTGGCTTACCTGATGGTAGTCTGAAAAGTTTGCTTGAGACTGGAGCCACTGTGAAAGTTGACCTTACAAACTGGGTCATTCTTGTCACACCCAACTAAAACAGTCAAGAGTAGCAGTCAGGGCACATACCATTGCTCCAAGAATGTAATTCTCTGCAAGCTTGGCTGCTGAGACTGCCTGCTGTAACCTGAAACCAGTTTTATCTAAAGGCTACTGAAACAATCTGCTGCACCTCTAAGACTAGTTTTACCCACTACCATCACTCACTAAAACGCTTGCCAGCTCCCCAAAACCTTACTTGAGTCAATGAACTTTCTTGAGTAGTGGTATGTAATATTTCTCCTTTTTATAAATGCTCTAACCTTCTCTTTGTTCTTTAGATATACCAAAGACAGGACTAATCAGACACGGTACTCCAGAGGTGCTAGGATAGGGGGCAAAGGGCAGGGAAACTGAATAGTGGCAGATTAGGCTTGTCATTGTCAGGAAGGACCAGTGGCCCACAACACTAGCGTGTAGAGGAAAAAGCAAGTGGAAACACAATGAATACTGCAGGTTAAAGGTGTGGCCCTCAGAGCTTGAGCATTTTCCCCTTTCCACTTGCCAAGACCCTGAAAAAAGGCTGAGATTCAGACTTCCCACCAACCATTTCAGGTTAGAGCCTGGGCCACATTCAATTTAACTTAGAAACATAAATAAATCTGTCTTGTTCCTGAGTGTTATAGGCAAAATCATGCCTGATATATTGACTGGTATGGTCTTTTTTATTACTATTGTTGCTTTAGGTTGTGTATTGACTGATTTCCCCCAAAATGATCTGTTGAAGTCCTAATCCCCAGAATCTGTGAGTGTGACTTATTTGGAAAGTGGGTTTTCACAAATGTCATTAAATTAAAGATCTCAAGATGAGGCCATCCTGGATTAATTGGGTGTGCCATAAATCCAGTGACATGTGTCCTTATAAGAAGAGGGCTGGGCATGGTGGCTCACGCCTGTAATCCCAGCACTTTGGGAGACCGATGCAGGCAGGTCACTTGAGGCCAGGAGTTTGAGACCAGACTGGCCAACACGGAGAAACCCCATCTCTACTAAAAATACAAAAATTAGCTGGGTATGGTGGTGGGCATCTGTAGTCTCAGCTACTTGGAGGCTGAGGCAGGAGAATTGCTTGAACCCAGAAGGCAGAGGCTGCAGTGAGTTGAGATCATGCCACTGCACTCCAGTCTGGGCAACAGAGTGAGACACTGTCTCGAAAAAAAGAAAGAAAAGAAAAAAAAGAAAGAAAGGAGAGAAGACACAGACAAAAGAAAAGGCCATGGAAGGCAGAGGAAGGGATAGGAGTGGCACAGCCACATGCCAAAGAATGCCTGGAATCATCCAAAGCTGGAAAAGTCAAGGGCAAAGGACTTTTACACCCCTAGCCTTCAGAGGGCGTGTGGCCCTGCCAACACCTTGATTTTGGACTCCTGACCTCCAGAACTGTGAGAGAATAAATTTCTATTGTTTTAGGCATCAAGTTTATGGTAATATGTTAATGGTAGTCTTAGGACACTAAGATACTTCATTTTTAAAAATATACTTTATTTTTTATAGTAGTTCATGATTTCTTGAAAGATTGAAAAGCTGGTGTAGAAAGTTCCTATATACCCTGCACCCAGTTTCCCCTACTATTAACATCTTCCATGAGTATAGTGTAGTTGTTAAAATTAATGAACTAATATTGATAATATAAAAGAAAAATAAAATCTCAGGACCCTCTAAATTTATCATGCCAAGGGGGAAATTAAGCTCTGGAGACTGAGTCATGAAGCATGTTTGCAATTAGATTATAGATTAACTCTCTTCCTCATTGTTCTTGTTCTGTAAATGACTAGAAGAGACCAGAGACCAGACCTTTATCCACTTACAATTACTCATCTTTGTTATAGAGTAACTGCCTCCTTTATTGTTCAATACCTAACTCAGACCAGATGGTGCAAAAGACCCGATAACTATTAGAATCTCAGTGTGAAATGCTAAATATACCTCTGAAAATAGGTAATTGGAAATCTAAGCTGTTGGAACTCTAAATTACTTTGAACCTTAAAGAAATGTGAGGTTATGGGGCCTGAGTCACGTGACAGGCAGCTGTAACCTTTCTTGCTCTGATTATAGATTAGCCTTCCTCACCTCCATTGTTTTCTAAAATGTTATATATTACTAAAGGGCACTAGGGAAGACCCCTTCCCGCTTCCCTGTTGATCTTTATTATAGATTAACTTCCTTTTATCTTTCTCACAAAAAGGCTTTATGGTTATCACATTGTCTTCAGATGGAATATTAAATATACTCTTTTAAATTGGAAAGGAAATGAAAACATGCTGTATGGAAAACAAAATGAACTATAACTAATTAAATGTTTATAACTCATAAAGCAGCCTTGTATAGAAAATGTTATATATAATCCTACTCTATTTTCTGCCTATATATGCAAGAACTTTTAACTTCAGAGCATTGACACCATTTCTCTGGAGTCTGTGTCTTTTAAATAGCCGCTCCCAGCTTTTCACTTTAATAAACTCTTTATTACTGGATTCTGATCCATTCGATTGTTTCAGCTTGACATGCCTTTCCTGAAAAAAAATACCACCTCAACAAATCAGATCATTGTGACTCTACATTAAGCCTAACATAGAAAGATGCTGAAATTCTGCTAAACTTCCCTAAACTTTGTGAATATGAGTAATAACTTCTATACTTTGGAACACTGACTTCCATTCTTTAGAATCTGTGCTTCCCAAGAAGCCTGGCTTCAAACTTTGCACTTGAATCCACTCTGTTTAAACTAGATTCTGAGTCAGACATGGTGGCTCACGCCTGTAGTCCTAACACTTTGGGAGGCTGTGGCAGACGGATCACGTGAGGTCAGGAGTTTGAGACCAGCCTGGCCAACATAGTAAATCCCGTCTCTACTAGAAATCAAAAAAAAAAAAAAAAAAAAAGGTTAATCAGGCAATCCCAGCTACTTGGGTGGCTGAGGCAGGAGAATTGTTTGAACTCAGAAGGCAGAGATTGTAGTGAGCCAAGATCACACCATTCCACTCTAGCCTGGGCAACAGAATGAGACTCGCCTAATGTCTTTTTTCTGCTCCAAGATCCCATCCAGGATGCTGCTGAGGTGTGGAAAATGATTCCCCAGCCTATGGGGCTTGGGCATGCTGAGTGTTTTGAAAATTGAAAGGCCTCAGAAACAAGGTCCTGTCTAACCTTGTGTTGTTTCCCCAGCCCACTTCACCTCCCAGGACAGGAAGGGACTCTCTCTGGAGTTTCCTCATCTGTTCGAAAAAGTGTCTTACAGAAAAAAAAAAAAAAAAAAAAGCACACAATTGCCTTCTATCTGCTTCCTAAAATCTCATTATCTATTGCAGAAAAAAGACAAGAATGCAACCACACCTGGACAGGCTTGTTTTTAACAAGATAATTCCTGCCTCTGGAGCTCAGAGAAAAGTTCAAAGAAAATCCTTTACAAGTTAATTACTGTTCCCCAGTCCATGCATTCTCCCTAATAGTCATTTACTGCCCCTCAAAGAATTGCCTATATCCCCCAGTGCCTCCCTCCCCTAGGAAAAAGGGCATATAAGCTGTACCCCATTGGAAGATTGGGGAAATCACTTTGTGATTCCACCACATTAATACATTTGTATGCCTTTTCTCCTATTAATCTGCCTTTCATCAATTGATTTTCAGCAAACCTTCAGAGCAAAGGGCAAAGGGGAAGTTTTCCCCTGGCCTCTATAATACCACATTACATTTGGTTGCCCTGTCTCCTCAAACCTTTGCATGCTTTTTGACCCATCAATGAAAACACCTTTGCAAATATTATGACAGTGAGAGAACACTAGCATGACTCATCCCCTCTTGCTTCTAGTCTCACAGGCTGGCTGTCTTCACTCATTCCTGGGCATAGACCAAGCTAATCATGGGAAAATTTTAGTATATAGTTTAATTTTGAAATAAGGATCATAATAGTCCTTCCCTAAAACTGACCCCTGCCTTGCTCAGAGACCAAAGCTGGCTTTGTAAAATTAATGAAAGTTTATGACTTTAGGATTGTGGGAGGGATCTGAATTCTGCTAAAATGTAGGCATAGCTCCTATATTCCCTTACTGCTCAGGAGTGGAGTCATGTGGCCAGAGGTTACAAGATCTGTAACTTCCCCACTTGCTCCTATAGATAGTGTCACTATTGTAGAACCTAAGATTGGTCTTCTGAGATGTTTTTCAGATTTTTGCAGTCTGGCAACTGACTGATCCCACCCAGACCCATGACTCATGACTCAACCGGTTCTACGGCTCTCACTCAGAGGCAGACACAGCACACAAGGACTGTTTTCCACACCCCTATGATTTCATTCCCACCCAATCAGCAGCACCCATTCCCTATTCCCCTGCCCACCAAATTATCCATATAAACCCTATCCTCTGAGTTCTTGGTGAGACTGATATGAGTAATAACTCCAGCCCTTCCATTCGGCTAGCCCCACATTAATTAAACTCTTTCTCTACTGCAATACTGCAGTCTCAGTGAACTGGTTTTGTCGGTGCAACAGGCAGGAAGAACCCATCAGGGGATTACACGAATTCAATATCCAAGAATTTATTCTAAGGAAATAATCATAGGTGTGTGTAAAGATTAAGCCATGATGATATTCACTGAGGCATTGCTTAAAAACTGTTGAGAAACAAAAATAGTTTTTGCTTTTAGGGGTTATATCAATCCTTATTTGCCACTAGAAGTTAAAACTGAGAAGTCAAGAATATATTAATTCATTTAAAAACAATAATGAAAAATACATCTTTATGAAGTTAAGATGTATTTTTCATTTTTCATCCAAAATGAAAAACAGTTGATGAGAAGAGCCACATTATTTTACAGTTTTGCATATCTATTTGAATGTTTAAAAAAGTAAGTAAATAGAAGCAAACTGAGTTTTCATATCTGCATTCAATCTGTTGCAAAATCACATGTCATGTAGCCTCTGGAAAACTCCACTGTTCACCTGTGAGCGTATGAGAGTAATAAATGCAATAACATCTCAGAATTATTATGGAAATAGTTTTGACCTAGCAGACCCCCGAAACGTCACAGAGTTTCTGGGTGATACTTTGAGAAATGCTGGCTTAATACAACAAAAAGTTTAAAACAACATAAAAATTTCAAATAATCAAAGATATTATAAATGACCCTCAATACTATTAAATGAGAATAAACACAATTCTTATTAACTAAATCATATGCATATTTTTATCTTTTTATTCTCTTATTATGCTGGCAGAATTACCCCTTCTCCTGCTAAGAATAATCCTTTGTTTCTGCATTTCTCCTCCAGCTTATTAGATGACTCTCCCTCTCACTTCACTCCAACCGTTTCCTTAGATAGTTTCCTTCTAGAAACACTTAAGGCTCCCAAGAGTTTCTCATTTAAAAAAAAAAAAAAATCAGCCCTTTCTGTCTACTTCTGTCTTTCTCTTTCCTCTTTCCATTAACAGAGAGGATTTTTTCTTCTTTTTACCTCCCTGCTTTCTAAATTCACAGTCTAGTGATTAGGTGTTCAGATTTTGTTTTTCGGTAAACTAATTACACATTCTGTTTTGGAATTTGCTTCTTAAATATTTATATGTCATTACATGTAAATTACATTATTTTTTAAACTATTATATGGTGCTTCATTATATTGATGTACCAATATTAAATCTATTTCCTCTTGATGAACATTTCAATTTTCCTAACTTTCTGCTATTAGAAAAAATATGAATAGGTATGGTGTATATATTATGTTATTCATTTATATGTAAATGAATTTATATAAAATATAAATTTAAATTAATTTATATACTTTTTAAAAAATTTTACTTTAAGTTCTGGGATATATGTGCAAAATGTGCAGATTTGTTACATAGGTATACATGTGCCATGATGGTTTTCTGCACCTATCAACCTGTCATCTAGATTTTAAGCCTCACATGCATTAGATATTTGTCCTAATGCTTTCCCTCCCCTTGCCTCCCACCCCCCAACAGACCCCGGCATGTGATGTTCCCCTCCCTGTGTCTGACTTCAAACCATACTACAAGGCTACAGTAACCAAAACAGCATGGTACTGGTGCCAAAACAGAGATATAGACCAATGGAACAGAACAGAGACCTCAGAAATAACACCACACATCTACAACCATCTGATCTTTGACAAACCTGACAAAAACAAGCAATGGGGAAGGGATTCCCTATTTAATAAATGGTGCTGGAAAAACTGGCTAGCCATATGCAGAAAACCGAAATGGGAATCCTTCCTTACACCTTTACAAAGATTAACTCAAGATGGATTAAAGACTTAAATGTAAAACCCCAAACCATAAAAACCTTAGAAGAAAACCTAGGCAATACCATTCAGGACATAGGTGTAAATTTTATATATATATGTGCATTATTATTATTATTATTATTATTATTATTATTATTGAGACAGGGTTTTGCTCTTTTTGCCCAGACTGGCATGCAATGGCATGATCTCAGCTCACTGCAACCTTTGCCTCCCAGGTTCAAGCAATTCTCCTGTTTCAACCTCCTGAGTAGCTGGGATTACAGGCACGCACCATCATACCTGGCTAATTTTTTTTATTTTTCGTAGAGATGGGGTTTCACCATGTTGGCCAAGCTGGTCTCAAACTCCTGACCTCAGGTGATCCACCCACCTCAGCCTCCAAAAGTACTGGGATTACAGGCGTGAGCCACTGCACCCAGCCCATACTTTTTAAGTATTATGGCACAGGTCTAGAAATTGAACCACTGGGATCAAAGAGTATGAACATTTTAAATGTTAGTGAATGTTTGCAAATTCTCTCCTAGGAGTTGGTATCAATTTACATTCCCACCAAAAACTTAATTATGGCTGGACTTCTTGGGAGAGCTGTCTATAAAAATTATCACTGTTACACTTCCCCAGTCACTTGATTCACTCCTCAGTCCATTTAATCTGGCTTCTGTCTGAACCACTCCACTGAAATTGCTCTTGCCAAAAGTGACTAACACACCCTCCTAGTTTCTGAATCCAGGGGAAGTTTTTCAGTCCTCTTCCTATGTGATGTGGCTGAATGCCCTCTCCTTTTCTAATGGTTATCTTCCCTTTTGTGACACTAGATATTCCTGCTTTTCCTCCTATGTCTTGGTCTTCTGGTCAGGGGCTTTAGGTGTTTATTCTTCTTACTCAGGTTCAGTCTGGGCCTCATCTTCTTACTCCAAACCCTTTCTCGGATCTACCTCATTCGCCTGCATGGTCTTATTGTCATCTAGACATCAGTGCTCCCAAAGTCAGCCCTTTCTCCTAAACCTGAGATTCACTTCATACCAGACCTGCCAACTGGCATGCTCCACAGCAATCTCCATATTCCAAAGCTGACCTCTTCATTCCTCACTGCAACATACACCCCAAACTTGATTTCCTTCTTATGTTTCCTTTCTCACCATCTATCCACCATCTATACCACCATCTATCCAGATGAACTTCAATCTTCTGTCCCTCACTTCCTTCTTTCTCTCTATGCTCAAACCCCCCACCATCCATATCCAGTTAATCACAAGTCCTATTGATTCTACCTCCAAATTATTTTTGTTTTCAGTATAGCAATGTCAGGGGCATGTGAACCAGAGCAACCGTATCTTGAATAGGAGCTGGTAAAATGAGGCTGAGACCTACTGGGCTGCATTTCCAGATGGTTAAGGCATTCTAAGTCATAGGATGTGATAGGAGGTGGGCATAAAATACAGGTCATAAAGACCTTGCTAATAAAACAATTTGTAGTAAAGAAGTCGGCTAAAAACCACAAACCAAGATGTCAGTGAGAGGGACCTCTGGTTGCCCTCACAGCCACAATCCCACCAGCGCCATGACAGTTTACAGATGCCTTGGCAACGTCAGGAAGTTGCCCTATATGGTCTAAAAGGTGAGGCATGAATAATCCACCCCTTGTTTAGCATATAATCAAAAATAACCATAAAAATGGGAAACCAGCAGCCCTCAGGGCAGCTCTGTCTATGGAGTAGCCATTCTCTTATTCCTTTACTTTCTTAATAAACTTGCTTTCACTTTATGGATTCTCCCTGAATTCTTTTTTGCATAAGATACAAGAACCTTCTCTTGGGGTCTGGGTCTGGATGCCTTTCCTATAACAACTTTTTCCATCCCCACTGCACTACCTTACTTCTGATCAACAGTATCTCTTTATCAGATAACTGCATCCACTTAAACATTCATCTAGTATTAAAAGCAAATCCACCCAAGTCACCCTCTGGCTTACTATACTTCAGTGACTTCTCATTATGCTTAGAAGAAAAACCTGCAGGAATCTGCTAGAATGAGTTAAGATTTGTTGGAAGGGCATGACTGTGTTTTAGAATGTGAGGACATGAGATCTGGGAGGGGCTAAGAGCAGAATGATATGGTTTGGTTTTGTCTCCACCCAAATCTCATCTTGAATTGTAGTTCCCATACTCCCCATGTGTCACAGGAGGGACCAGGTGGGAGATAATTCAATCATGGGGGCAGTTACCCCCATGCCATTGTCATGATAGTGAGTAAGTTCTCACGAGATCTGAGGGCTTTATAAGGGTCTTCCCTCTTCCCTGGACACTCTTTCTTCTCCTTCTTGCCACCATGTGAAGGACATGTTTGCTTCTCCTTCCACCATTATAAGTTTCCTGAGGCCTCCCTAGCCATGCTGAATGGTGAGTCAATTAAACCTCTTTCTTTTATAAATTACCCAGTCTCAGATATGTCTTTATTAGCAGCATGAGAATGGATTAATACACCTACATAATAGAATATTTATATATCCTTAACATGGAATTATAGAAAAAGTATCTAATGTCATTAAGAAGTGAGCAGAATATATTTAGTGAAAAATGTGAGTTTCCAAAAAAACATATTCACTATGATTCAAAATGTATAAATTATATATGTACTATGTGTAGCATATACAAAAAATTTAGTAGCAGTCACTAGATGTTGAGACTGTGATCATTTTATCTTAACCTTTTAAACTATCTGTACTTAAATTTGTTTCTGCAATGAACAGATATTTGTTTTGTAATAGAAAAATATGATGCTTTGAAAAGAATGCTCTTCAACAATATGTAAGCTGACCATGCATCAATAACATAATACTGCTCTTAAAATGGTAAACTCTTGCACAGGGATGAAATTAGTAGCTTCTTCATGGAGAGAAAAAATCAAACCTATTATTTCTAACATTTTCAGATGAATTATTTAATAATTAGTATTCCTTTACCAGAAGGCAAAAAACAAAAGTCTTCAACTGAAGTGATTTAAAGAGCTTCCCTCTCTTTGCTGATATCTCTTGTGCATGTGTAAAATAATCATTAGGGAAGAGCACTAATGCACTTCAGAGCCCTCAAGTAACAGCCCTATTTGGCAGCCATTAAAGGAGTTAGGCTTCTAGGAGTCCACCAGTAGGACTAAGACTGAGCTGAAGCTCCAGAAAACAAGAAAGCCAGTGCATCATCTGCCAGGTAAGAGAAGAAGCTTCAGATTCCAAAGGAAATAATTTCACAATTGCTGTTCTTCACATTGGTAAAACCCCTCACTAACTGTAACTATTTCCCATATGGAAAAACCAGATCTCCTTTTCTTTCTTTTTTATTTCCTGTCCCAAACCACAGCCCCTCTCTCTCACTGCTTCTCCCTGAGAATAGATGCAAGATTCCATGTGCCCTGTTTTAATAATAATAAAAAAAAAAATACTGAGCAATTAGACACAATGTTCTGGGCTTTCCAATCATATCATGGGCAGAACCTGTGCTTTTCTCAGGTCAGGGCTCCAAAGAAAACTCCACTTCACTAATCAAAGAACTCTCTTGTGGACACAAGACTGCAATCTGACTCAGCTAATGCCCAACTCAAGCTAAATGGGGCAGAGGCAGCATGACTGGATTTTCCCCCAGGAGAATGAAATTTGACTATTTCTATCAATTACCAATCATAGTAACATAACTCTTTGATTGTTTGAACAGAGAGAAAAGTACAAAGGGTACTTTTCTTTGGGGAATTTCTAATAGCTGTTCTTACAAAACCAAGTGGCATATGTATTTGCTCTGTGAAGCTTTCAGTTATCTTTAAAAAAATGCATAGTTTTTACTGATTTATGATGTGGTTAGAGAGTAAGCATGTGGCTTAAACGATCAGGTGTTCTGATTGTTCAGAAAGGATATAAATAGATTGATATATCATGGATTCATTTTCCTGCAGTTTACTAATCTGAAATATTGTTCCATCCTGTTGACCTCGTGTTTTTGCATGATTGATTGACTGATTGATTGACTGATTTTGAGACACAGTCTCACTCTGCCACCCAGGCTGGAGTGTAGTGGCACAATCTGGGCTCACTGCAACCTCTGCCTCCTGGGTTCAAGTGATTCTCACGCCTCAGTACCCCAAGTAACTGGGACCATGGGCACATGCCACCATGCCTGGCTAATTCTTGTATCTTTAGTACAGACAGGGTTTTGCCATGTTGGCCAGGCTGGTCTCAAACTCCTGACCTCAGGTGATCTGCCCGCCTTGGCCTCCCAAAGTGCTGGGATTACAGGCGTGAGGCACTATGCCTGGCCAGATTTATTAAGATAAATCTGAGTAACCGTGTGTTCTGGATTTTGAAAGAGAGAACCTATTCTTTGCATAGGCTGTCAAACCTTAATTTTTGTCTTACTGAAATGGAGTAAGAACCATACCAATTTCTATACCATGTCCATATCATAGCTATGAGTGTTTTGAAAGTTCTTTTTATGGCTGCAATGTCCTCCCCATTAACTTTTCATTCAATGAGTTTGCAGTGATTCATATGTCATGTCTGGTCTGGATGAAAGCATTTTTGAGCCTTAATACAGACTGTCTTCAGGGACTCAGAGAAAACCTCTTGTATGTTTGCATCCAGGTAAACTTAAATTTTGGCATGATTATATTTCAATTCAATGACAATATACAAAAATGCATCCTTAGATATTTTTGAATTTAAAAATAATAAAGTATTTGGTATGTTAATATAGAAAAATACAATACCAGTGAGTGAACTGTAGTGAATTTAGTACCTCTTACTGGAAAATTTTCCTTGAAGAAAAGCCAACCTATCCTTTGAGACTGTAAATTTTTCACTTGAAAACATTGTGGAAATTCCCAATGGAGTAGCAGAGAAATAAGGATGTAAAAGTAAAGGCTTAGCTGGAATCCTCGGCACACTCTGCTAAGAAAGACACACACATACACACACACAATTGCCTTACACAGCATTATCCACATTGTTAGGTTTCATGACTTCTTGCTGATGTACTCCCCTCCCCAACAAGAAATGTAATGATTATATATACTATTTACTCATTCCAGAATTGATAGTGAACACTAAGCATATGCCAGGCACTGCTCTAGAGAGTAGAAATGCAATGAAAAACATAAAATTCCTATCTTCAAGGTGTTTGTATTCTAGGAGGAGAGACTGGCGATACACAAACATTGTCTTTTGTCAGAAAGGTTGGAATGTATGAGAATGTATCTAAGTAAGAGATTCTGTTAGATAGTGATTCATGTTATGAAGAAACCAACTTAGAATAATAAGTTTCAGATGGATTAGGGGAGGAAGGACCTACTTTAGGTTAAAAAATTGTTAGCATACTTTATTTAAAAGCAAGCCCTGAGAGATTCTCCCGATGAAGAGAAGAAGCATGCCAAGTAAAGATTTGGAGGAGGAGGAGCTCTTAAGGGAAAACAACAGCCGATGTTCTAATGGGGGATTAGCTTCCCATGTTTAAGGGACCAAAAGGAGGCCAGTGTGATTGGAAGGTAGTGAATGAGGCAAGGGAGCTATGAACTGAAGCAGAATAGTGTGCAGAAGCCAAAATAGAACAGGGCCTTTGGTGAAGAGTTTGGATTTCATGTTATGTGTAATGGAAGCCATCGGTCAAGAGAAACGATATGGTGTTGTCCGATTTATGTGTTTGAAGATCACTAAGGCTGCTGTGTAGAGGATGAACAGTGAGGGACAAGAGCAGGGAGAGCCATTTAAGAGACTGCTCCATAGATGATGCCTCCTCCGTCAGAGGAAGGAATGGTCAGATTTCAAAAGCAGAACTCATAAGATTTGGGAAGTTTCTTAAATTACTTATTAATAAATGCCCAGCAATTCAATGTTAGGCTTCCTCCATCTTTCTAAGATAGAGTTTATCATGCCACATCAGTTTAAACTTCAAACGTCCTAAATATTCATAGGATAGAGGCCAATCTCTGTATTGTAAAACTCCTTAAAGTTATATTATATATTATCTATTACATAATATATATTTATTTATATATAACTGCTAACTTTAAGGAGTTTTGCTATATATATTAGTTATATTATATAATGTATTAATATATGTTATATATATTATAGTATATATAATAAATATATTTTATAATACATTAATATGTTATATATAAACACATTAATAATATCTATTATAAAGGCCAGGCACGGTGGCTTACACATGTGATCCCAGCCCTTTGGGAAGCCGAAGTGAGCAGATCACTTGAGGTCAGGAGTTCGAGACCAATCTGGCCAACATGATGAAACCCCATCTCTACTAAAAATGCGAAAATTAGCCAGGCATGGTGGTGCACACCTGTAATTCCAGCTACACAGGAGACTGAGGCACAAGAATTGCTTGAACCTGGGAGGCTGAGTAGCAGTGAACCACAATCGCACCACTGCACTCCAGCCTGGGCAACAGAGCAAGACTGCATCTCAAAATAATAATAACATAAATTATATTAATATATAATATGTATATGCCCATTAATTAATAAATGTATAATATATATACACAGACATTTTCAGGTTCTATTCCTAATACCACCCTCTCTGTGTCCTAAACTTCAGCTGCACCAGGTTACTAGGTCTTTCTTACATTATTGTCTTGCACATGCTGTAAACTTTACCTGCCATGCCACTTTTTCCTCCTCTTTCATGTACCTGAGGAACTCTGAGTCATCATTCCAAACCCAAAAGGCACTCCCATAATCCCAGAGACAAGTTACTTGCTGCTTCCTCCAGGAGCTCATTGCAGCCCAACTAATCTTTTACATTGCATTTTAATTTTCTTCAATAGGCTAAGATCCCTGGGGCAAGGATTATGTTTTATTTGCATTCCTAGAACTTATGTCTCTTGAGTCCTTTAACTGCTTGTTGAAATGGATAAATGAATGAGTAAATCTTGCTAAAAATAGTCATTGTATTCATTTGGTGACAGCATATTAGAACCTTCTAGAGAATTATTTAACTACTCTTCACATTGACTGTTGGTTTGAGAGTTGCCAAGAAATGTTTTCACCACTTCTTGTGCGGTCTTATTAATAGCATTTCCTTTCTTCTCAAAACCCACAGATGTGATTTCAACACAAGACTGGTCTTTTTGCTATAATGCCGTGGTGAATGTGCCACATCCAGTGATGGAGAACCAGCAGAAGGCAAGCAAGACGAGAACCAAGAAGAAAAAGTCCAAATGAAGCAGAACACCACTTTATTGAATGGTTTCTGTCTCACGTGGGGCATATGGTTGGCTCAGGTGTATTTGTGTCTGTCAAGGGAGTTCTGATGCATACCGCCTCTTACGGGCTTTCCCTGATTATGTGGCCATTGCTGGATTTTTTTTCACTGTTTGGGGCTTTACATTATGCAGAGCCAGGAAGCTCATTCCGAAGTCAGGAGCAAGCTGTACATACATCATGGAAGCCTTCAGTGGATTAATTCTCTCTACCCAACCTTGGTCGTCTTTACTCCTCACTGAGCCAACAGGACATGTCATAAAGGCAATCAATCAAATTTATAAAATATGTCATCACACCACTTTGACCAGACTGTGAGTCCCCATATGAGGCAGTGAATTGGATCCTGGCCACTTGCCTATGTGAATGTAGTACTTTTCCCTTCAGACTCTAATCAAGGAGATTTCATAGGCTTTTTGTTTTTTTTTTTTTTTAGACAAGAGTCTCGCTCTGTCGCCCAGGCTGGAGTGCAGTGGTGCAATCTCAGCTCACTACAATCTCTGCCTCCTAATTGCAAGCAATTCTAATGCCCTAGCCTCCCAAGTACCCAAGTAGCTGGGACTACAGACATGCATCACCACATCAGGCTTTTTTTTTTTTTTTTTTTAAGTAGGGACAGGGTTTTGCCATGTTGGTCAGGCTGGTCTCAAACTCCTGACCTCAAGCAATCTACCTGTCTTGGCCTCCCAAAATGCTAGGACTACAAGCATAAGCCACTGAACCCAGCCCATAGGCTATTTTTAAAGTCCTATCAACCTAATATTTTAAATTGAGCTGTGAGCCAATCTAATTGTGGGAAGTAGCTGTTTCTACTTCTAGTAATATTCAATTTTTTAACTTAGAGCCTTTTATCACCCTGAAAGTTGTATTCATTTATTGCAGATTATTTTAATTACAAATTTTATTTGGAATTTTATTTGAATTAAATTTTATAAAAAATAATTGGTCACTTCAGGTTCATTAGTCACTAATGGTTTATAGTTAGTGGGTGATGAACCTAGAATGAGAATCTACATCTTGATAGTTTATTTCTGTTCCATTGCATTTCATTATGAATCATCCATATGTTAAAAACTGTGGGAATATAAAAATAAAGTCTTGCTCAATGAGCTAAGACACATATACATAGCTTAAGCAAAAATAATATTCCATCAGAAATGTATGAACAAGTACTTAATATTTCAAAGGTGAGAGAGAGAATATATGAATTACTTTTAAGAAACAGTTTCTTAGAGAAGGTGACTTAAAGATTGGATTTTGACAAACAAGAAATATTAGGATATATACAAGAGAGCATTTCATGAGCAGAGTGAGCAATCTAACAGTGGGAAGTGGTCAGGAGCAAAGGCACGGCAACAGAGAAATAAGAGCTGTTTTCTATGTGAATGGCGCGCCTGGAGTTGTATTAAATACAAGGTAGCCTTAGTTTTCTCCACATAAGTAGAAGCGAAGCCTGCTGTGGTTCAGCTCAGGCCTTTGGACCTAACTCTGAGATCTCCTTTATGAAAATTTTCAGAGCTCATGGAGCCACTCTATCATAGGGTAGGGAAGGGTAGGAAAGATAAACTAAATAGATAAGTTTAAGAACTACTATGCAAAATCTATTTCTTTAGCATATAGAACGTAGAATCTTTTTAAACATAGATTTAAGAGTTTTATTTTTTAAACAATAGACTTTTTTCCTATTGAAAGTTTTCCATGAACACTGATTCTTGGAATAATGTGTTCCTGTGATGTAATTAGCATAATGTAACATTTCACTTACTATATTCATTTTCTCTATTTATTAACTGCCTAAGTTTGAAGTGGGGGAACAAAGTGCAGTATATCTTCACGTATGCCAAGGTCTTCACCCTCATCTTAACTATACTGTAGGTGGCTATTTCAATATTAAAGGTAAGACCAAAAGTTAAGTATATGTAAGTAAATAAGCAAAAAATACTCATGGAGTTGTTAAATAAATATTGGTTATATATCAGTGAATATTAACTACTATATTACACAAATATTAACCTATGATATAGTTTTTAGAGACTAAACTGATTAGTAAATTCTAAGTTAGCTAATATTACAATTTAAAGAAATGTAAACACATATGCAAATTTGTGAAGCATTTCATATTTTTGAGGATCATAAAACTACCTATCAAGTACTATGCTTATTACCTTAGTGATGAAATAATCCATACACCAAACCCCTGTGACATACAATTTACCTAACAAACCTGTACATGTACCCTCAAGCCTAAAATAAAAGTAAAAAAAAAAAGGCCACGTGAGGTGGCTTATGCCTGTAAATCCTAGCACTTTGGGAGGCTGAGGTGGGAGGATCCCCTGAGACCCAGCATTTGAGACCAGCCTGAGCAACATCTGAGCTCTATTTGTTGCTCATCTCTATTTTTAAAAACTTTTTAAAAACAAGTATCAGAGCTTACTTTAAAAAAAAAAAGAAAGAAAGAAAATGTAATGACATGTCAGATGTAGCCACTATTAAATGTCCTAACTATGAAAAAAGTAAATCTATTTAACTTTTCAATTTTCAGTGGCTTTTTGGCACAATTATCTCATTCAATCATCAAAACCAATCTGTAGTATAAGCAAAGCAAGTATTATTCCCACTTCATAGATCAGGAAGTGAGAATTAAGATGACGTTTTTCCCAAAGTTACCCAGGAAAGCCATTCACTAAACCTTTTGCTTGAAAAATGCTAGCTCTGGGCCTGGCACAATGCTAAGTGCTGGCTATACAAAGACAGATAAGACATACCCCTGTCCTTCAGGAACCACAATGCCATCTTGAACATGTCTTCAAAATCTTAGATATGTATAAAACAAACTGCCAAGGTAACAGACTCCGTAAAAGCACTATAACACCAAGTCAGGAAACAGATTCTAATTCAACTCTAGTGGTTTAGATCAGTTTGAAAATATTACTGAAACCATGCCAACTTTGTTTTCTCAACAATTAAATAAAAGTGACCCTGAGGTGAAATTCTTAGGACCTTCCAGTGTCAAAAATTTAATGAACTGTGTAGAACATTAAGGACTGATACTTGAGGCCAGGCATGGTGGTTCAGGTGAGCCTGTAATCCCAGCACTTTGGGAGACCAAGGCAGGTGGATCACCTGAGGCCAATAGTTCGAGACCAGCCTGACGAACATGGTGAAACCCTGTCTCTACTAAAAATACAAAAATGGCCGGGTGTGGTGGCTCATGCCTGTAATCCCAGCACTTTGGGGAGCCAAGACGGGCAGATCACTTGAGGTCAGGAGTTCGAGATCACCCTGGCCAATATGGTGAAACCCAATCTCTACTAAAAATACAAAAATTATCCAGGTGTGGTGGCATGACCCTGTAATCCCAGCTACTAGGGAGGCCGAGGCAGGAGAGTCACTTGAAACCAGGAGGCGGAGGTTGCAGTGAGCTGAGATCACGCTATTGTACTCCAGCCTGGGTGACAGTGAGACACCGTCTCAAAAAAAAAAAAAAAAAAAAAGAGAAAAGGAAGAATTGATACTTGGAGGTCCAAAGTCAAATTTATATCATTGTGGCCAGGTGTGGTGGCTCAAGCCTATAATCCCAGCATGTAGGGAGGCCAAGGCAGGAGGATCACTTGAGCTTAGGAGTTGGAAGGAAGTTACAGGGAGTTATGACTGTGTCACTGCACTCCGGCCTAGGCAACAGACTGAGACTCTGTCTCTAAAAATTAAAATTAAAAAAATTTTTGTATCATTGTGTGATGAATATACCATGTCTTATTAGCTTGCTACTTTGGTAAGGTACACACTTTTTAAAAACCATTCTGATAACAGCGGTTGTTTTATTTGTTACTAAATGGTTTAGACCATGCAAATTAGCACCACCGAAAGCTCAGATAACTCAAATTAAATAAAAAGTTTTGAGACACTATTTTTTCACCAAACGTGCATTGAACTCTCAGAGGAGAATAAAATAGAAAGAAGCATTCTTGCCCTCAAGGAGATCAGATTAGGGATAAAAGAAGAAAACGAAAACATAAACAACCAAATATAATGTACCTGTCTACTAGGAAAAATCAGGTCTTAGGAGCTGGAAAATCTTCACCAAATCCAAAATGAAAATTAGAGAGAAAGTGGCATTCTGACTCTCAGTTTTGTAAGCTCAAACACAGATTTTGGCATTAGGCTGAGAATAAACTTTTTTGTTAATAAAATCAGAATGCAACGCCATTTTTAAGGGCAAGTAATAGAACTGTTGCTGGGCTTCCATAATATCTTGAGGAATACTTTCTCTTCTAGTAGTCAGATTTGTGTTCAAGCCTAAATTGTAAATAAAGGAACGTAGATGGGGGGTGTCTGGTCATCTTCCCAACAGAGATACTGTAAATGAGGCTTTAGACTTGAGTATTTGCCCAAGAAATGCATGAATGGATACTACAAGGGTCACTTCTCTGACCTTCTGCCACCAGTTTTAATTAGCTCATTCTTTAGGTATGTTAATACTTTCTGGAAAACTAGCTGTTTTTCAAATTTTAAACTATTTCAGATGTACAGAATATAACAAGGATTTCATGTACCCACACATAAGGTGTTAATATTTTACCATATTTGTTTCCAGATTTTTTTTTTTTTTTTTTTTTGAGACAGGGTCTCGCTTTGGCACCAAGGCTGGAATGCTGTGGCATGATCATAGTACACTGCAGCCTTGAACTTCTGGTCTCAAGCAATCCCCCTGCCTCGGCCTCCCTAAATGCTGGGATTACAGGTGTGCACCACTATGCCAGCCTCTTTGAGATTTTAAGAAATAAAACACTATAAATAGAAGGGAAGCTTCATCTCCTCATCTTTCTCTCATCATCACCACCTTTTTTCTCCTCAGATTAAACAACTATCCTGAGGTAAATATGAATCATTTCCAAGTAGTTTTTACAAATCTGACTACATATGAATATATCCATACATAATGATGTCATTTCATAAAACTACAGTGATGTCATTGCATATGAAACTACACTGTTCATATCCATTTGCAACTTGAGGTTTTGTCTCAACTTACTGGATGTGTTGAGGCACATCCATGTCTCTATGTCTCGCTGCATTTGGCATAGTGCACACGGTAGAAAAGTGGAAGAAGCTGAACTCTACCTCAGGAGGGGAGTAGCCTATTTCTTTAAGACAACTGCAAATCTCTCCTCTAATCCTTCATGTCATGACTTTTTCCCCACTCTTCCAGTAAGTTTTTATTATCAGTTAAGTCATGATTCAGGGTCCCAGGATGCCTTTATCGCCCTGGGAGAAGGACTTAGGACAGAGGAAAGGTGGGGCAGAACCCATTCTCATCCTTCCAGGAATTGTGGCTTCTGCCCTGTGGTCACCCCAGGTTGAGACCCAGGATATGAAGCTGGGGGACTTGTACACATTCCCACTCCCGTTTGCACACGGAGACACCCCTCTCTTCAGCCATCATCACCTTTTCACAGTGGTAGAAGTCTGGGTAGTTCTGCCAGCAGCTCCTGATCTGGTTCTGGTTGGGGAAGCAGCTGTCAAAAGCGGCAGTTCTGTAGTTCTTGACATGGGTCTCGATGTATTCTGCTATGTTGCTAACTCCTAAAGACGCCCCTGATTACCTCTCAGCTCAGTGTGACCCTCAGCAAAGACTATCGTGATTTTTAATTTATTGGGCAGAGAGAAATCTTATTATCAAGCTCTTGAAAGAAATAGCCTTTTTGCCCCTGGTACTATTCATACAACTAACACTTGCAAAAGGTCAGGGAAAATGAGTAGTGTACGTTAATAGCCAGGAAGAGATTAAAATTGAAAAGATGGCCCTACATGTCTTGGGAAAATTGTCTTCAAACTACTGATCCTGTGAAACATTTTGAGAATGTTGTTATGTTTGAAAAAGCTCATTGAAAATACCTGGGGAAATTTTTGAAAGGCAAAGAGTTAGAAAATGAACTAACCTCATATCAAGTTAAAAATCTTCTGTAGAGCAAAGGATACAGTCAACAAAGTGAAGAGACAACCCACAGAATGGGAGAAAATATTTGCAAACTACCCCTATGATATCCAAGTTGTAAGACAAACTCCTCTTTACTCTTCCCTCTCCTCTCCCCAAGCAAAAGAAAGAATTCTCTTCTGGGGCTGTGAGCTGTACTGCCTTGGGATGCAGGGAGGGGTGGTATGCACACTCCTTTGACCACCCTGGCTGATGTCTCACTGGATCATATGCCTGCCAAATCTGATTCTGAGCCCAGCACAGCACCAGGACTTGCCCAGGAATCGCAGTTCTTGTGGCCTAGATTACCTTTCAACTTTATTTAGGACCCAGAGCACTTTAGTCCACAGTGGCGAGGCTTGCCAGAACACAGGTTCTGACTACTGGGATAGGCTACCCACTCTGGATAGAGCTGGTCTAAATGCTCCCTTCATGGGTGCTGACTGAGTTCTGTCCCATGTTGCTTTTCACTGTGACAAGGTAGCACCGAGTTCCAATGCAAAGTCCACAGATGCTGCACTCTCCCACCCCCAAATGCACAGCCTGTCTTTGTACCATGTGGCCGCTGCTAAGGAATGCTGCAAGAGCACCGTCAGCAATTTAAGGCTGTCTTTCTTATCCTATTCAGTGCCTCTTTCAGTAATGTGAGGTTAAAACCAGGTACTGTGATCATGCACCTGCTTGTTTGTCATGTAGGTCCTTTTTGTGTAGATAGTTGTTAAATTTGGTGTTCCCACAGGGAAGACTATTGGTGGAGGCTTCTATTCAGCCATCTTGCTCAGCCTCCACAAATGCTTTCTGGGAATTTTTTTTAAAGCAGTCAGGTATAGAGAGAATAAAACAGTGATTACCAGGGTTGGAGTGTGGGATAGGAATTGGGAAGATATTAGGCCAAAGCATACAAATTAGCAAATATATAGGATGAACAAATGGAAAGATCTAATATACAATATGAGGACTATAGTCAATAATAGTATGTTATATTAGGATTTTTTCTAAATGAGTAGATTATAGGTGCTCTTGTCATGGGGGATAAATGAGTAACTGTGTGAGATGATGGATATGTTGCTTTGTTCCACTATAGTGACCTTTTTACTGTATATGTGCATCTTATAACATCATGTTCCATATCTTAAATACACATACTGATTTTTTTTAAAGAGTCAGCCTTTTCCAGGATGTGGGAAAGGATTTGCTTGTAGCAGCTAAGTAACATCACATACTGTACGTAGTTGCTGGTCAGGATTTACATAGCAAAGCACTTACGTGGAAAAATGCTGAGTAGACAAATACAAAGAGACACGAGCCACCTGATGAGCATAGCAAAACAAGCTGTGAAAAATAAGTACACATACATACCCTCTGCTCTAATGTTCTTAAAATCCCCTCCTGTCACACACTGCAGTTCCCTGTTTGGCCATCTCAGCTGCCCTAAAGCTGGCTAGAAAAATGATGGGCAATTAGAAAGCTGCTCAGCAAACCAATTACAAAGAGAAATAAGAATATTAGAGTATGGACAAGTTTGGAAGAAGATTTAGGGGAAACCTTTCTAGCTTGAAATGGTGAATATTAAAGATGGAGCAGTTCCCACAATCATTTGAGTCTATTTTTTATTGAAATGATAATAACAAATTAGCTTTGCTAATCTGATTTCATTTACTACAACAAACTCTATGAAATTTTTGCTGCTGATAGTATCATTGTCCTTATCTTTGAGATGGGTGAACCAGATCATTCACAGCGATGTAAGAGGGATTTATCCAAGACTATATGCCAGTGAGTGGGAGAGTTCAAGGCTCAATCTCAGACTTTGTGTGTGTGTGCGTGTGTGTGTGTGCAGTGATGGGATCATAGATGACTACAGCCTAGAACTCCTGGCCTCAATCTCCCACAGTGCTGGGATTGCAAGTGTGAGCTACCACGGCCAGCCAATCTCATGTCTTCTGACTCCAGCTACTATGGCATTTCTGCGACACTATGCCTTTTCTTGCCAGTGATGAGTGAGGTCAGCTGCTACCCAGTAAATGAAATGGCTCCAGTTTTTCATTTCCTCTTGATTATCTTGTCTAGTGGTTGCATTAAATCTGGAAATACTTGGTCCTGTCCGCCTCCAGCCTACTGTTCCCCTGACTCCTGATAAGTGACTAAACAAAATGACAAGTGCAAGGGGATTTCCAGTCCTATTAGCATGTTTCTTTGTGGTCTTTGATTTTTCAAGAGTAATGAGAAAAAAAAAAAGCCTCCTCTATATGCAATCTGAATTTCTCTCCCTTTCTTACCATGTGTAATTACACAGAAATACCAGTTGCTGTGTTTACACAGCACCCAGCTGATAACAGCGAAAGCCTCTCATTCTTCACACCCATTTCCCAGGCTCTTTCATATGGGCTCAAGAGAAGGGCACCTCCCCTGCAGTTTAAGCATGATCCAAGTGGAATGATTCACACCAGGCCCTGCTCTTCTTTTCAATGTAAGTAAATCTGATGTGTATCTTACAGAAACGGTTATTGGCAAGAATTCCTCCCCTGTCCCACTCATGTTCTATATTCATATTTCTGAGGATATTCACAGATCTCTACCCAGATTTAAATTAAGGGAAGTGCATCTTAAAGCTTCTTAAATCTATGACAGACCTAAGATACTGGGCCAGAGACTGACCAGAAACAAGCAGGACGTAGGGTCTGAAGAAGCACATTCCTCCCTCAGGTCCTCTGCACACCTTCCTTCCCCTTTAATGGGACAATCAGGAGGCAACGTCATATCTGTCCTTCTTGAGTTCTTGCTAGTTTTTTTTTAAATCTATTTATTTATTTATTGACTGGATTATGAGACCAGCTAATTTTTTTATTTTTGGTAGAGAGGGGTTTTTTACCATGTTGACAAGTCTGGTCTTGAACTCCTGGGCTCAAGCTATCCTCCTGCCTCATCCTCCTGAGTAGCTGGGACTACAGGTGCATGCCACCATGCCCGGCTAATTTAGAGATGGGGTTTCACTATGTTGGTCAGGCTGGTCTTGAACTCCTGACCTCAAGTGATCCACCCACCTTGACCTCCCAAAGTGCTGAGATTACAAGCATGAGCCACCGCACCCAGCCCCATTAGGTTTTGAGTTTGTAATCTTAATTACAGTATAGTCATATAAACATTAGTTTTTCTTCATGAAATAACTGTAATTGAAAGTTGTTTCTTCCCCTGACTATACACTATCCTTTCAGGTTATACTTGTGTTTTGCTGTTCTTGCTGCTGATGCTTTATGGATTTCAGAATGAGGGAAAGGGAAAAAAGCATAGGGAAGCTGATCCTCTTCCACACCCAGAGGGCCATTTGGCTGCCTCTCTTCCAGCCACAAAAGGAGATAGAACAGACATTCATGTGGCCGAATTCCTAATTTTCCATTATAGCTGTCTGCCTGTGTGAAAACAAGGATAAAAAACAAAGACTTACGTTAATCTTCGCTTCAGTCTATTTGGCATTTCTTGCACTTCCAAGTCTGAGGGATGAGTT
Source organism: Macaca mulatta (assembly GCF_049350105.2). Lineage (NCBI taxonomy): Eukaryota > Metazoa > Chordata > Mammalia > Primates > Cercopithecidae > Macaca > Macaca mulatta. The sequence continues at coordinate 100,283,711 of NC_133413.1, forward strand.
ATCTACCACAGCTAGGAAAATTTATCTCTATGCGTTTACATTTGAACATTTTTGCCAACTAAATAAAAGATAGATTGCTCTTAACTACTGCAAAAAGATGATTACTTTTTTCTAATATATAAGACTAAAATTTCTGCCCTATCTAGTTTTTTACATAGAAAGATTAATTTCTATGAACCATTGCAAAGATAAAAAGAAATTTTCTGATTAAAAATATTTATTCAATGTAAATACTATAAAGAGAGGATTTTAATATCGTTTCTACCAGTGTAACTTGTCTTAATGGAAAACATCAGTGGATCATGGCTTTGAGAATCTCAGACTCATAATAATTACCACCTGTTGTGTGTTTGCAACGTGCCAGACATGGTAGTAGTGATCAGGATTTCAGAAATAAGTTAGATGTAATTCTGTCCCCAAATAATTTATGCCTAATAATAAAAACAGGTTTATGCCCACTTTGGAACTAGTTGGAAGCCAAGTTTTTATTATTTATTTATGAGACAGAGACTTATTCTGTTGCCCAGGCTGGAGTGCAGTGGCACAATCTCATCTCACTGTAACCTCACTGTCCCAGGTTCAAGTGATTCTTGTGCCTCAGCCTCTCGAATAGTTGGGATTATAGATGTGCATCAACACACCCGCTAATTTTTGTATTTTTAGTAGAGACAGGGTCTTGCCATGTTGGCCAGGCTGGTCTCAAACTCCTGGCCTCAAGTGATCCATCCACCTCAGCCTCCCAAAGTGCTGGGAGTACAGGCATGAGCCACTGTGCCCAGCTGGAAGCCAAGATTTTAATGCAAAATAAGAATTATCTAGGGTGAAGCTATAATATTGTGAAGGGAGTACAGAGCTGGCTTGAGATTAGAAAGGTTTTCTAGAGAGGTCACCCTCCTTGGGCCCAAGGGCGTGCCCACTCACCAGCTGTGTTCCAGCGTCTGTATGCTGCTCCTGCCCTCCTGCCTCTTCTCCAGCTCCACCGCTGTCTGTTCCAACAGAGCAGACACAGCGTCCTGGTGCCTTTGGATAATTTTAGCCCTGAGTATTTAACCTGCTGTGAGCAGAGCTGAGCCTTTGGTTTGGAAACCTTGTAGCCACAGGTAGCAAGGAAAAAAATTTCCTTTTTTTCTTTGTTCATACCTAGTCCTTCACATCTTATTAAAAATTTTTTTAGGTAAAATAAATGCCTATGAGAAAGAGGCCAGGCATGGTGGCTCACACCCATAATCCCAGCACTTTAGGAGGCTGAGGTGGGCAGATCACTTGGGGTCAGAAGTTTGAGACCAGCCTGGCCAACATGGGGAAACCCTGTCTCTACTAAAAAAAAAAATCAGCTGGGCATGGTGCTGTCGCCTGTAATCCCAGCTACTCGAGAGGCTGAGGCAGGAGAATCACTTGAACCTGGGAGGTAGAGACTGCAATGAGCCGAGATCACGTCACTGCACTCCAGCCTGGGTGACACAGTGGGACTCCGTCTCAAAAAAAAAAAAAAAAACTATGAGAAACAAAGACAACTTTTTAAAAACCTAATCTTTATCAAACATACATACCTAGGGATTTATCCTAACGACAAAATTTAACAGAATTGAAAAGATAAGTGTGGCAATGTTAACTTGTTAACTATACTTTTATTTGTGAGAATAAAAACAAACAATAACAAAAGAAACTATGCATCAACTTGGTGGAGAATTCCACGGCTGACAAAAATGATATTCCAAAAAAAATAGAAAAATATTTATGATTACATATCAAATGAAAATAGCAGAGCCTGACACGGTAGCCTGTGCCTAGGATCCCAGCTATTTATGAGGCTGAGGCAGAAGAATCGATTGAGGCGGGGTGCAGTGGCTCACGCCTGTAATCCCAGCACTTTGGGAGGCCAAGGTGGGCAGATCGCCTGAGGTCAGGAGTTCGAGACCAGCCTGGCCAACATGGTGAAACCCTGTCTCTACTAAAAATACGAAATTATCTGGGCATAGTGGAGGATGCCTGTAATCCCAGCTACTTGGTAAGCTGGAGGAGAATGGTGTGAACCTGGGAGGCGGAGCTTGCAGTGAGCCGAGGCCACGCCCCTGCACTCCAGCCTGGCCAACAGAGTGAGACTCTGACTCAAAAAAAAAAAAAAAAAATCGATTGAGCCCAGGAGTTTTTGAGTCTGCAGTGAGAGCTATGATCACTCAACTGCACTTCAGTCCAAGTGACAGAGCAAGACCTCGTCTCTTAAAAAGAAGAAAGAAAAAATAAGAGAATACAAAAGAACATTTGTAGTATAGCATGTTGGGTCAAAAACAGATTTTTGGAATATGACAATCCTGATCCAAATCACATTTAGTTACTTATGAACTGTATGACTTTGGGCATTTTCCTTATCCATAAAGATAAGGCTCTGTTTTCTCATTTGTAAACTAAGAATACCAATAGCACTAATTCTATCACATAGGAACAATTCTTTTGTTAACTGAAATTCACATTTAAAAATTTTATTGGAATATCCCCATTAAAAATACTCATTTGAAAGTCATTTACACTAAAAAAATTTCACCTTCTTTGCAACATACTTTGTATTTTAGATTTAAATTTTGTGTTTCATCATGAAATAACTGACAGAATCTACTGATGTGTTATCATATGTTTTGCAGAACTCGATAACTCTACAATCTTCATGGTGAATAAGCCTTAAAAATTAAAACTAAGCAAGTGAAAATAGAGTGCTAATTATTTAGTGAAGTTATGGCTCTCATTGTTTTTTTCTTCCATTGCATTCATGGCTCAAAATCAAAGCCATTTTTCTTATGAAAGGACAGCAATAAAGTTTCATTAGAAAACTTAAGAGATGTTGAAATATTTACAGAGTAGAAAAGAAGGAAATAATGATAAATCACTTAAAATGGGAAAAGGAAACAAAATGAGTGAAAGAGTACTTGTACAGAGAACAGATGAAATGGGTTAATGAAATGAAATAATAAATCTGTGTATAACTTTCACAGACGGCTATGATTCCAGATATGATATCTACATGCAACATTTAGTATACTTGATAGTTTCATTTTAACTCAGCAATCGTAAATCTATAAAATTTAGAAATGCTGAGATAATATGACTTGCTGTTTCTGGCTCATGGATTTGTTACTCAAGGCTGTGATACAAAATACATTATCAAGCTTACCAGGCTGCCTCTTTCATTTAGTGGCAGAAGGTTGTAAATGATACCATATTCGCCTACAAATGTTAACTAGCTCATTCGCTCCTGCATCATTGGCAGCACTTGATGAATATCATAAATACCAACAGGCATTTCTATTTCCTCTTTTACAATAAGTTTATTGAGATATTTATACTCTTTTACCTAGAGATGTTTTTGATTATCATCAGTGCTACAAATTGGGACAATTGCAGTAGTACGTCCCAAGGGATTTCTATCCTGATAATTGGGGGTGGAAGTAGATGTGTTTGTTAGTTGGAAGGCACAGTTAAAAGTAATTTTAGTGGGCCCAGTGCATCCACCTACAGTCTCAGTCACTCAGGAGGCTGAGCTGGGAGGATCACTTGAGCCCAGGAGTTTGAGCTTAGCCTGGGTAACACAATGAGGCCCCCACCTCAAAAAATAATAATAAATAAATAATAATTTTAGTTTCTCATTCACTTGATGCTTTTCGTGATCAAGTGAAGATTGGGCTAAAGATTCCAGTATTAGGAGGTTCCTAAAGACAGTTAAGAGTTGTATTTTCACAGGATCAATTTTCCTGGGGCTTAGGGTGATCTTAAAAGTCACAGTGAGCTCTGAATTTGTTGCTACACAAGCAAAACTAATCTTATAAATCTGGACCCAATGCTATATATCACTTACATAACAAGATGGGGCCATGCAATGGAGTAGAACAAGGTGACTATAATGGAAGAAGCTGTAAACATCTTAACCTGGGAAAACAGTAGAATAAAGAGCAGTGTCAGAGAAAATAGGCCACATGGTAGCTCCAACATTTATGTAATCATTTATTTCGCTTCCTTGTATCCCTAGCTAAGCCCCTTCTTCCTCTGTGTGTGTGTGTGTGTGTGTGTGTGTGTTTGGTTGTGTATCCTCTTCCTGATGAGATTCCCTCTTTACACTGGTACAATCAACTCCTTAATTGGAATTAGAATTTATCTGCCTGGAATTTATACATATATCTTGGGATTAAATTTACCAGTAAAAAAAGACCTTCAAGTTTACAGAGACTATATGGTAAGAAATCTAAGCTTAATTTTCCTTTCATTGCACTATTTGACTTACGATGGTAACCATGCAAATGGATTTATACTTCAATGTGTAAAATGAAAGAATTTTCCTCCTTCACTTCGTACATGTACACATGCACAAAACAGACACTTAATGAATGTTACTTCCTGTTTCCTTTTGTAGGACAGTGTGTTAGCCACCTATTCAACACATTAAGAAATTAATAGGCAAAGCAAAAGACCAAGAGAGAATAGAGAGACTAGCTCAGTAGTTAGAAATATGAGCTTTGGTTTCAGACCTGATTTTGAATTCTGGCCTTACCATTTAGCAGCTCTCTGTCCTTAGAAAAATAACTTAAACTCTGATTCTCAGTTTCCCCTGGTACAAAGTGAGGATACTACTACTTAGCCCATAGGATGTTTGTTAACAGTAACAAGCTATTGCATGCATGCAACACACAAAGCACAGTTCCTAGAACATAATATGTACTCAATTATGAAAAGAATTTTAATTTCTTTTTAAAAAGGCATACCCACTAATCATTAGAATAAAACACAAATCAAAACCACAATGAGATATCACCTCATACCCATTAGGATGACCACTATCAACAAACCAGAAAATAACAAGTATTGGTGAGGATAAGGAGACATTTGATTCTTTGTGTACTGCTGGTAGAAATGTAAAATGGTGTAGCTGCTATTGAAAACAGCATGATTTCTCAAAAAACTAAAGATAGAATTACCATGTGATGTAGCATCCCACTTCTGGGTATAAATACAAAAGAATATAAAGCAAGAGCTCGAAGAGGCATTTGTTCACCTATATTCACTGCATCATTATTCACAAGAGCCAAGATGTGGAAACAGCCTGAAATTCTGTTTGTAAATGAATGGATAAAGGAAACGTTGCATATACATATTTAGCTTTTTTAAAAAGAAGGAAATTTTGTTATATGCTACAGCATCGATGAACCTTGAAGACATTATGCTTAGTAAAATAAGCCAGTCACAAAGGAAAAAATACTGTATAATTCCACTTATGTAGAGCTATGCAGAGTAGGGGAAACCACAGAAACAGCAAGTAGAATGGTGGTTTCCAGGAGCTGAGTGGGAGGTGAAATAGAAGTTGTTATTTGATGGACAAAGAATTTCGGTTTTGTAAGATGAAAAAGTTCTAGAGATCTGTTACCCAGTAATGTGGATACAGTTAACACTACTGTAATAATGCACTTAAAATGGTTAAGAGTATAAATTTATATTATGTGTTTTTCACCACAATTTTACCAAAAAAAATAGGGCACACTGAAAAAAAAAAAAGTGCATCTGTAAGGATGTTCTCTCTAGCTCTTCTCCAATGCCAGAATAGAGAATGGGGAGGAGAAAGGAGAGATGAAAATAAAGAAAGTCAAAAACCGTTTTCACAGTTCTTACATTATGTGTATGGGATTCCTTCAGGTTAATTAGGAAAGAAAAATCTGTGTAATTGATAGCAAAGCTAATTTGAAGCATCCTTTCTCCCTCAGCTTTGGGAATACTCAAAAGAGGGGACTAGAAATCACCCATTAGAGATAAGAAATGTCTGTGAATGTATTTATACAAATGCTTTGCCTTAGAATTGGCAATAAGAATAGTTAAAAGGAAGGAAACAAAACTTTGAAAGGGAGGGAAGGAAGAAGGCACTGCAGAAAAAGCTTATAGTTTGGAGTCAAGATGATGAGTTTGAATCCTCTTCCTACTTGGTTATCCTCTCTGGTGATGACTTTGTCAGTAAAAATGGTGATGATCATACTTTTCTAATAGAGGTGTTGTGAGAACTAACTCAAGATATTGTGTTCAAAATGTTCTTTTCATCTCATGAAACACAATCTACATTTTACTTGTGATTTTACAGACAGGCAAACTGTAGCTAATTACCACCCCAAGGAAAAACAGTAAGCAATTTCTACCTTCCTACTCACTGGGCTACTCATTTATTATTTTGATACTTGTTGTTAGTCTTGTTAATGAATGTCAATATTAATTCACTATGGGAAAGGGTGGGAAATTTCTGTCTTTAAAGTGAAAATGTGACAACAAACCCCCTGGGCATTAAAGGAAATAAATCAGAGCATTTACTAAAACAAGGAAGCAATGTAATGTTTCTTAAGGGCAAATAAGTACCTCGAATCATAGCTCAACAATGTGATTCTATTCATGGTTCTCCCTCTTTCTACAGATAATCTAAAATATTTAAAAAGGTAATAATCAAACTCACTTCCAAAGACAAAGGAGGGAATTTCACCATGAAAGAGAGGAAATGAAAGAATTTTTTAATAACGAGGCTGATAGAATTATGGATTTTTTCCAAAAAGGAAATAACTAAATTTTTTTCCTTGGGGTTTTTAATGAAAGGTCTTCCACATCCTAAAGTATGATGGGGGGAATGTCCATTGGAATACCTCTTGGAGTTAGTTCACAATACTTAGAATTAATGTTTCCCGAAATTGTGTTTCAGTAATGCTGCTTCCTATGTTTTCTTTTTTCTTGTATGTTGTAACTCCAACAACAAAATACACTTAGTCGTTTTATTACCCTTGACTAACAGATTTGGTTGGTGAACAAGAAAAAACAGAAGAAAATCTAAGTAGAACTCACTGGATATTAACAACCATGTGCCATTTTCTAAAATAGCCCAGACTTGTCTACAGCCTTGTTTCTTTTGTTTTGTTTTGTTCTCGCTCTGTCACCCAGGCTGGGGTGCAATGGTGTCATGTCAGCTCACAGCAACCTTGGCCTCCTGGGTTCAGGCTCAGGTGATCTGCCCACCTCAGCCTCCTGAAAGGCTGGGATCACAAACGTGAGCCACCATGGCCAACTATAGTCTTGTTTCTTGATCAGTTTTGCTTGTTGGTTTTTTTTATTGGCAAAGAAAACTCATCAGTTGGGGGGGTGTGTGTGTGTGTGTGTGTGTGTGAGATAACCCTTTCTCTGCTGGAGTTGGTTTACTTTACCTACTGAACTTTTAAAAATATCTGATTAAATATTTTATATTAATATTTATTTTTGCTTTAACATGAAAATTCAACCAGTATAATTTGGGCAGGGGGGTGCATACTTCATATTAAAAGCACTCACTTATGATCTTAATGAGTTAATTAAAGGAAAGTTATTAAGTAATATTACCATAGTAAAAGTAAAATAAACAAAAGTTCAGCTCTATCTTCCAGTGGTTATTGCTTTTATTAGCTCACAATGAACCAACATTAGTTTCTTTTGCAGTGTCTCTGAATACTAACTACAAAGCAGTTCCACTGGTTTCCACTTCACTGATCTACTCTTGATTTATATCAACAGTGAACCTTTCACTTAGTTACCTCTTAAACTTGCTTTCCACACATCCTGTTTATGTGCAGTCAGCAGGAAGAAAACAAGAATGTGCATATGAGCAGGAAGGGAAAGATGAAGAAATAAAATGCTTTCAGAAAAGTAGAAATTTCTATGAAAGTCCCCAGCATATTTTTTTAAAACACTGGAAACAGTCTTTGTGAATCATCCAATCTGTTAGCTGTCATCCAGCAAATCCTTGAAGATGAGGAACTTGAACATTTAAACAGAAGTCGATGACACATTCTTTGTCATGTTTTCTTATTTCTCTAACTAAACCAAGAGTTTGCCATGGAGATGTTCTTGAATTAGGCTTCACATCCATGGCATTATGGTTTAGAGAAATAAGCCAGACTCCCTAGAATTGGAGTCTGGATTCTGGCTAGACATGACTGTCTAGTGACGTGACCTTGGCAATTTTCCTTAATTCACACGGCCTTACGTACTCTCTGGAGTTACCTAAAATTTCTGCCTTTAGAGATTAAGGGATACTGGATTTAACAAGAATTCATAAACCCATAAACAAGAATTCCAGAGATAAAGGGATAAACAACCCATAAACAACCAATTCCAAATTGGATTGATTGCCCTATTGGATCAGGAAGAAGCAGAAAGCTCCACCATGAGGTGTGGGAATAAAGAGCAGATATAGTTGATTGAGGTTGAAGCGTGTCAACGAAAGGAGAAAGGTGGTGGGTTATCCTGGCATCTGTATACTGCTCTTCTTTACCCCAAGGCCATTCACGGTTGGCTGAGATACCCAGGAGTAACATGGCTTGAGAACAGGTTTTTGAAGGATGAAAAGAGGATATTTGCCTAAAAGTGTCACCAGGAAGCAAGGAGAAAGCCTTTGTCCTGGTACTTGGCAATAAAGTTCAAGAGTAAAGACTGTATCTGAGATTGCAAAGAAAGAATAGCAGGTTAAATATGGAGGCATGGACATTATAAAAAGTATATCTTTATTCAAGTAACACATACTTATTGTTGAAAAGTTAAAAGGTACAGATAATCACAAAATAAACTCTCTACAGATAAGTGCAGAAATAAGCACTGTGAACATTTTGCTGCACATCATTGCAGGCTTTTCATAGATAAACCTTCTGCAGGCATAAAAAGTATCAGATTCAAATATCTGTGGGTTGTGCTTGCTAGACAAGTCGTAAGCTGTGTATTGTTAAAATAAACTTTATATAATTTATCGTAGCTTATTGTGAAAGGGTCAAGAAATCAAGATAGCTGTTTCTCTTATTTCCATTAAAAATCTATTCATTTCATGTTAGGAGGACAGTTAACTTGTTACCAAGCAGAACTGTATTTAAAAAATATTTGAAAACTGTTCATAGCCTATATGTATCTAGTCCTGGTTAGAGATGAAGCTTCACAGTGCTATTTTATTCATCACATTAACCAGCTATAAAACACAGGCCTTTATCTATAGCAGACAGATAATTTCAGGATTTATATACAGATACCCTACAAAGTCACATGATTTTAAAATCAGTGTTTTGTTATTTATTTATTTTCAGATGGAGTTTCATTCTTGTTGCCTGGGCTGGAGTGCAATGGCGCGATCTCAGCTCACCATAACCTCCGCCTTCTGGGTTCAAGTGATTCTCCTGCCTCAGCCTCCTGAGTAGCTGGGATTACAGGCATGTGCCACCACGCCCAGCTAATTTTTTATTTTTAGTAGAGACGGGGTTTCTCCATGTTGGTCAGGCTGGTCTTGAACTCCTGACCTCAGGTGATCTGCCCGCCTCGGCCTCCCAAAGTGTTGGGATTACAGGCATGAGCCACCACACTTGGCCTTCAGTGTTTTATTATTAAGAACTCTCAAGTTACTTGTAAAACTAATCTAATTAAAAGTGGGTCTAAATATTTTCCAAAAAATAGGTTTATGTTCTATATACTGGTTTTTAATTGAGGTGGAATTCACATAACATAAAATTAATTAACATTTTGAAGTGCACAATTCAGTGGCTATTAGCATATTCACAATGTTGTGCAACCACCACATCCATCTAGTTTTGGAAGTATTTCATCAACCCAGATGGAAACCGGGTACCCACTAAACAGTTGGTCTCCATTCCTCCCTCCCCCTACTGTCTGGCAACCACTATTCTATGTTCTAGCTCTAAGGATTTACCTACTCTGGATATTTCCTATAAATAATCATACAATGTCTGACCTTTTGTGTCTAGCTTCTTTCACTTAACATGTTTCTGAGATTCATACATACTGTACTATGAATACTTTTGTAAAAAGTTTTAATACTTACTATGGTTGAATAATATTCCACTGCATATATATATATATATACACACACACACACACATATATATATACACACACACACACATACACACACACACACACACACATATGTATCTCCTGATTTGTTTATCCAGTCATCTCTTGATGGACATTTGGGGTCGTCTGCATCTTTTGGCTATTATAAAAAGTGCTGCTACGAATGTGCGTGTACTTGAATTAGTCTGAGTACCTGTTTTCACTTCTTTGTTAGTTTAATTATAAAAAGCATACGAAATTTTAATTAGAGGAATTTGTTCTAATTATTTTTAAATTATTGGTGTAGGATTCCCTAGTTATTTAGACTATTTCTCCTCTTCCTAAAGAGAAAAAAACAAACCAAAAAACAAAAAAAAACATATTTTCCAAAAGTTGGGAAACAGCCTATAGCTACAAACACAACCAGTCCAACCTCCCTCTAACCCCCATCCTCACCCCCACCCATGTCTTGCTCCCATCTCCCACCCCAACACTCACTCTAAAAAGTTAACCATGGCCGGGCACGGTGGCTAATGCCTGTAATCCCAGCACTTTGTGGGGCCGAGGTGGGCGGATCACCTGCATTCAGGAGTTCAAGATCAGCCTAGCCAACATGGTGAAACCCAGTCTCTACAGAAAGTACAAAAATGAGGCAGGCATGGTGGCAAGCACCTGTAGTACCAGCTACTCGGGAGGCTGCGGCAAGAGAATCACTTGAACCCAGGAGGCCAAGATTGCAGTAAGCCCAGATTGTGCCACTGTACTCCAGCCTGGATGACAGAACAAGACTGTCTCCCTTAATCAGGCTAGCTAAGCGGCCCATGGAAGGTAAAAAATAAAATTCATTTTAAGTAAAATTTTCAAAATGCTTAAAATATACACAAGTATTAGGTCCACTAGATCCAATGCCTTTATGTCAATAGTAAGATGCACATACAAGACTTGGTGAGGATATAATTGTTTGCTACAGACAGTCCCCTACTTAAGATGGTTCAACTTGCATGTTTTCACTTCACAATAGCTCAAAAGTGGTTCACTTTCTGTACATTCCTCAACTTAAAATGGGCTTGCTATGGTATTCTCAACTCATGATGGGTTTATCAGGATGCAACTCCATTGGTAGTCAGGAGCATCTGTATTTGCACATATCTAGGTAATGCTTAGCATTTCCAGTTAAGCTTCCTAAATTTATTTTAAATGGTTGGTATTATTTTGAATTGTGTTCACTAATACAATGTAACAAAAATGTTTTAAAATACAATGATAAATAAGTTTAAGCAGATTTTAAATGGGTTAGTGAAAGCACCAGAGTATTTCTGCCATTTTCTTTAAGGAAACTATGCTTATTTTGGAATTGTGAAAGTCTATCTCAACAGATTTCCTCTTTGAATAGAGACAGGGCCATGCTGTGTCACTCAAGCTGGAGTGCAGCAGCACGATCATAGCTTGCTGTAACCACGAACTCCTGGGCACAAGGGATTCTCCTGCCTAAGCTTCCTAAGTAGCTGGGATTACAGGCATGTGAAATTATGCCTGACTAATTTTTTTTTTTTTTTTAGTTTAGTTTTTGTAGAGACAGAATCTCACTGTGTGGTCCAGACTGGTCTCAAACTCCTGGCTTTGAGTGATCCTCTTGCCTCGGCCTCCCAAAGTGCTGGGATTACAGGCATGAGCCACCACACCCGGCCATCAACACATTTTTTATTACACTAGGCATTTGGTTACATTTCTTTCGAATTTCAGCTTTTGTTTTGAATAACCTAAAAGTGCTTCTCACAAGGCAAAAATAACATTCCATGTTAAGTTCCATAGAGAATATCACTTTGGATGCTGCAAGCTTTTGCCTTTTAAAAAAAAATTAGAAGTTTTAATGGATGAAAAGAAGCCAGAAAAGGGGACTGAGAAGAGCTGGAAATGTAAGAGGGAAATCAAGAGCATGTAGTATTGATAAAGCCAGGAAGGAGTTTCAAAGAAGAGAAACAGTGATTACAGAAGAACCAGGGAGAGAGGTGCTTGTTGCACATTCCCACCTGCTGACCTCACTTCCCCTCCTCTCCTGAACCCTTTCTCTATGCCTGAAAGCACGGTCCATTCTCCCCTGGCTACCGGTATCCTCCTTCATTCAAAAATTGTTATGAATGGCTGGGCGCAGTGGCTCACACCTGTAATCCCAGCACTTTGGGAGGCCGAGGCGGGTGGATCACGAGGTCAGCAGTTCAAGACCAGCCTGGCCAACATGGTGAAACCCCATCTCTACTAAAAACTACAAAAAGTAGCCAGGCATGGTGGTGGGCACCTGTGGTCCTGGCTACTTGGGAGGCTGAGGCAGAAGAACCGCTTGAACCTGGGATGCAGGCATTGCAGTGAGCCGCAATTGTGTCACTGTATGTACTCCAGCCTGGGCAACAGGGTGAGACTCTGTCTCAAAAAAAAAAAAGAAAAAAACAAATTGTTATGAACATGGGAGGTTAAGGACACCATTCCTTTTGGGGGAAAAAAAAAGAAAAAGAAAATGGGAAGGAAATGTACATGTAATAGCATATCTGAAAGAGCTTTGGAATGTATCTATAGGACACCGTGTACATGATGGAAGTCAGAGAAAATGTCTGCTGGTCTAGGTGACTCAGATGTATCTTTCAGTGGAAAAGAGTTATAACAACATGGGTCAGATGTGACAGTGAATCTACCATCTCAGCAGGAGGTACTATTACATGTGAAATGGTTCACCAGCAAATTCTTCATAATTTGCCATTCATATTGCCTGTATTTCATCACCAATGATTCACTCCTCATTCTCTGACCTTTAGTTTCCCCCTCTGCCTTAATGCCCTTGTGCTGTGAACATTGTGCAGAGTTCTTTCAAAAGCTCAGATTTTAAATGGACAGGTACACAAATTTGTAGCAGAGGTATAAAATAAAAAACAAATTGAGAGTCATGACTGGACCTCTACGAATAATGCTAGGGTGCCAAATCTTTAAATGAGTTCATGAAGCCAGGAGTTCTAGGTAAGCCTGGGCAACATAACGAGATCCTCACTTCTACAGAAAAAAATCAAAAATCAAAAAAATTAGTGAGGCATGGTGCCACGCGCCTGTAGTCTCAGCTACTCAGGAGGCAGAGGCAGAAGGATTCCTTGAATTCAGGAGTTTGAGACTGCAGTGAGCCATGATTGCATCACTGCACTTCAGCCTGAGTGACAGAGCAAGACCCCATCCCTAAAAATAAATAAATAAATGAGTTTAGACTTGAGAAAGCAATTGTTGAGAAATAATGAAGACAAGAAGGATTTCTTATCATTAGTGATGGTAGTGCAATGTTTAACAGGTGAAAATAAACACTTAGAACTACACAAGTTCTGTCTGATCCTCTTCTTTTCTATCAAGAAAAATAACTTCAATGAAAACTTTCAGCACTTGGAAAAGATAAAACAAGCACATTTAAGAAAGACCCAAAGTTCATTTGATAGATGAGGAATATGAAGTCCATTTAGTTATTTTCATTGTTCAAGATAAATAGTTTTCAGAGTACTAAAAGGAGTTGTCCATGTCAGCACAGGTCTGTTCTCAGTAATCTTTTAAGAATTTCAAAGAAGGGATATAAGCATGATTTAATGTAAGAGCAGAAAAAAAATTCTATCTTCTAAAAAGCACACACTGGACAAGGTTGCTGTGATTCCCAGTGCAGCTTTCTAGTAATTGGTTACCATGGAAAGGAGTAAGTGGCTTCCTGACACAGCTGGTTGACTGGATGCATGCATTTACCTTTCTTCCCAAATCCCATAGAAATGTCAGGAGAGTAAAATTAAATAAAATTAATCTCAATACATTTTAGAAAATTCAGAAGTGGTTATTGGAATATATTGAGGAATTTCTGGAATATATTGATGCTGAAATATAACAGAGCTAAGCAACCCATGAATCCAGACCCATGAACAAGAACTTTAAAAATAAAAGATTGCCCAGCAGAATTCAGCAAAAGTCTCACAATCAAAATAAACAGGCTGACTGGCAGAAGGAAGCCCTGGGCAGGGGCCAGGCAACAAGTAAAGGCAGAGCTGGTCCTCGTGCCACCTAAGGTCCAATGCGGATGTGTGCCCTAGGCTGTACATAGTGAGAGCTTCTGTATAAAACATTCTCAACATGGACACTCAGTCCAGAGAATTAGGGCCTCGCCACCAGCTAATGATAGCTGCATATTCTGTAAACAAACCATACTCACATCTTAAAAGAAAAGCCCATCTTCTCTCTGCCACACATAGCTGCTTGAGTCGGACCTGGTTTACTCCAAACTTAAGCTTCTAGCCATGCAAACAAGAATTCTTTTATTTTATTTATTTACTTATTTATGTTTAACTTTTATTTTAGGTTCAGTGGTTCACGTGCAGGTTTGTTACATAGGAAAACTCGCGTCATGGGGGTTTGTTTTACAGATTGTTTCATCACCAGGTACTAAGCCAAGTACCCAACAGTACTGATCTTTTCTGATCTTCTCCCTCCTCCTACCCTCCAGCCTCAAAGTAGACCCCAGTGTCTGCTGTTCACTTCTTTGTGTCCATGTGTTCTCATCATTCAGCTCCCACTTATAAGTGAGAACATGGGCATTTGGTTTTCTATTCCTGTGTTAGTTTGCTAAGGATAATGGCCTCCAGTTCCATCCATGTTCCCACAAAAGACACAGTCTCATTCTTTTTAACAGCTGCATAGTATTCCATAGTGTATATATACCACATTGTCTTTATCCAGTCTACCATTGATGGGCATTTAGGTTGATTCCATGTCTTTGTTATTGTGAATAGTGCTGCAGTGAACATTTGCATGCATGTCTCTTTATGGTAAAGTAATTTATATTCCTTTGGTTATATATCCAGTAATGGGATTGCTGGGATGAGTGGTAGTTCTGGCAAACAAGAATTTTTACACTCTCCAGAAACCAATAATCTTCAAATTAGTATCCTGTCTATTAAAATGACCAAACAACCAAGAATCAACAAACAACCAAAAAGATGTACAGAGTGGCCCGGCACCGTGGCTCATACCTGTAATCCCAGCACTTTGGGATTACAGCCAAGGCGGTCAGATCACCTGAGGTCAGGAGTTTGAGACCAGCCTGACCAACGTGGAGAAACCCCATCTCTATTAAAAATACAAAAATTAGCCAGGCATGGTGGTGTGCACCTGTAATCTCAGCTACTCAGGAGGCTGAGGCAGGAGAATAGCTTGAACCTGGGAGGCGGAGGCTGCAGTGAGCCAAGATCGTGCCACTGCTCCAGCCCGGGTGACAAGAGCAAGACTCCATCTCAAAAAAAAAAAAAAAAAAAAAGAAGAAGAAGATGTACAGAGAAGCAACAAACTCAATAATCAGAAACTAAAACCTGAGAAAATGCAATATAGGGCACAGAATAAGGTGCTGAAATAAGTATGTTTAATGTCTTCAGAGAGGTTCTAGGGGGTTCTGAACCCATAAAAATTAAAATAAAAATGGCCACTAAACACTAATAAAGATGTTTAAGATTATTAAGATATTTACAATAAGAAAAAGAGTTGGAAAAAAGGGAAGCAGTGATCATTCCAAGTCAGTATGAACTGATGAAGCACAAGTCATGCCTCAATAATTTCATTTCCTGTTTTTAGAGGTCATCAGACTAGTAGATTGGGGAATGCCAGTGGCATCATATGTCTTGTGTCTGAAAAGCCATTAAATTATTGTTTCATGATACTGTACTCTAAAAGCTAATTGTATCTTACCAGTGATTGATGGTTAGAAAAGTAAGCTAACAGAAATTTCCATCACCTCGTATACAAATTTCTAATTATCCCTCTAGATTGTAAACTTCTTGAAAGAATAAAACATTTTCTGTATCATATTCAGCCTATCTCCATTGCCTAGAACAATACTCAGGAAATGACAGAGACTCATTAGAAATGTATTGAATGATAATTAAATTTAATTGTAATTAATGCAAAGTCTGTGTTTAAAAGCATGTATGAGATGAAAGGGAAGTAGCTGTCTTCTCAGTTCATTTGGGAATAATTTAGGGGTTTTAGTTGATTGTCTACTTAATGTTGTCAATATTGTGACATGGTGATTAAGAGAGATATAGATAAAAGGCTATGGTCATTGACAAATAGTGCAGAACACAGGTACAAGAGCTCTGACAGAGTGTATTTTTCCAAACAATATATTTCATCCCACATGCTTTCTTACAATGTGACTTTGACTTTGACACTTCTCCCACTGACTGGTGGCGGTCTATGTTTCTACCCCTTGAATCTGTGTGGGTTTGTAACTATGGCAGAAGTATGACCATTTGACTTGCTAGGCCAGATCATAAAAGGCCATATAGCTTCTTCCCAGTTCTCTTGGGATACTCACTCTTGAAACCCATGATGTTACATCAACAGCCCCAATTGAGGTCTCAATTGACAGCCAGCATGAACCGGACATGTAAGCAAACAAGCTTTTAGATGATTTCAGCATTAGCCATTACGTCATACCAGCCTTCAAATGTCCCCAGCTGAGGTCCCAGACAGAATAGGCAAGCCATTCTTCTGTGGTCCTTTCAAATTCCTGACGCACAGGATCTATTTGCAGAACAAAATAGGTTTTGTTTTATGCCACTAAAATTTGGGGCAATTTGTTATGGCAGCCATTGATAACTGGAACAATAAGGAAATAGATATGCAAATGGTTCTGTATATACTCAACAGAATATTATGCTGCCACAACTAGAAGAGTTCATGTTGAAATAGAATGTTTATTATTATTATTCATTTACTCATTAAAGAAACATTTTTGGCCGGGCGCGGTGGCTCAAGCCTGTAATCCCAGCACTTTGGGAGGCCGAGACGGGCGGATCACGAGGTCAGGAGATCGAGACCATCCTGGCTAACACGGTGAAACCCCGTCTCTACTAAAAAATACAAAAAACTAGCCAGGCGAGGTGGCGGGTGCCTGTATCCCAGCTACTCGGGAGGCTGAGGCAGGAGAATGGCGTGAACCCGGGAGGCGGAGCTTGCAGTGAGCTGAGATCTGGTCACTGCACTCCAGCCTGGGTGACAGAGCAAGACTCCATCTCAAAAAAAAAAACAAAAAACAAAAAAAACATTTTTGAGCCCACTATGTGCTAGGGGATGTCTGAGGATACAACACTGACCCAAACAAAGTCCCTACTGAAAGTCCTCACCCTGGCCTGTACATTTTGATGTCTCCCATTATTAAGTCCTCAGTTTTTATGGTTTTAACCACTGATGATGTTCAGAATTCTGTCTTCAGTTCTGACCTCTATCTTGAGCTTCACACCTGCATATTGAATGCTTACCTGCTGTCACTAGTTGGCTATCCCATAGGCACCCTAAACTTTAGTCAGTGTCACTAACACCTACACATGGTCCTGAACCAGCACCCTGGGAGTTATTGAAGATTTCTCTCTCTCCCCTCATCTCCCGCGACTTGACAACCTTGGCTCTATAGCCACAGAAGCCACTGAGCTTACAGCCACATTATCTGAACGCATCCCCTTTTTCCATCGCACTGCCACTGCCTGGGTTTATGTCATCATTTTCTTGGGTCTCCAAAACAGTTTCCTAATTAAGTCTTTCTGCCACCAGGAGCCTCAGATTGCTACTATACAATGCTGTTATATTGCTTTTTCATAATATACAAATATAATTGTTACTATCATGTTTAAAATGTTTCACTTATCCTTCTTCGGAATAAAGTCCAAGATTCTTATCACTGACATATAAATGGAAGGAAGTTACAGAACAGCATGCAGAGTATGATCCCACTTTCTAAACATATGTGAACATACTCACACATATATGGGTATATGTATGTTTATATATGTATAAAGTTACATATATAAAATGTATGTAAATGTCAACAGGTGTTCAATAAAATGTCAACAGGTGTAATCTCAGAATGAAAGATTTCAGATGATTATTATCTTTTTCTTTGTACTTGCATGTATTATTTTAATACATACAATATGAAAACCCTTTTCAAAAAATGAACGTTTCATTTTTACAGAAACAAGAAAACATTAAAAATATTAAAGAAAGAGACTCTTTGATATCCAGTGTTGGCCTGTTCAGCTTTGCAGTTTCCCTCTCTTCTCCCAGTCCCTGATACCATGTTGATCACTTTCATTATCTCAGCAAATTTGCTCTCCAGAGCCTCCAGTCCTTCAGACATCCAGCTTCTGCCTGGAAAGCACTTTCCTTAGCTTTTTGTTTGGCTGATCCCTACACACTGACCAGAGTTGAAGTCAGTTATCAATACTTACAAGAAGCTTTTTCTAGTCAGTCTCCTCTCTAAGCTCCTATGTTGACTTCTACCACCACCTATTACATTGCTCCATAACCATCTATTGGCCTCCATCTTTATAGTTAGTCCTACACACCAAGGTATCCACAGAACCCACCACAAGTCTAGCATACTGAAAGCATTCAATCAAATGTTTCTCAAGGAACTCAGTGAAATACTATTTGGGGGAAACAAGAAAGGTCAGTGGGAAAGGTTTTGGCATTCTGCTCCTTGGGTTCAAACGTCTAGTTCTGTCACTTTCCAGCTGTGGGACCCTAGAAAAGTTACTTAACCTCTTTGTACCATAGTTGTGACATCTATAATATGAAAATAGTAACTATGTCATAGGGTTGTTGTGAAGATTAAGTGATATAAAGTGTAAACAAGTTCCACTGATGGCTTCACTACTGAATTCTACCAAACATTTAAAGAGGAACTAATACCAGTCCTTCTTTAACTTTTCCAAAAAATTGAAGAGGAGGGAAACTTCCAAACTTGTTTTACAAGGCCAGCGTCTTCCTGATACCAAAGACCAGTAAAGAAAATTACAGGCCAATATTCCTGATGAACATGGATGCAAAAATCCTTAACAAAATATTCGCAAACCAAATTGAACAGCATATTAAAAGGAGCATTCACCTTGATGAAGTGAGATTTATCCCTGGGATGCAAGGATGGTTCACCATAAGTAAAATCAAAAACTGTGATATATCACATCAACAGAATAAAGGACAATAACCATATGATAATCTCAACAGATGCAGAAAAGTTATTCAACAAAATTCAACATCCTTTAATGATTAGGAAAAAAAATCTCTCAAAAAATTAGGTATAGAAGGAATGTACCTCAACACAATAAAGGCCAAATAGGACAAGCTCATAGCTAACGTCATACTCAATGACCTATAATCTTCTATGAATTATAAAGAAAATTTCCACACAGTGCAAACCCTATCATCATGTCATTTGTGAAAACATGGATGAACTTGGAAGACATTATGTTTAGTGAAATAAGCCAGACACAGAAAGACAAATACCTCACTTATGATCTCACTTATATATGGAGTATAAAAAAGACAAACACATAGAAACAGAGAGTAAAATGAAGGTTACCAGAGGCTGCAGTGGAGTGGGGAGACTGAGGAGATGGCAGTCAAGAACGCAAACTAATAGAGCTTGAATATTGTCTTTTTCACACTCTGCTGTATTCACACGAAGTATTTTCAGTTATTGTAATTTCTACTTTTAGTGATCCTTTAGAATTACAGTTTTACTAAATGTTTCCTTAGCAAAATTTCTGACTTGATAAATACCTGTTGTATAAAATGAAGGGGAAATGAAAGCAACTGAATTTAACAGAATTAAACATAATTGAATTGAATTCCGAAGTATGCGAAGGTATTAAAGTACTTAAATGTAGCTATATTATTGTCACTAGGGGGAGCTCAGCACTTAATTTGTATTCTAAAAGAGTCCACCCTGCTGGCAATCAAAACAGCAGTTTGTATCCCATTGTGCTGTGTGCGAGGAGCTTCTAAAGAAACTAACAGCATTATTTTCCTAGAAACTGAAAGCGACTGAATGCATTAGCTCTCATGCTTTTCACGCCATTTGTAGCAAGAATAAATGGTTCGTCTCTGTGGCGCCACTGTCAAAATAACACATACACTTCTTTGAATGCAGCTCCAAAATGGCTCATGCCTTTTGCAATGGTCCAAGATGGAACAGAGGAATAAAGATTAGAACACGATGATTGAAATATGCTTCAGCACAGAGATCTCAGTGGGAGAGTCTATGCAGGCCAGACAGCAGAGTAACCACAGGAACAAGATCTGAACCTCAGGAGATTCTCCACCTTTAAATCTGTATCATTATTACATGTGAACTTCTTATAAGTATACTTGTTACGATAGATGCCTTTTTTTATAAGCAAGGGAGCAAGGGAGACCTCTATTTTGTCGCCACTCCTTATGGCCAAAAGCCATGAACTTTGGATTCAAGCTGTTCTTTAAAAAGCTTAGATGAGATGTTTAAAAGACAGTAAACCTTTGCCACGTCCTGGAGCTGACAGATTTTGAACAAAAATAAAAGATGGAACTAGTTTTCACGAGAATAATTGAATCAAATGAGCCTGTAAATAAAATTAAAATAATAACATCACATATTTTTTCGTAAGCCTGATTTCTAGTGAAGAAGTTAAAACATAATAAAAATAAGAGATCCAGGCATTCCTTTTTACTTTCCCAGCCAAGAGCCAGTAAATACGAGCCTCAAAACACTCCAAACATGGCTATGTGCAAGGCCTGAGGGGAGGTGTTGAAATTCATGAAATCACAGACATAAAATCTGGAAAGAACTCCAGAGCAGCTGTCTACCACTCACCTACACAGAAGTCCCTCATGCCATCTCTGATCCCTGTGCCTTCTAGGGCAGTTGTGCTGTTCACACAGCAGGAAGGGGATCCCACCCTGTATTCAGGCAGCCTCATCCCATTGGATGTCTCTGCTTCCGCCAGAGAAACTCTTCTTCAGAAGTGGAATTTCCTGCTGTATAACATCATACTTTTATTCTGATTCTGCCTTTTGGCAGAAGGTTAAAAAGTATCTTTTCTTGTTCTCAGGGAAGGTGTTGAATATAAACACGGACACAAGTCCTCCCCAGCTACCACCTTCTTTTCCCCGGTCTTATGACCCCTACCACCAAGACTTTTTATATCCAGGCAAAATATTACAGGTTTAATGACTTTTTAAAATTAAGATGTACTCTTCTCATTTTTTCCCTTGGTACAAAACTTTGGAGAAAAATTAGAAAATTCAGACATGCTAAATGAAGAAAATGACCTTACTGCTCAGAAGTAATCTTAGTTATCTGATTTTCTATGTCAACATACATCTCTGTATTAAATTTTTTCATAAAATAGGATATTATTATTTTCAGCTCTTTTTCGTATAATCAATTAATCAATTACCTACAAACACATTTCTAAAGCTGAATAATACTCTACTGGGTATTTGTACCATATTTATTTAAATAATTCACTACCGTGGGATATTTAGGTAGTTTTGAATTTGGGCTATTAGAACAATCACTAAAAAATTATTGTAGAAGCATTTTTTGCAAGACACTTGTATTATTTTCTTCCATATTCATTTGCTAAACTAAAATTTCTAGTTTTTAGTGGTTAAACCTTTTAATTCAAAAGAAAAATATGTTATTTCCACAACAACTTCTTATGAAACATAGTCCAACTCCATCACTGTCCTCATCGACTTCAAAATTGTAAAAAGTGTACCTCTCTTTGGGCACTTTTTCTGAAAAGCTGCCTCTCTCCCTCAGTATCATTTTGTCAAAGAGGTTACCTGAGCTCCTGGTCTAGATTAGGTCTCTGTTATAATGCCTCAGCACACCTTTTACTTGTCCTTCATGGTATTTTTCATTATTGTAACTAAGCAGGTGATAGTATGATGATTTATTTAATTCCTGGCCTGTTAGAGTCCCACAAGTAGAAACCATGTCTGCTATTTCAGTGACTATCAAAAAAATATGTACTAAATAAAACACTTATTGAATAAATGGAAATATTTCTATATTTTAGAGCAGAGTGTATGTAGACCAGTGAAGTCTACCACATGATTTAATGTGCTATATTCACAGCCCTTATTCTGCAGGGCTGGCAGAAATTTATATTGAGGGTTTCTACCTCTTGTCACCTCACCTCCTGATGAGTCATAGTTTAGGGATTTTCTACACAGGGCTAAGGCATTGAAGAAGTCCTTCTGGTCACTGATCATCTGTTCATAGACATTACCTGGCCACTGTTCCTCTCTGCATGGCCTCTTTATGTCTGTGGCTTTTCACAGCTTCTGTGACATGTCTGGGACATGCTGGTGGGCATGTAGAGAAGTCGTATTTTAAGGTAAATAAAAGCTGGCTGAAAACTTTTTGTTCTCACTCCATAGCTGTTCTAACCCAGGTGCTTAACATGTGAGGGAAAAGTATTCAGATGACTCTTCCCTCAGCAGCCATCCAAATGCAGAAATCACCCAGCTGAGCCCATCAACCCCTAGAACAGTGAGAGATAATAATAAGTCACTAAATATGCAGTAGTTTGATATATAGCAAGAGACAACTAGAATACACCACTTGGGAATATAATTTGACAATATTTATTAAACTTTTAAATTAATACATACCTTAACTCCAGAATTTCATATATTTACTCTATAGATATACTGAAACACATACAAAGTAACATGTAACAAGATATATGCTGTAGCTTTGTTTACGTTAGCAAAAGACCAGAAATAATCTATACGTCTCCACAGAGGACAGGTTAAATACGGTCTGGTAAAGAGAAACAATGGAATATGCTATTTAAAAGAATGATGAGTTACAGTATACACTAATATGAAATCATATGGAATAATCCCCAAGTTATTTGTCATTTTCACAGCAAAGTGCAGAAGAGTATGTTTAAGGTGCAATCATTTGTGCAATAAAAATAATATGCATATGTATACCTTTGTAAATGCATGGAAAATCTCTAGAAGAACACTTAAGAGAATGGGTAACAACTGTCTCTGGGAAGGGGACTTGGACATTTGAAGGACAAGGCGTGAGAGAACAACTTTTCATGTAAACTTTTTCTTTTTTTTTTTTTTTTTTTTTTTTTTTGAGACGGAGTCTCGCTCTGTCACCCAGGCTGGAGTGCAGTGGCTGGATCTCAGCTCACTACAAGCTCCGCCTCCCGGGTTCACGCCATTCTCCTGCCTCAGCCTCCCGAGTAGCTGGGACTACAGGCGCCCGCCACCTCGCCTGGCTAGTTTTTTGTATTTTTTAGTAGAGACGGAGTTTCACCGTGTTAACCAGGATGGTCTCGATCTCCCGACCTCGTGATCCGCCGGTCTCGGCCTCCCAAAGTGCTGGGATTACAGGCTTGAGCCACCGCGCCCGGCCGTAAACTTTTTCAATTCTGTACTATGAGTATGTATATATTATCTGTTCAAATAACTTTCACATAAATGACCCAGTTACACCAGTAGACTATCTTCCTTTTTTTTTTTTTTTTTGAGATAGAGTCTTGCTCTGTCATCCAGGCTGGAGTGCAGTGGCTTCTATCTCAGCTCACTGCAACCTCTACCTCCCAGGTTCAAGAGATTCTCCTGCCTCAGCCTCCCAAGTAGCTGGGATTACAGGCATCTGCCACCATGCCAGATAACTTTGTATTTTTAGTAGAGATGGGGTTTCACCATGTTGGCCAGGCTGGTCTCAAATTCCTGACCTCAGGTGATCCGCCTGCCTCAGCCTCCCAAAGTGCTGGGATTACAGGCGTGAGTCACCATGCCCAGCCACTATCCTCGTTTTAAAGATGAGAAAACTAAGCTCTAAGAGCTAAGGTGATTTGTTCAGCATCTGAGAGCTAGCCAGTAACAGAGCAAGGTCTGGAAATGACTCCTCAAGTGGAGCTCTTTTGTTTGGCTAGAATCCCTTAAGTTTATTCACTTTTTAGTAAGTCCTTTATTTTAGCATTTCCAGGAAGAATATTTTTCAGCCTGTTCTACTTCCAGACTAAAGTCCCTTAGAACTAACTATATGTGTGTTGTATTAGTTTCCTATTGCGGCTGTCACAAATGACCACAGACTTAGTGGCTTGAAACAACTCAAATTAATTTTCTTACAGTTCTGGAGGCCTTAAGTTCAAAATGAGTCTTACTAGGATAAAACCACAGCATTGTTAGAGCTGCATTCCTTCTGGAGGCTCCAGGGAAGAACCTATTTCCTTGTTTTGCCCAGCTTTTAGAGATGGCACGCATTCCTTGGTTCATGGCCCTGTTCCTCCACATTCAAAGCACATCATTCTGACTTCCACTGGCCCATTTCCTTCTTTGATCATCTTTGATCTTCCTGCCTCCCTGTTTTAAGAATCCCTGTGATTATATTGGGCCTACGTGGATAGTACATACAGGATAATCTTCCCATGTCAAGATCCTTAATTTAATCATGCCTGCAAAGTCCCCTTTAAGATGTAAGGTAACATTCATAGGTTGTGAGGATTAGGATATGAACATGTTTGAGGGGCCATTATTCAGCCTACCACATTAGACCTAAGTTTAGGGAAGTCTCATAAATGATGTCTCCGTTTCTCCATCTATAAAGCAAGGATAAGAATGCTACCTATTTTATATGGTTATTTTGCAGATTACATAAGTTAATATATTTAAAGAGCATGGAACATTGCCTGACACATTGTAAGCACTGGATATATGTTATCTGTAATAGTAGTTATTGTTTACTGACCCTCTAGCTGATAGCATGTTAGAGCCTTTCATCAACAAGATTAATAATCTTTTATATCTTCCTTTAGATCTAACATATGCTAAGAATATAAAAAAAGAGGCTTTTACTTAATTTTAGCAAAACACAGTGTAACAAAGTCAGTTTTGAGGGAAATAACACACTCAACAGATGAATAGAATTAATTTAGAATAATAGCTAACATTTTATATAGTATCTTCCATCTGTGCATTTTCAAGTATATAACATACACAGTGAGCCCTTGTAATCAATCTGAAGTGTTTGTTGAGAATTTACTACTTTCAAGGCTCTGTACAACAGGGATAAAAAAGGCAGAGACATTTCAGGTTATCCTGGATTTTAACAGCTGAGATAAGTGAATCTCAAGGAGACCAACTTGCAGTGTCACACAGCCAGAACTGGAGCTGAGAATGTGACTCAGGAGATGAACTATAAACAGAAAAAAAAAAATGGGAAAGACACTGCACTATATGATATAATATGTGCTAAGTGACTATAAGTGTGAAGAGATTTCAGATTAGGAAGAATCCATTAAGATGGATGGATCAGAAAAAGTATCATGAATAAAATGCATAACTTTTGGAAAAAGAGAGTAAAGAGAGAGAAGGGAAAAGAGAAATTTTGAGTGTGAGCCAAGACACAGAAGAAAATATCCCAGAAATGTGCTGGAGAAAGTGTGCATTGAGTATTTATTTGTAATGAAGAGCAGAGATAGAAAGAAAGCAAATGACTTCTCCATCACTTACACCGTGGGGCGAGGATGAACGAGAACTACATGTGGGAAGGGAGGCTTTTGGCCAACTCTTCCACAGTGCAGGGTGAGGTCTATAGGACGCCCCATCTCCCAGGCCATTCCTGATGCAGCAGGAAGCCAAGCAACAAGTGGCCAAAATAGTTCATTTTAGAAGAAGGTAGAGACAAAGTTGTCTTTCTTGAAGCTTAAGACATTACGTAAGCTCTGCTTCTTGATATTACAAATACACGTACCTGGCCAGGCGCAGTGGCTCACGCCTGTAATCCCAGCACTTTGAGAAGCCGAAGTAGGCAGATCACAGGAGGCCACGAGTTCAAGACCAGTCTGGCCCACATGGCAAAACCCTCTCTCCACTAAAAATACGAAAACAATTAGCCGAGTTTGGTGGTGCATGTCCGGAATCCCAGTTACTCAGGAGGCTGAGTTCAAGAATCACTTGAACTCACCAAGTAGAGGTTGCAGGGAGCTGAGATCACGACTCTGTCTCTGAGAGCAAGACTCTGTCAAAAAACAAACAAACAAACAAACAAACAATCACCCGGCAAAACAAAAACAAATACACCTACCTATAAGGTAGAGTTCAACATGAAAGCTAAGGCCCAGGAAAGTTTGATAACTAATCTTCAAAAGATATGTAATTACTACGATTACTGGACATTTCAAAAATGCTGAGAACTGTGCTATCACTTGTTTTACATATATTAAGCCCTTTTAAACCCCCCTGAGGTAGGCATTACTATCACACAAAATGAGATAGTAATGAGAAGCCAGAAAGACAGCCAAGAAATTAGTGTTCGTCCTCTACATAGCTGCACTGCACTGAGCACCCTACATTTCCCACCCATGGCAGCCTCTCTCCATTCAGTGGTGGATTCCTGACATATGAAATAAATTCTTCCCTAGCTTTTTGTTTCTTGAAAAATATTGCAAGAGCTTTCTGTAAACTGACAAAGTCCCAGAAAAAGAAATGTAATAAATGCTAGATAATCTCTATGTTGAGTAACCTCAAGACCAAGAAGCTTGATTCCTCTACATCTGTACTGATAAGATGGCAAGGAGAGGGGAGAATGACAGCAGTGTTTCCTTTTCTTTTTGCTTCCTCCAATCAGATACAGCTGAATCTAGCAATCTTTGTCTGAGGTGCATACCAAGAAGTTGGGAAAGGTTTGGGATAGATCGCAGATGAGTCAGGAACGATTCTATCTCCTATTGCCAGGAAGAAATAGCTGAGCACAGGTGGGCAACCTGAGCCCCATGTAATTCTGTTATAGCTAAGAGGACCCAGAATGTCTGGGTCATCAGCTTATTGACTGCTACCTCTAATGCTAGAAGAAATGAGTGTTTTCTCTATGAAAAAAATTGTTGAAATGCATTTAAAATTTTAATGAAATTCTTCCCCACGCTACCCCCACCCAACTCCTCTTCCAGAGCAAAAGTACCCAAAATATATGGCTTTGTGATACCCTTAGTGTCTCAGTATTTTTATCATATGCCTCAGGCCAAAAGAAATACCTAATAGGCCAGGTGCTGTAGCTCACGCCTATAATCCCAGCCCTTTGGGAGACCGAAGTGGGCAGATTACTTGAGGTTGGGAGTTTGAGACCAGCCTGCCAACATAGTGAGACCCGTCGCTACCAAAAATACAAAAATTAGCCGGGCCTGGGGGTGCATGCCTGTAATCCCAGCTACTTCACAGGCTGAGGCACAACAATGGCTTGAACCCAAGAGGTGTGGGTTGCAGTGAGTCAAGATCGCGCCACTGCACTCCAACCTAGATGACAGAGTGAGACTCTGTCTCAAAAAAAAAAAAAAAAAAAAAAACAAGAAAGAAAGAAAAAGAGAAAAGAAAAAAGAAACACCTAATAGGTAGGCTTATTAGGTAGTTAGGGCCAATTTAATTTGACAAATACATTCTTATGTCTTATCAATGTAATGGCCATTTGAAAAAAATCAGAAACATAAATAAAAGAAAAAATTATACTGTCATTTTGCTCTTAAAGGGCCTCAATTACTTACTGAGGGGATGTGTGTGCTGGCTGGGGATTGGGCAACTTCTCAAAACTCAGACACCACCACCCTCAGTTTCTGGTTACACATGGATTTTTCTAAGAGTAACTACTTTTTATCAGCAACTGCTTTTATTTCAGCAAAAACTGAAAATGCAACCTCGCAAAAATATTACAGGATGATTAGCATGATCTAATTTTAAAACTGAACTATTTTCAGCTTGGAATTTACAAATAACACTGTGATCCCCTGTGAGTTCATTGAGGGTGCTAAGGCACACAGTTTGGGATCTGTGCTGGGAAGTTAAGCTACTGAGGTTGAAGTCTTAGAAGAGTACATGAAGTAGAACTTCCCCATTTTCTCAGTATTTGTTCGTTTTCCCCGGGGAACACATGTTCTAGAGGAGAACACAAAAAGGAAGTAGCAGCCAGATGCTGAGATCCACCAGGTGCTGAGATTCCACCAGGTGCTGAGATTCCACCAGGTGCTGTTTTTAGT
The DNA here is from genome assembly GCF_049350105.2 of Macaca mulatta. Taxonomy (NCBI): domain Eukaryota; kingdom Metazoa; phylum Chordata; class Mammalia; order Primates; family Cercopithecidae; genus Macaca; species Macaca mulatta. The sequence goes on from NC_133413.1 coordinate 100,311,457, forward strand.
CTGATCCTTAGAGAACCATCCCTGCCAGGCTCTCAGACCCACCATTGCTTGCCAATATCTAGCATGGAGTGGTGATTTTTTCATCAGGCTATCTCTTTTTATTCATATAATCCTTTCATTAAGAAAACTCGATGTTGTAGAAAGAGAGCTAGATTTACAGATGATTGATTGGGGTCCTTTTTGTACCACGTCATAAGTAACCTTGGGCAGGTCACTTACTGTTTCCAAACTTTAGTTCTGAGGATAATCCCTTTCCATGTGCAATCCAACATTTTATTTTATTTTGTTTATTTATTTTTTGAGATGGAGTTTCACTCTGGTTGCCCAGGCTGGAGTGCAATGGCGCGATCTTAGCTCACCGCAACCTCCGCCTCCCGGGTTCAAGCGATTCTCCTGCCTCAGCCTCCTAAGTGGCTGGGATTACAGGCATGTGCCACCACACCTGGCTAGTTTTGTATTTTTAGTAGAGACGGGGTTTCTCCATGTTGGTCAGGCTGCTCTCGAACTCCCAACCTCAGGTGATCCACCCGCCTCGGCCTCCCAAAGTGTTGGGATTACAGACAGGAGCCACCGTGCCCGGTCGCAATCCAATATTTTAATTGTAACTATATAACACATTTGAATGAGGCAAAATATCTCTAACTCAATGTGTATAAGAATCATTTCAGGGCCATGGTTAAAACGCAGAAACCTAGGCTCAATTCTCAAATATTCTCATATAGCAGGTCAAGGATGGGACCCAGGAGTCTGCCCTTTTAACAAGCAGCCCCCACCCCACAGTGACGTAGACTCAGGGAGGCTAGGAGTTGAAAACATTAGTAAAAGGTATTGTTTATTTAAATAGTTGCATGTATATAATTTCATCTTCTCAACTAACCTTTTAAAGTAGTTGGACTGGCATTATTTTCATTTTACAGAAGAAGAAACTGAGATTGTAAAAGTAGGATGACGGTGGCAGCCCCGGATCTTACATGCAGGTAGGGCATTGGCATGGCAACCTGGCCAGAAAGCTGGAGAACTGGTTTTGCAGACACCATTGCATAGCAGATACACTATTTCACTCAGATTGGATGGAGCTTGAGGCTGCTGATGGCCTCTCCCAAGGTCCCACACCTCCCAAGGTCCTTGGCCCTATTCCATTAAGAGGTTTGCCCAACTTCTCTCAGTCACTGTGAGGCAGAGTTAGAACCAGAGCCAGAACTCCTAGTCTAGTTCTCTAACCATTACTACCACACATTGACACTACGTTTGTTTTTGGAAATACAATATCTGTCTGACTTTATGCTATCTTTTTAGTTAACACTCTGCCTTATTTACCCTTAGTAAATATAGAAAAGTAATGTATTCTTCAAAAGTAAGGTATTTAATCAAGGCTTAGGGAACTTTTTTCCTAAACGTTTACTTTGCCTACCCTAGAAGGGGTCACTAACCAATATTATCGTTATTAAAGTAATAGCATTAATAAAAGACCAACTTTTCTGATCTTTCACTCTGTGCCAGGTAGTATGCTAAACCCCTTTACAAATAGTATGTCTAATCCTTACATCAGCACAATCAGAAAAATGTCATAGCTTCATTTTAAAGATGAGGAACTGAGACTCAGCGAGACCAAATAACTTAAATTCACATGGCTTGCTAACATAGATAGAGTCATCATTTAAAACCGGGTCTCTGGGATTCTAACTTCCTGATATTTCCTCTGTATCACTCCACCTCCTTGTGTTAGTAGATATTATTCTAATGATCAGAGCGACTGAACTTGTCTTATATATATATATAACATACCTAATACGTAAATGTCTGTCCACTAAACTGCATATTCCCTGAGGACAGCATGTCTTACTCATTTTTGGATTTCGCGTACCTAACAAAGTGCCTGGCACATAGCAAATGCTCAATAAGTGTTTAATAAATTTAAAAAAATTTGAGTATACAGATATATCTAATATTTCAAACAAAGCGTACTTTAAGACATTTTTAGTTTTTCTCAATCAATACAACTTTTGACCAAATAAAAAAATCTCTGTCAAGCTACAGTTTTCACAAAATATAAAACTTTCTTTGTTTCCTAATAGCTGAGCTACAAGTAACTTTCTCACAGTTGGGGAAGGATCATGAGGTCACTCAGTCCACCCTGGAATGGAATGCCCACTTGTTGCTTGTTCAGGGAACTGATGATGCCAACAATTCTTTGTCTTTGGTATAATCAGACTCTGAAGTGGGTCCAGCCCACTCGGTACAGGCTGCCAATGCAGGCAGCATCACTTCCAGATAATTGCCCTCGGCTCTGCTGACTCGGAAAATCAACTCCCAGTCAGACAGGGGGCCCCTATTCAGATAGGACCAATGTTTCTTAACCTGTTTTTAGGGGTTGGGAGGTGCTGGAGGAGATGCATGAAACACTTTGAAATAAAAGTGGATTCATGTGAACCCTGAAGCCAATGTCAATGAACACCTAAAATAAGATTAAAAGTAAACTATTTTGCAAAACCAAGCATTTTCTTTTCCCACTTTTAAAATATTTTCTCCTAGAAACGATTTGAGTTGGGTAAAGTATAGCTTTCAGTGGCTTATTTAATAGATGGAGAGACATCAGAGTGATTTCTGACACTCCTTATGACCCAAAATATTATTCAGCAGCAGCTTGTCCTGGATATTTGTTCATTCTATTGTTGGCATTGGCACATCTGGGGAAGTTCGTATTTCCATCGAAGAAAAATACAGATTAAAAGAAAAGTACATAGTAAAATTTTATTTCCACTGAGTGAGCTTGACAAGCTATTACAACTTTCACTCCTAAGCTCAATGTATAAGATGTTAGTTATCTAGAGGTTATAAATCACTTCCTACACATTTAAAAGCAGCAATACATGCTGAGTTATGGCTATGAAGAATCTCCCTACAGCTATTCCAAGAGTCAAGACAGTGCCCTGACCACCATGTTTACAAGCGTTTTTGACTTTGCAGTATCTGCAACTACAGATGGCACACACAAAGTATCCCCAAACACTTTTTGGCAAAACCAGTTTGGAAACCTTTATCTTACTCATGAGGCATGTTTCTGTTATGTAACACAGCACACTGTGAAGAATCACAAGGCCTGGAAGGACTGTACCCTCTCCGGAATTTCTAGATCAGAGGTGAAATAACAAAAGAATATGAACTGATAAGACTATAAAGAGAAAATGTTTTATCAAGTTGTAGTTGAGGGAAATTGTAGTGATCCACCCAAAGGCCTGTTATTTGCTCTGGTAAATATTATCATTTTACTGTTTTACAACTGAAGAAGCCAAGTTTGGGAGAATATAAGTAACTTTCCCAGTAGCACTGCTAGATAATATGACAAAGGTAAGATGACAAAGTCCAATGATCCCATATTCCAATACCACATGGATTCTAACATCCTTTCCTTAACTGAATATATGTGAAAAATACGATTGTTTAGTTATTTCAGATACTATGGGAGGCAACATTAGTGTGAATAATAGAGTGTAAATAAAAGAAACATTTTCTTAAACTTTGATATGTGTTTCCATATCTGTGTTTGAATATGGATGTTGCTGAAATCCTGAAACTTCATAAAACTGCCTCATTCCCCAAAGTCAGGATAGAAATTTAGGTATTTTGATTTCAAAGAAAATCTCATATTTCTTTCCTTTTCAATGGCTTTTGGATTTGGAATTTCCAAGGCACAAAATGAGATTAATGTACTTATGGGGATAAAATAACTGATTGGAAATCAGAATTGTCTGAAACACATGGTTACTGTTTTGCAAAATATAATCTAGGGTTATACACAAGAAAGGTGATAATGTTAACAGAGAAGTTACTAGATCTGAGCTCGTGAAAATGTCATTGGAAAGTTAAAGACAAAATTTATTTTAGATAAGTCTGTATTGTTTATGCATTCACAGGACTAAGTAGGTGATACTTTAGTAACATGCCTTGCTATTTCTAAATCATGGAGAGACAGAGAATGCTTAGAACTAAAAAGGAAGTTGAACTAATTAATCTGCAGTGATGTTTTCAGAATGAAATGTTATATTCTACATTTCGGAAAGAATTACACTTTGCAGCCAGCTAAAGATCTTGGAAAGGAATACAAATATTAAACATCCTGACAAATACGTTCCTATCTACAAGGTATTTAAATTCCTACAGCATATAACAATGGAAAATCTAGATAACTAAAACTGTATTACACGATATGGGGTTGTAGTTTTCATTAAATAATAATACAACATCAAAAATATTAAACTAACAATAAAAGTAGTATATACTTTTAGAAATTAAAAAAATTAAAAAGAAAATTTTAAAATTCAATATACTGGAAGGTAAAGAGCAAAAACAAATATCAAACCATGCCAAACACAGATAAAGATAACATGTTGATATGTTTTCTTCCTATCTTTTTTTCAACTGTAAGGCTTGGGCATTTTTTAATTCATATAATTGAAACCATGCAAATCTGTACACTTGTTTAGAATTCTGTGTGAATCTACCCCATCTTATTTAACCATTCTCCTATAGTCAGACATACAGAATATATTTATTTTCTTCAAATATAAGTAACATTGTTACTACAATTATATTGAAAAAAAGATTGTTTCTAAGAATCTTTTGTTGCTAGCAAAAGATGGTTGCTAGCAAGAAGATCAAACTATATGTCATTGAAAATTTTATTCAACATTACAAACTGTATTTCATTACTTCTATGATGAACTTTTTAAAATATTTTTAAATTTCTGAATCTGTAATGCAACATACAACCAACCCATGCTGTTAAATTTCATTTTTGGCTAGGCAGTAGTTTTCATTGCCTTTGTGTGTGTGAACTCAGTGGGTACACCTGGTAGCAACAACTGGATCACAGTACCCCTCCACATTTTGGTTCACAAACTCTAAAGGGGATCATTTGAAGAAGAAATAACAGTCTTGGCTATTCCCTGAGAAATTTCTATTGACATCCTTCTGGCAAGATCAGGAACACACATTTCAAAATTTACATACTGGGATTTAGCCACTCTCACTGAAAGAAAGACATAACATTTTATCCTTGATAGCACAGGAGACAAAATTATTTAGAGAAATGTGTACACAAACAACTCCAATAAAAGAGTAACACAGAGATCTGGATTCTGAATATAAAGTTGTTTGCTTATATTTTTCGTTTTATACATGCATTAGAAATATAAATAATAAAAATTCATGTCTAAAGAATTCTAAAATAACTAAGTATAAAACAAATATTATAAATAAGAAATTATTGTGTTAAAGTACCGGCAGCTTTAGTTCTTCCTTAGTGATAAATAAAGTTGCATCTTAAAATTGAAGGAGTTAAAAAAATATGACATTCTGACTACTGACTATTTAGGTGAAAGGCATTTGAAAAACAGCAGGTGCAAAAAGATCACTCTGAACTCTGTGCTGTTTCTTAAATGCAGAAGATGAAATTCCCACGTGAAGGATGCAACATCCTTATCCTCAAGGACAAGAAGTCAAGACCAAGAGAATTATATACAGACCTGTTAAAAGAATTCTTATCTTTGAAGCTCCCTACATAATTTAGTTGCGTCTTCACAATTATTCTTTGTCCAATTCAGTATGTAAGTAACTGACACTTAACTGGTTCTTTAGGTCTTCATGTCTTTATGAAGATGCCAGTGCAATATACACTTGTATTAAATAGATTTGTGTGCTTGTCTTCTATTGATGTATCTTATGTCGATTTAATTTTCAGACTCAGCCAGGATCCTAAGAGGATGGTGGTAGAGTTTTTCCATTTCTACGGTTTCTTGGAATAAAGATGGGAATCTAAAAGACAGGAATGCCTACTTAGGAGGCTGAGGTGGGAGGATCACTTAAGCTTGGGAGATCAAGACCAGTCTGGGCAACAAGGCAAGACCCCATCTCAAACAAGCAAACAAGACTGGGTTGCTCCACTTGCTCTGGAGCCTGAGGAGGTGATCCTGGGAGAACTGACAAAAGCTGGCAGAAGGCAGGAATTCTTAACAAAGTCAGTTATCCTGGGTCTCTGTCTATAGTGTCTGGTTGAGAGAGGAAGACAAAAAAATTTTCCTTATTCCTTCCTTTCCAAATTCAGATTGGCAGAAGAAAAATCAGTTCTTTGAATTGTGACCCTTTTGAATTTGGATCTGGCTACTCCTTGGTCATTGATCCACACTTTCAGGAATGGTCCTTGTTTTCCTTGTTTCTCTTTTGTATTATTTGTTATAAGGAGCAAATTCACAGTAAGATTCTCCTTTTATTTTATGTCTTGAGAGCTCAGCTTTGTGACTAGTGAAAATATTATCTCTGCTCTCTGCCAGGCATTGGGGGTGCAAGTTGTTAGGCTTGCATCAGGCGGCTCAGCTAGCCCACTGGCTAGGTGTCAGAAATACAAAGTGTCTCTTAGTGTGACTGACCATGCCATCTCTCAGGAGAATTTGTCTTAATTGTCTCAACCTTCCATGCCTTGTTAACAATGGAGGGCTTGGCTTTCTCAGGCTATTTTTAGGAGTAACTTTGGATCTTGAGGTGGACTGCATCTTTTGCACCCTCTTTGGAACACATTCTTGCATTTAAGATGAAAAGACTTCCTGATTTTAAGCCATAAAAAAAGCTTAATAGTTTTTAGTCAAAATTAAAGTAGGTATAATTATTTAGTAGATTTGCTTTTTTTTTTTTTTTTAACTGAAAGTATTTTTATGGATAGCTCTCATTCTACAAACAAAGAAAAATACCACCAAAACTGTCCTATTGTTACCTATGGGAAGATATGTTTTAAAGCAAGAAAATAAGTGCTTACATAAAGTATTATCTCAGGACAAATAAAAACTAACCTAAATGTTCTTTAAGGTCATGAGATCTGAGATAATCCCTGGTTTAAAAAAAAGCTAGTTTGAGGTTAGTGGTTTAATTAAAGCAGGCATACCTTCAGAACTGTCAACATTAAATATAATGCATACAACTTATTCTACCTGGATTTACTAATAAAAAATCTTACATATGTATGATTGTAAAATTATAAATTCAATATAAGAATAAAATGTACAATAAAAGTAAATTACCTAATGTATGTCGAGCATGACAGTAAAACAGAAAAAGGAAAGGCTGAATGTTTAACTTCGTAGGTGCTTTACTTCAATAGTGTTTAATACTTGCCTAATATATATAGATAAGGATAAAAACAGTCAGTAAAACAGTAAGTTAATGATGATATGTAATGTCTCATGAAGTGTTCACAAACAATTCAAGTATAATTGTTAAAGTAAATTAATAAATGTAAATGTAAATAGAACAGTTTATAAACTTTTCAACACTGATATGTTTTATAAGCCATGTCTACCTAAACATAGTTTCCAGAATCTTTTCAGTGACTTAAAACCTTAAGTTATATTAACTGAAATGATGGATATTCATGGAATGTCTAGATCATTTCCAAATAAAATATAATACTCAAATATTAATTGCTGAAAATAAGTTTGTCTATGTTTGACTTATTGTTACAGAGGAACAAAAAATATTTGGGTCTATTAATAAACATATCCTATGCCACATTAACAAATTGTGCTGTAAGACAGCATTTATTTCCATAAATTAAGAAATAATATATTCACTGATTTATGAAAGACAATGCTTGCTTCCGAGTTCTCACTAGAAACTAAAGTCACTAGGAGTTAAGAATCTAATTAATGTATATACTCAAAATTACTAGAAATAATAGGGGAAACAACTTTGTATACAAAGTACACAAGGAAAATAAGATATTTTTGGTAAGAAAAGTTATAAGATATAAAAGATATATTTTTGTTATGGAAAGAGTAATTCTGCTTTAGTTTAGAGGTATTTCAAAGGTTGTTTCAGAAAGAATCAATGAATAAAAGATAAAAACTGAAAGAATACAGAAAGTCAAAAAGAGAACAAAACAGGAAATCTTATATAATCAAGCTGAGTAAATTGAATGAATTTACTACAAGTTTTTTTAGAATAAGCCTTAATATAAGGCGTAAACTGATGTAAAACTAGAATTTGGTTTTCTCTGTTAAAAGAACAAAGTTTACTTGGAGATTAGTCTGACATTGATAAGAAAATTATAAAACCATTTTACCTTTTAAATAATTTGCCTACAAAACAAAGATTTTGTGTTTTTTCAAAATAATTTCTTGTGCTTCATGTTGTCTTTTATAAGGTCTCAACAATTTTAAAAAACTGAGCCCTCTCTGTTAAAGAAGTTAAGCTTTTCCTTACAACCTTTTTTAAGTTTCCATATTTGCCTTTAAAATCTTTTGTTACTCTGGTATGGTTTCACAGTTAATTGTGATCCTCTTTTATCAAGCGTTTAAACATTTTGACACTTTTGACAACTTTCTGAAATCAAATTTTTCTTTTCTTTTTTCTTTTGAGAGGGAGTCTCACTCTATTGCCCAGGCTGGAGTGCAGTGGCACAATCTCAGCTCACTGCAACCTCTGCCTCCAGGTTTAAGCGATTCTCCTGCCCCAGCCTCCCAAGTAGCTGAGATTACAGGTGTCCACCACCACACCCAACTAATTTTTGTATTTTAGTAGAGACGGGGTTTCACCATATTGGCCAGGGTAGTCTCGAACTCCTGACCTCAAGTGATCCACCTGCCTCAGCCTCCCAAAAGTGTTGGGATTACAAGCACGAGCCACTGCACCCGACCAGAAGTGTTCAAAATGGGATCCTGAAATGTCTCAAAAGCATTTATCCTCTCTCCTTCTAAAAAGAGAGATCCTAAACTAGGCTTATTTGGTATGCTAAATGTACATGATATGCATTGTTAAATAATAAATTATATTTAACCTTCTTTGAGCTATATTTGTTATTAATATTACTATTTTCAAAATACTCATATTACTAGTTTCCTCTAATATTTGACTACAACTCTCCAAATTAATATTTCCAAATTTCTCCCATCCTTCTGACTTGAAATCACTAAAAAGTTAAAATTGCCCTTTTCCTAAGACCCTGAAAGCTGAAATGGACAACCTGATATAAACTTCAGAGAAATCATTCTATGAGATCATGTGTGAACAACTTTCATGCCTGCTGCTATACAGATCACTTAGAAAGTTCATCAGAACACCCAATGGCATTACCAGAGATATTCAGACTACAAACCAGGAAATTCATCACAATTGCCACTACTTGTCCTCACTCCTCGATCTAAAGATGCTTAGAGCCCAGCATTTAAACATCTTCTCAACTTACTGCCCATTGGACTCAAAAATTGGGTTTACAACTTGCTCCAACTATTACACTTTTCCTTTTTTTCTCCCCCCCAAAGAAATGCCTCCTATACAACACTTGTTTGCTCACATCATCTAGAGGCCTAACTTAGATGGGAGCCCACCTACAACACTGCCTCCTAAAATGAGATACAGCTGCTTAACTGGACTGAACTATTCTCATAACTAAGACTGATCCATTAAGATTTGGGACAATATACTTAGAATTGTTATCTTCTGCTTGCTCCAATTAATGTTCTTCTCTCCCTTTGCAGATATTTTGCTACTCACCTGATTTTTATCTTCACAGCTAGTGATTCAGCTTTTTAATAACTTCTAGGGAAGTTCCTGAGGGAGGAAAATGTAGTTAAAATACTGACTATTTAAGTTAAAGGCAATGGAAAAACAGTAGGTGTACTCTGATCTTTGTGCTGTTTCTTAAAAGCAGCAGATGAGATTCCCATGTAAAAGATGCAACATCTTTATCCTCAAGTACAAAATCAAGAGCAAGAAGTTTACACATAACGTGATAAACTAACTCTTCTATCTCCCCAAATAATTTATGGTTTCTTCATAACTTACTATTCTTTATCCATAAGTAAGTGACTGTGTTTCTTCAGGTCTTTGTTTATGATACCTCCAGTGCCACCTAAAACTTGTACTAAATAATTTTGCATGCTTTTCTCCTATTGATCTGTCTTATGTCAATTTAATTCTTGGACTCAGCTGGGACCCTAAGAAGACGGAGGTGGAATTTTGCTGCCCCTACAAGATCAATGACGTTTTAGATCCAACAAAGCACAGTGTATTGCCAAATTACTCTTCAAAGGTGTTATATAAATTTACAAACCAGTGAAGTGTGATGGTGGCCAAACAGTTAAAAATTTTTAAATTATATTAAAATATTTTAAAATTCTATATTACATATAGAATATATTAGGAAATGAAAATAGGGTAATATAAAATACAAAAACTTATTAAAGCATTCATATTATGAAAGATTACTTAAATATAAATTTACACACATCTTTCACCTTGTGCAAATTAGGTGCATAAGAAATATTTGTTGATGATAATGAGCTTCTTAATGCTACAGCAGCAGTGTTAAAGTATAATATTATTGAGGTAATAGTTAAACATGACATATTTTGACATTAAAATAGTCTGCCTTTTGGCCAGGTACGGTGGTTCATGCCTGTAACCCCAACACACTGGGAGGCCAAGCTGGGCAGATCATTTGAGGTCAGGTGCTTGAGACCAGTCTGACCAACATGGTGAAACCCTGTCTCTACTAAAAATACAAAAAGGTTAGCTAGGTGTGGTGGTACACGCCTGTAGTCCCAGCTACTCGGGAGGCTGAGGAAGGAGAATAGCTTGAACTCGGGAGGCAGAGGTTACGTGGGCCAAGATTGCGCCACTGCACTCCATCCTGGGCGACAGAGACTCCGTCTCAAAACAAAAACCAACCAACCAACAAACAAAAAACAGTCTGCCTTTTAAAAGGTATTTATAGTAAAGAAGAACTTACAACAGATTCACCCTCATGCCCTTCACAACTAATACGTCATAGTTTTTCTAAAACTGTGTTTCTTTAATTGTCAGAACAACAGCTGGATTTAAATTAAGATGAAGCAAGATCTGGAGGTTCTAGAGAATATAATAATAAAAATATAGAATAAAATAATTTAAGCTTTCATTTATTAAGTATCTATAGAATCAGGCCAAATACACACATCGTATCAAATAAAAATTTCATGCAGTAGGTATTATTATCCCTAGTTAACAGAAGATGAAACTGAATCTCAGGCCAAGTATTTAGAGCAAAATCACAGTGGCAGTCAATGGCAGAGAGAATTCAAACTTAGGTCGCTCTAACTTTGAAGCATTTTATAGTTTATTTTAATCATTACATTCCCAATTTGTAACTAAATACTAACTCTCCTCTGTACCCAAGCAAAATTCTGATCTCCAAATTACAGACACAAGACCTAAAGAAAATACTTCCAACATGTAAGACAAATGATTCATATCCCTTATAAACAAATCGCTCCCACAGACAAGGCTAATGATAGTCACAGGTATGACCAGGCAAGTCTAGGAACATAAATACAAATTGCTAATAAATAGTTAAGTAAATATTTAAAACATTTTATCTTACTAGTGACTGGAGAATGGCAAATTGAAGTAAGATACCATTTTTATTTATGAGAAAAAAATTCAAAACATCACAATGGAGGCCAGGATTTGTGAATTAGTACCTACAAAAATATGTATTACTATTTTTGGGACTATAAAACAGTACCTATTTTAAAAAGTCAAGATACAAATACCTTTTGGCCTATGGGGACTATTTCTTGGTATGTATCCTATAGAAATATTAACTCAAGTGGGCCAGGATGTATGTCTGACAATTTTTTTTTTTTTTTTTTTTTTGAGACGGAGTCTGGCTCTGTCGCCCAGGCTGGAGTGCAGTGGCGCTATGTGGGCTCACTGCAAGCTCCGCCTCCCGGGTTCACGCCATTCTCCTGCCTCAGCCTCCCTAGGGCTGGGACTACAGGCGCCCACCATCACGTGGTCCAGCTAATTTTTTGTATTTTTTAGTGGAGAGGGGGTTTCATCATGTTAGCCAGGATCGTCTCGATCTCCTGACCTCGTGATCTGCCTGCCTCGGCCTCCCAAAGTGCTGGGATTACAGGCGTGAGCCTCCGCGCCCGGTTTTTTTTTTTTTTTTTTTTTTTTTTTGAGACAAAGTCTTGTTCTGTCGCCAAGGCTGGGGTGCAGAGGCATGATCTTGGCTAACTGCAACCTCCACCTCCCCGGTACAAGCAATTCTTGTGCCTCCCGAGTAGCTAGGATTGCAGGCATATGACACAACACCCAGCTAATTTTTGTGTTTTTAGTAAAGTAGGGGTTTCGCCATGTTCGCCAGGCTGGTCTGGAACTCCTGGCCTCAGAGGGGTGATCCACTTCTGTCGGCCTCCCAAAGTGCTGGGATTACAGGTATGAGCCACTGTGCTCAGCCATATGTTCAAGAATATTCTTAACAGCAGTGTTGAAATTATAAAAGGACAAATTAAATCAGTTGGGGATAGATTAAATAAATTGTGGCACATTCATTAGAATATAATTCACACTTTTAAAATAATGAAGTAGATATACAAGTAGTGTAAGGATATCTGGATAAAAAAGCAAGTTGCAGAATAATGTGTTAGTTATGATACAATATGGTTAAAAAAAATAATGTATGTCTGTATTTTACAACAAAAGGTATAGCAGGATAGAAACTGAATTGTTAAAAATGGTCACATCTGGCTAGGTGTGGTGGCTGATGCTTGTAATCCTCGCACTTTGGGAGGCTGAGGCGGGATGATCACTTGAGCTCAGGAGTTCAGGACCAGCCTGGGCAACATGGTGAGACCCTGTCTTTATTTTTAAAATAAAACAAACAAACAAAAAAATTAAAGAAAAAGAAAAAAAAAGGTTACATCTAAGGAGGGAAAGTTGCAGGGAAAAGTAAAGAAACATCCTAATTTTGGTAAAATTTACTAATTTTCAACTATTATCATCATCATAAAAATATTTTTAAGTAAAAAAGATAAATATTATTTTATTTTTTATCGTACATTTTTTTGAGACAGGGTCTTGCTCTGTTACCCATGTTGGAATGCAGTGGCACTAACTCAGCTCACTGCAGGCTTGACCACCAGGGCTCAAGTGATATTCTTGCATCACTCTCGTGAGTATCTAGGACTATAGGCAGATGCCACCGTGTCTCAATAATTTTCGCTTTTTTTTTTTTTTTTTTGTGGAGACTGTATTTCTCCATGTTGCTCAGGCTGGTCTTGAACTCCTGGGCTCAAGCGAACGGCCTATCTCTCTCTCCCAAAGTGCTGGGGTTACAGGCGTAAGTCACCACACCCGGCCTGAGAGAAACATGTTTAAAAGTGAGAGAAGTACATTCCTAAACGTGTTGCATGGATAGAAATTGATTTGAGAAAAATCTCAAGGAGATCAAGTTAAGGAGACAGAGTTGCAAACCATTTAGTCCGACTGTCTCACAGTTAAAATTCCTCCAATTTGAAGATGCTATCTTCTGTTACCTGACTTTCTCATTGAAATTATTGGAGCGTAATTTATATACAATAAATTTCAATCAGTTTGAAGAGTACAATAAGTTTTTACAAATGACAGAAACACTACTATACATTTAGTTTTAAGGCTTCTGTGTCACTCTTGCTAAGGATCTGATAACTCATTATTTCAGGCACATTTACACTTTAACAGAATTCTGTTCACATCCTTTAAACCAAAGGGATAAAACTCTTGTTAGGATTCTTCTACTGAAGCACTTTATGTCAGGACAAACTATCCACGTGCCATAGCCCAGGCCACTCATGAAAGCAAGATACAAATAAGTATCTTTGAGATCTCTAGGGTCTAGACGAGTACTCAGATTCTAGAAGATAAATTACCCACTGGAATTCCCATTCATTTCCTATTTGTTCCCAGTTCACTTGCCCCTGTCAATTCTCTATGCCCCAGCTTCTCAGTTCAGTAGCCTCAGTTTGATAGTTCACTTTTTGCTCCCTTTGATTTTGGGTAACCTGTGAACCCTCCCCCTATTTGCTGTTTTCACCTTGGCTGGCTTCTACAGTATTTGCTCACTTCATTCACAGGTGCATCTTCTACCCCCACCTAGCCACTTGGAATAAACTGTCTAACCCCCAGCATGAACACTTAGAACTTAGCTCAATTTTTTAAGGATAAAAAATATTTAGGGACTTTTCCCTGTCAACTCACATCATACTGTGAAGAACTGTTCTGTGTTCATGGCTAAAGCTGATCCTCTGTTCTTCCTTTTACATCTTTTAATTTTATATTTGGTTTGCTCTTAATACTGACTAGGCTCTTTGACCCAATCTCTAACTGAGCAATCTTTAAACTTAAATTCATATTTGGGGGTAGAGATATATTATTATTATCATTTCTTAAACAGGGTCTCACTCTGTTGCCTGGGCTGGAGTACAGTCGTGAGATCCTGGCTCAGTATAGCCTTGACCTCCCAGGCTCAAGCAATCCTCCAGCCTTAGCCTCTCAAGTAGCCAGGTGTGGTGTTTCACGCCTGTAGTTACCCAGTTAATTTTTTTGTATTTTTTGTAGACAGGGTTTTGCCATATTGGCTAGGCTGCTCTCGAACTTCTGGGCTCAAGTGTTCTGTCCGCCTCGGCCTCCCAAAGTGTAGGGATTGCAGATGTGAGCCATGGCACCTGGCCTAGGAAATGACATTATAAACATCTATTTCAGTTGACCTTTTTCCCCCAAGCAGCCTGCATTACTTTTGCAACTTATTGTATTATGAAAAATCACTTTAAGACAAGAAGAGTAAGATGGAAAGTCACAGCTATTTCAAGGGAATCATTTGCCAGATCTTGACTTCATCTTCATGTGAACTGTTTCCCAAGAGATCTTTACCATGGCTCATCTCCCTCATTACAAAAGAAAGGCAAATTTCTCAATCATCCTGAACTTTACTATAATGCTTCAAGTATAAACACCTCCAGCATACAAAACGAAAGGAAAATCTGAAGTAGTAAAGTTGGCATTGAGAAAGTGGATTATTCTAATGACAGGGTAACAATAATCTTTGCAAGTGAGGGGTTTTCCCATTCTTTTTTTTTGAAACAGAGTCTCGCTCTGTCACCCAGGCTGGAGTGCAGTGGCACAATCTCAGCTCAATGCAACTTCCACCTCCTGGGTTCAAGGGAGCACACCTGACTAATTTTTGTATTTTTAGTAGAGACGGGGTTTCATCATGTTGGCCAGGCTGGTCTCAAACACCTGACCTCAAGTGATCTGCCCACCTTAGCCTCCCAAGGTGCTGGGATTACAGGCATAAGCCACCATGCCCAGCTGGGTTTTCCAATTCTTTGCTTTCAGCAGAACTGGAGGAGGATATAATCTATTATGTCAGCTGACATATATTAAAAATAACTCTTTTTCCTTTTCTTAAAACTGCATGTTAGAGTTGTGAGAAAAAAATAACTTAAGTCATTATGTGGGTTTTCTTTTTGAGGCATAACTTGGAAAGACTTCAAAATGACATAGCTACAGTAAAACTTTTTACATTTGCATCTACTTATTTATGTAAGCACAGTTTCTCAGGATGTAAAATATGCATATTAAAAAGTAAGAATGGAATTTATGCTGAAACTTGTCTCATTCTAGCAGCTAGTAATATTCATCAAGGTAAAATTATCCTAATTTGAAATTTAAAAAAATAGATCCACCCATCTCCTTAAGGGTGAAATTCCAATAAAAATTTAGCTTTTGTTTCTAATAATTGCATACATTTTATATACTATACTTCTCTTATGTACCAATGTATTATTTCATTGAAAACTCAAGAAAGAAACTTTAACACTCAGAGCTTTAGGATCACAAAATGTCATTTTATAATTCAATTAATATGGATATTATTGTTACAGAAAAGTATGATAGGGTGATCAAAATAACATTTTCAAGCTTAAAAACTACATTAAGATAACAGTATAAAGGGAGAATAGAATGAAAATCTGAGCTCAAAGAGAAGGAATTATGTGGTAATTACGACTGTTAAAGGGGAAATTGTTCATTCATATAAAAACACTTTTATTATGGAAAATTTCAAACATATACAAAAATAGAGAATGATATAGTAAACCCCTACCACCTGGCTTTAACAATTACTAGTATTTTGCCAATATTATTTCATCTATTCCTCCTTTGTTTTTTTGGCTGAAGTTTTAAAGGCAAATTTTAGATATCTGTTTATAATAAATCATGTATTTGTAAAGCAAATTACGATAGGTATCAATTTAGTATTGTACTTTGAGTTAATTAGAAACATTACAAAAGAGTAATATTTTTTAAAGTCCTTTTTTTTTTGAGACAGGGTCTCACTCTGTTACCCAGGCTGGAGTGCAGTGGTGCCATTTTAGCTCATTGAAATCTCTGCCTCCTGGGTTCAAGCAATTCTCCCACCCTAGCCTCCTGAGTAGCTGGGACTACAGTGCGCCTGGCTAATTTTTTGTAGTTTTTATTGAGACGGGGTTTCACCATGTTGGCCAGGCTGGTGTCAAACTCCTGACCTCAGGTGATCCACCTGCCTTGACTCCCAAAGTGCTGGGATTACAGGCGTGAGCCACCACACCCAGCCTAATGTCAAGATTTTTAAATGTCAATATTTAAAATATATAATATACAAAATTTACAATATACAATAATTAGACTATTTTGTTGATTCTAAGAAGGACATTAGTTAAAAAGGATAAGCATGACACATTGCTCTTCTTAAATTATTTTGCTTTTAAAAATACATATTTTGTTTTGGACATAAGTATAAATTATAACAAGAGAAGAATATAATATTTTGCAGCTTTAGATGCCTTGTGACATCATTATAGTCTGTCCCTTCTTTACAATTCCAAAATACAAGAATTCTGAACACTAAATTTTTCGTAAATTTAGTGTATGCTTATTGGGCAGCAGAATCCACCAGAAATGATGTGAAGTTAATTCACTTAATGTGAATATATTTTTTATTGCAAATATATTCACTATGTTTGACTAGAGAGTGCTGCCTCAGACCCTGATGGAGTATTACATGCATGATGAAAGGTAGCATATGTTTTTTCAAATGTCTGAAACATTTTTAACATGTGACCTCAAGGGTTTCAGGTAAGATGTTCTCACTTGTAAGTGGGAGCTAAACTATGAGGATGCAACGGCATAAAAATGATATAATGGACTTTGGGAACTTTGGGGGAGGGCGGAAAGGGGATGAGGGACAAAAGACTACACATTGAGTACAGTGTACAATGCCTGGGTGAAGGTGCACCAAAATCTCAGAAATCACCATGAAAGAACTTATCCAGGTGACCAAAAACCACCTGTTCCCCCAAAACTATTGAATTTAAAAAAAATTTTGGCCGGTCATGGTGGCTCACATTTGTAATCCCAACACTCTGGGTGGCCGAGGTGGGCGGATCACAAAGTCAGGAGTTCGAGACCAGCCTGGCCAATATGGTGAAACTCCATCTCTACTAAAAATACAAAAATTAGCTGGGTGCGGTGGTGGGTGCCTGTAATCCCAGCTACTCGGAAAGCTGACAGGAGAATTGTTTGATCCTGGAAGGCGGAGGTTGCAGTGAGTTGAGATCGTGCCACTGCACTCCAGCCTGGGCAACAGGGCAAGACTCTATCTCAAAAACAAAAAGCAAACAAACAAAATTTATTTTTTAAAGTTTCAGGTAACGGGTTGTGAACCTGTAGTCATATATTTAATTTAGCTGTAAAAAATTGACATGGTATATTTTCAAACCATTTATTGCATTATTTACTTTGCAGTTGGCAGTCTGCTCTCTGTTGAGTTAACGAAATGGAATATAGTATAAAGCAAATAAGCACCATATTCACATAGCCGAGGGCCACAGAAGCAGAAAGAACTATGCTTATAAGTAAAAATACTAGGATCTTTAAATGTAACTCAGCTAACACATGACAACTTTTTTTTTTTTTTTGGTATTAAACTTATTTTGTCTAAAATATAATCAAATGCTAAAAGCCTGTATTATTATTAGAACCATTTCCATCTAGAAATAGCAACTGATTGGTGAAATCACTAAAGAAACTCCATGCTGGAAATCTTAACCATTTGAGTTATTTCTTAAACTCCTCTTTGCTTCAAATACCTCATGCTTCCCAAGCCCTACAGTCCCTCCTTCAAATAATATAAATGGGACCTTTATGGCTTAAGTAAACAATGAAACACACTTTGTCTTTTAGAAAAACGTTCTGCAGAAATTTTCCAAAATAGAAATAGTATGCCTTCTTCACATTTTGACTGTGGCAAATGTTCTATTTGTACAATCTAAAAAAAGTTTCAATTGTTCAGTGTTATATCTGACAATCTCCAAGAACCAAAACCATAGTGAGTGTCAAAAATAGGCTGGGCACAGTGGCCCACACCTGTAATCCCAGCACTTTGGGAGGCCAAGGCAGGGGGATCACCTGAGGTTAGGAGTTCAAGACCAGCCTGGCCAACATGGCGAAATCCCGTGTCTACTAAAAATACAAAAATTAGCCAGGTGTGGTGGCAGGCACCTGTAGTTCCATCTACTTGGGAGGCTGAGGTAGGAGAATTGTTGGAACCTAGGAGGCAGAGGTTGTTGCAGTGAGCCAAGATAGTGCCACTGCACTTCAGCCTGGGCAACAGGGCAAGATGTCATCTCAACAACAACAACAACAAAAAGTAATAAAATAAAATAAATAAAGCCACAGCAGTAAGCATGTGAATAACAAAAGAATCTTAAAATTTGTTAGGCCAGGCGTGATGGCTCACGCCTGCAATCCCAGCACTTTGGAAGGCTGAGGCGGGTGGACTGCTTGATTTCAGGAGTTTGAGACCAGCCTCGGCAACAGAGCAAAACCTCGTCTCTACTAAAAAAAGCTAGTTGTGGTGGTGCATGCCGGTGGGCTCAGCTACTCTGGAGGCTGAGGTTGGAGAACTGCTTGAGCCAGGTGAGGTCAAGCCTGCAGTGAGCAGTGATTGTGCCACTGCACTCCAGCCTGGGGGACAGAGTGAGCCTGTCTCCAAAATAAATAAATACATAAAAATAAAATAAAATTTGCTTAACAAAGAGCATAACACTAAAAAATAGCAAAAATTAAAGTATTATTTAAGCCAGCTTATTGGATTTATGCTTTTTCTTAGGTGTTCAAAAATCAATTCTAGTTCTTAATAAGAATTACCTAAGTTATGGAGTTGTATTTACTAAGATATCTAAAATTAAAATAACATCATCAGGATGCTAATCAAAAGTTGTAAATTCTAAGATCAGTGAAAAATGTGAACCATAAGGTTTTATACTTTCTTCTAGTCTGGCAGGAGGTTTGGTTATTATTTTATTATAATTCATGTCTAGTCTCAGAACTGTTGTGTTAACTGAATAGTCACAGGACTAGGAAGAAGGGAAGATACTTTTTCCCTCCTCTTTCTCTAGCCTAATATTCTGGCTAATTTTTAAGTGATTTTTCTATTAATCACATGCCTACTGCTGTGATTTTACTTTTCACTGGACTATACTGCCTCCAGCCCTACTTCAGAGTGATCACTCTATCCCCTTATCCTCACCATTTAACAATCTCTCCCCAACATTTGTCCCTCATCTGTGGCAGTGCAAGAACCATGGCAGTCAGAGGTACCAGGGTAGTTGCAGTAGCAGCCACCTATTTAAAATAAAAAGCAGTGGAGAAGCAGACCACAAACCAGCACCAAGTCAACCAACAGGCATAACCAAACTCCTCTTGACTGCTGTCTAATGTTCACTGTCCCTTGACCCCATCTTGTCCTTTTTTTTTTTTTTTTGAGACAGAGTCTCGCTCTGTCGCCCAGGCTGGAGTGCAGTGGCCGGATCTCAGCTCACTACAAGCTCCGCCTCCCGGGTTTACGCCATTCTCCTGCCTCAGCCTCCCGAGTAGCTGGGACTACAGGCGCCCGCCACCTCACCCGGCTGGTTTTTTGTACTTTTTTTTTTTTAGTAGAGACGGGGTTTCACCGGGTTAGCCAGGATGGTCTCGATCTCCTGACCTCGTGATCCGCCCGTCTCGACCTCCCAAAGTGCTGGGATTACAGGCTTGAGCCACCGCGCCCGGCCGACCCCATCTTGTCCTAAAACATACACTCTGAAAAAGGCATGTAAAGAGTCAGCTCTGGGAGTTCCAACAGTAGTGAAAAGTAGTAACATAACATCATCATCAAGGAAGATATCGTAACTGCTAGATATTTATGCTTAAAACAGTATCTTGTAGCATTATACAGGTTCATATATATAAGATCATTTCCCATGCTCAACAATTTTCTAAGGCAGGTAAATCCGGGGAGGAAAAGTAGAGAAACTGAGATATGCAGTGATTTGTCCAAGTATACATGACTAGGTGCATATGGCACTGATGTTTTCAGAGTATAGTGGTTTAGAGTGTACTGGGGGTCCAGACTTTGAAGGTTGGAATCTTGACTTCACCATTTCTGAACTGTGTGATCTTGAGTAAGTGATTTAATCTCCTTATACTAGATTTTCACTGGGTTGTGTCAGGGATTAAATATATTAATATACGTAAAGCACTCTGGGATAGTGGTCAAGCAAAGTGTGTGCTTCTATTCACTTCCCAGGAAATAGCATTTTCTAATCCCTTGATTTGTTTAAGTAAAAAGAAAAGTCAACATTTTTGCTTCTGGCTTATACTGCTTGTCCAATCTTTAGATAAATAGCCAGGTAAGATTCTAAAAGAAGCAACTAGTCTGGGAGAAGCAACTATCCTAGGAAGGCACTAAATATAGAAGGTAAAAAAAGTAATCACTCACCAGTAATAAGCTCAGAAGGCAAAAATCCACCTGCTCTCAGAATGTAAATGAGAAGCCTGGTCGCTCTCTGAGCTGTTCAGGCTGCACCCTCTCATTCTGCATTAAGTAGTAATCCACCCATCCTTTAAAAACTACTGTTAACACTCTATTATCTGAAGGTAACTCAAGAATTAGATCCTCCTTGGCTTCGTTTATGTCCAATGATATACAAACATGATTTGTTATTATTAGGAATAAAATATATTTTATAATAAAAATATTTCCTTGGTGGTGTGAGGCTTACATGGATTAATATGTATAATGCTCTTAGAAGTGTTTGATGAGTATTCCAGAAGTGTTAATTATTAGTATGTGCCCTCTTCCTTATTTTCACCCACTGACCCCTGACAATCATGCCAGTCACACACTCAACCCTGCTTTTGGCTGTTTTCACTAAATTAACATAATACCTCTGGGACAACAATCTCAAGATGTAGTTCACTGTTCTAACTTCCACATTATCCGAGGTCTCATTAAAGGTTCATCTAGGGAAGAAGCCTGTGGGGCATTTGAGATATCTGGAAGTGGCTAGGTGTCCTTGCTGTAAACCCAGTCTGTGTCCTCGGGTAGAGCCCTCCCCCATTTCAGTGAGGAGCGGAGTCCTTGCTGAGGGCTTTAGGAATGGACTGTTGTGAGCTTTCCTTCTCACTCCCGTTCCCATCCAGCCCCTTGTGCTCCCATTACCAACCACGTTTCTAAATTTTCATTTGGATTGCTTTATTTCTGATGTAGCTTAGCTAGCCATGAAGCTCTGTCTTATTTACATAATTATGAGATTGATTTTTAAAATATATATATAAGAGAAATATGAGTCTTAAATTTTTCTTAAAAATTTTTTTCTAGCTGTTTGTCCACGTCTCCATGTTTCCATTTTCAGAACAAATTAGTTTTTCTTAAGACATTCTCTGCAGAAAGACAACACTGCATACTCAAATTCTTTAATTCATTTAAAGATTGTGTGATTCCAGATAAAGAACTTGTTTTTCTGGTAAGAAATAACTTACCTTAAGTGAATTCCTTACTTCTCTTAAAGCAGGGAGGAGCCTGATCTGTAATATAATCTGTGGATGTAACATTCGTTAGAACACAACATGGTTTGCTTTCCACTCTTTCATTTAAAGAGTTTTTTATTAGACCTTGGCCATATATTTGGAGAGAAGGAAGAGAACTGTGATAGAGATATGGCCATGACCATCTAGTTTTCTCAGTGGAAAACTGGATTTGATATAAAAAGACCTCAACTCTGAGCCAACCCAAACCTGTAGTACACTGGGGGATAAAAACACAGAAAAGAGCCAGGCGTGGTGCCTCACGCCTGTAATCCCAGCACTTTGGGAGACTGAGGCGGGTGGATCACGAAGTCAAGATATCAAGACCATCCTGGCCAACATGGTAAAACCCCGTTTCTACTAAAGTACAAAAATACAAAAATTTGCTGGGCGTGGTGATGCGTGCCTGTAGTCCCACCTACTTGGGAGGCTGAGGCAGGAGAATCGCTTGAACCCAGGAGGTGGAGGTTGCAGTGAGCCAAGATCGCGCCACTGCACTCCAGCCTGGACGGAGCAAGACTCTGTCTCAAAAAAGAGAAAACAAGCAAACAAACAAAAAAACACAAAGAAAAGAGTTCAGAATGGGGCTTACCTGGTTTAGATGTTTAAGTTAGTAAATCCCATGTTTTATGCCTAAAGGCTCAACAGGAAGGAACGTAATTAAATATGTTATGATATAAAACAATAGTGTAACTATTTGGAAATTATTAAAATAAGATTTTAAGAGAATATTAATAAAAGCCAAATTTTGAAAGTATGTATATATATATCCAGTATATGTTTATATGGGTACATATATGTATATTACAGAAGGAAATATACAAAAGTATTAACAGTTGTTACATTTAGCAGTATGATTCTTATATCTCTAATTTTCTTTTATTCTTTCTTTCTTTCTTTTTTTCTTTTTTTAAAGAGTCTTGCTCTGTCATCCAGGCTGGAGTGCAGTCGCGCCATCTCAGCTCACTGCAACCTTTGCCTCTCATGTTCAAGCAATTCTTGTGCCTCAGCCTCCCAAGTAACTGGGACTACAGGCGTGCACCACCACGCCTGGCTAATTTCGTATTTTTTTGTATAGATGGGATTTCACCATGTTGGCCAGGCTGGTCTCGAACTCCTGACCTCCAGTGATCCACCCACCCTGGCCTCCCAAAGTGCTGGAATTACAGGTATGAGCCACCACATCTGGACTCATTTCCTTTTTTTTACAGAAATATATGCCCTTTTTCTTAATTTCCTGTAATAACCATCTATTACTTCTAAAGTAGAAATTTAAATATATGTTAATGGAAGAGGGTTATTAGCTTAAACATGTTTGAAAATTATAGAGAATAAATGTTTTTGTTTTGTTTTTTGTTTTTTTTTTTTTTGAGACGGAGTCTCACTCTGTCGCCCAGGCTAGAGTGCAGTGGCCGGATCTCAGCTCACTGCAAGCTCCGCCTCCTGGGTTCATGCCAGAGAATAAATGTTTTAAAAACATTCCAGGCTGGGCATGGTGGCTCACGCCTGTAATCCCAGCACTTTGGGAGGCCGAGGCAGGTGGATCACAAGGTCAAGAGATCGAGACCATCCTGGCCAACATGGTGAAACTCTGTCTCTACTAAAAGTACAAAAATTAGCTGGGTGTGGTGGCACACGCCTGTAGTCCCAGCTACTTGGGAGGCTGAGGCAGGAGAATTGCTTGAACCTGGGAGGCGGAGGTTGCAGTGAGCAGAGATCATGCCATAGCACTCCAGCCTGGCAACAGAGCAAGACTCTGTCTCAAAAGAAAAAACAACAACAACAACAACAACAACAACAACAACAACAAAAACCTCTCCAGATATTTGATAAAGCCACAATGTCTCTTCCTAATAAAATTCATTTTTCAAGAATTACTAAACTGGCCAGGTCAGTGGCTCACACCTGTAATCCCAATGCTTTGGGAGGCCAAGGCAGGAGGATTAGTTGAGGCCAAGCGTTCTAACCAGCGTGGGTAATGCAGTGAGACTCTGTTTCTACGAACATTTTTTTTTTTTAATCAGCCAGGCATGTTGACATGTGCCTATAGTCCTAGTTACTCAAGAGGCTGAGGCAGGAGGATCACTTGAGCCTAGGAGTTTGTGAGGCTACTGTGTAGCCCGGGCAACAGGGTAAGACCCTGTCTCAAAAAAACAAACAAAAACAAACAAACAAAAAAACAAGACAATAAAAAACAAACAATCCAATAATGGGCAAAAGATGTGAATACCCACTTCACTAAAGAAGATATATGAATTGCAAATAAGCACATAAAAAGATGCTCGGTCAGGCGCAGTGGCTCACGTCTGTAATCCCAGCACTTTGGGAGGCCAAGGCGGGCGAATCACGAGCTCAGGAGTTCGAGACCAGCCTGGCCAACATGGTGAAACCCCATCTCTACTAAAAATACAAAAAAGTACCTGGGCGTAGTGGCGGACACCTGTAATCCCAGCTACTGGGGAGGCTGAGGCAGGAGAATTGCTGGAACCCTGGAGGTGGAGATTGCACTGAGCCAAGATCGTGCCACTGCACTCCAGCCTAGGCGACAGAGTGAGATCCATCTCAAAAACAAAACAAAACAAAAAGATGCTCAACAGTATTAATAATTCATGAAAAGCAAATTAAAACCACAATAAGATGTCACTACATATCACCAGAATGTCTAAAATCAAAAGACTGACTAGCATTAGGTGTTGGCGAGGATACTGAGTGACTGAAACTATCAAGCATTGTTGGTGAGGATGGAAAATGATACTGGCACTTTGGAAAAGAGTTTGGAATTTCTTATAATGGTAAACATACTCTTGGCTGATAACTCAGCATTCCCACCCTTAGGCATTTCCTCAAATAAAACAACATATATATTTACCCAAAGACCTGTATACAAATGTTTAGTTTTTAAAATTTGCATTTATGAGCCCCAAACTGGAAACAACTCCAATGTCCTTTAACTGGTAAATGGGTTGTGGCAGTTCATACAATGGAATTCTACCTCATAATAAAAAGGAGGGCATTCCTGGAAAAAAGGATGCCTGGCACAAAGGCTCAAGACAAGAAATAGCTTGGTGTATTGACGTAACTACTAGGATTTCAGGATTGCTGGAAGGTTGTGTAAGGGGGTAAGCCATAGTTAAAACAGACTACATACATTGTAGAGTATGCTAAGACATAGGGCTTGTATTCTTGGTGAAGGGCATAACTTCTACAATGGGATTTGGGCAGAATAAGATAAACAGGCAGACACTGAGATGAACAGAAAAGAAAATATTTGTTCAACGAGCATGAGTTAGCATATTGTCAAGGAATCCTAACCTGCACAGGTAGGCTAGGAAGTCAAAGACAGGGAAGGGAACAGTGGCATCCTTCCTAATTTTCCAGAAAGTATAATTTACAGATATACGACAGGTAAGCTCTACATGTGTTTCTATGTAATTTCTGCATGTTTGCATTAGATTTACAGTTTCTCTTTCAATGTTCAAGTTAACACATTATTAAAATCAGAGTAGTGACTGTATGGACACTATTAGAAATTCAATACTTTCCAAGTAATCAAAAGACTATTGAGGGAAAAAGAACATAATATTTTCTTCTGTCGATAGAGTTAACAGGGCAAGTGCAGTGGCTCACGCCTGTAATCCTAGCACTTTGGGAAGCCAAGGTGGGCAGATCACTTGAGGTCAGGAGTTCGAGACCAGCCTGGCCAACATGGTGAAACCCCATCTCCACTAAAAGTACAAAAATTAGCTGGGCATGATGGCATGCGCCTGTAATCCCAGTTATTTGGGAGGCTGAGGCAGGAGAATTACTTGACCCCCAAGAGGCGGAGGTTGCAGTGAGCTGAGATTGCACCACTGCATTCCAGCCTGGGTGACACAGCGAGACTCTGTCTCAAGATAAAAATAAAATATAGTTAATAAAGTTTTAACACTATTTTACTCCAGGTTTTGGCAATAAAATATATCTTCATAAGATGAAGCTAAGAAGCATAACGCATTTCTATGTAAATGAATTACACAGAGTTTATAGGCCACCATTCAATTTAAGAAATTTGTTGAACAAATAAAGCCCATTAGGATGGGTTGGCCATAGCTATAGGAGTGTCCCAGATAGAAATCTAAAATAGGAAGAAGCTGGATCATGGTCATCAGGGAAAAGCTGGAACTAAAGAAGCAGAGGAGCTAGGGGAAGCAGCCATCAGAGCTGTTCCCAGAAAGACAAGTTATAGTAATGAAGACTTCTTGCTACATGTTGCCTTTACACCAAGTTTCCCTGGCAGTCCTGCGTGCTCTGCATCATGTGAACGGAGTAACCAGACGGCCATGGTGGAAGGAAAGAATGCATATCTAAAGGAATGAATAAGTAGGGGACTGAAGAGAGAGTGTAAGACAATGGATCAGTTCCAATGGGCTATACCACTTCTCTAAGAATATTTAACTAATTGGACTCATGTAACTTGTGGCTGTGACATGTATGTCTAAACTTAGCTCAAGCATGGCTTTGTCCACCTAGTGTCCCAATTCTGGTAACTAGGTTTCTATTGCAAGCCAAAACTCCTGTGTCCACTTTCACTTAATTCAGATTTAAAAATAGGTCTGCTTTGTTCCATGTGTCAGTGTCAAATGTATTGGTTTTCCTAACAGTTCAGTCTATTTAGAACTTTCTTGGCTTTTGCTAGTCCTACTCTCATGGAATGGAATTCTGACTCTGAGTAATGAATAATTAAATGTAAATGATTCTGCTAAAGTGGTTTCACTGGCTGTAACTAGATGCCAAATAATAATAAAGGTATTAAGTATTATGCATACCAGTAGTGATTTCAAGTTCAAAGTTCTGGCTTGATCCTTTTGGAAAAAAAATAATTTTACTGTGCCCGAGGAATGATGGTCATTTAGAAACCACATAATATTAGACTAAACTGAGCCAACTATTTCAAGGGGGTGAGAAACAAAAAATTCTTTACTTATCACCTTTGTATCCATGATACAAGTAAATGTTATTATAATTAATAGGAAATGATTAATAAATCCAATCAGAACTCCTAAGAAACAATAATATAATGAAAGATTAGAAAGACTTGCAAATATTTAATAAATAAGTGAATTGTAGGTTAACATATCAACACAAGCTGATATTAGAAAGACCTCTTCCTCCCAATACAAACACATGGATCAAATATAATAATGGAAGATTTGGTTGTAATGTCAAGCTTGAAATTGACAGGAAAATCTCCAAACTAAATTCCCTGCATACAACCAGGAGTAGTAAGGAGCTGACCATCCCATGAAATGGAAGAAGTTCAGCCACTGACCCTGCCTAGAAAACTGCAAGTAAGCTTTGCCCCCTGTCTAAAATATTGGGTGGAAAAGAAGTCACCCACTGGAAGCCAGCACCTCTGCCTGCGGGTAACTGTGGAACGATCCTAAACTGAGATGTTTGCATTGTAACTGGTCCAGGTATGGCGAAATCCATCAGCCTAGGCAGGGGCAAATGTAAAACTACCCTATGGTTCAGATTCCATATCCTGAGTACATAACAAGAACACCCAAATCAAACCCCTGCTGGAGAATTTACAGTTGGAGATTATAATCTGCTTCAGGAAATGAATGAATCACTGTAAGACAGTATTAGCCAGACACAACAAATAGGAAAATCCGTAAGCCAAGGAAGAGAAAGAAGGATATAGTTTAGTTGTAAAGATACTTTGACATAAATATTTGTAAGGAAGGAAAGAATACAATGACAATGAAAGAACAAGGCTGTATGGTAAGAGTAGGCAGATTTGTACAGGAGCCAAATAGAATCCTCCTGCAAATAAAATATATACTCATGAGAAAAAAAAATACTTAAATGGATAGAGTTCAAATCTCTTTTCTTTCATTAGTTTATCTACAGCTCTGGTGGTCTTTTGTTACTTAACTCTGGAGATTAACTCTTACATACATGTTTTTTTAAACAGGAAAGACTGATTTCCCCTGCCACCTTGGAATTGCACATAGAAGACTAGATATGCTTTACACCCTTCTTTGGAAATTGATTGCTAACTCTAGTTTTGAGCGCTGGATGCCACACTAAATTTCCAGCATACTTAGCAAGAGTTTTCATTGAATTCTATTAAATTAACATAGAAATACACACAAGCACATTTCTTAGCACTCTCCCAAAAAGACACACTTTTCAGACATTCTAGTTATAGTAAAGTAACAGGTAATTAGTTAATCAAATCATTATTTTAACTGTGTTATGACTGGTACATATTCTAAAACAAAATTTTAAAAATAATTTACATTTATAATTAAAGCTATGATTTCTGGTACTTATAAAATCTGTTTTTAGTCTCAGAACAAGGAAAAATATGGATATTCTAGTAATACTATGTAATTGATAATATCACTATTACATAAATGAAAATTATCTTATTTTTAAAAGAGTTTTGCAATTTACCTTAAAATGCCAAGTTAATAATTACCCTCCTACCACAGAAACGTATCAAGAATAAATTATATAATGGTGGAAATTCATGTTTTCTTTGCAAATAACCTTATATTTGGTATATTTGGCATTACAGTTGTTTCCTTCAATTCTATAAAGAATAAATGCAAAATTGTAGTGGATGTTCAACAGGAATGAGAGTCTTCCAATAAGTCACTGTTACTTGTTAAATACCTCTTGTGACTAATATCCAAATCAAGAAGCCATGTAACAATGAATATACATACTATACATATGCAAGAACTGCTAGGTCAGACAAACTTTGACTGGGGAGACTAGTCTTTTAAAATTAAAAGAGAATAAAGGGCAAAATAGCAAAAATATACTTAAATGGAAAAAAATCATATCGGTGTCTTTATAAAAAGCATCCTATTCAGTGGCATAAATTTAAATTCTGAAGGCTCTGGGGTGAAATGTGGAAAATGGGTCCCTTTCCAAATATAAGTTTGCATCTTAAAATTTTCCCTGATTTAAAGGACAAATTAGCACTGAAGAAGATGATTAGGTAAAAAGAACATCAAAAATACAAAGAACAGTTGTATTCTTTTTTTTTTTTTTTTTTGAGACGGAGTCTCGCTCTGTCTCCCAGGCTGGAGTGCAGTGGCGCAATCTCAGCTCACTGCAACCTCCACTTCCCAGGTTTAAGTGATTCTCCTGCCTCAGCCTCCTGAGTAGCTGGGATTATAGGCATGTGCCAACATGCCCGGCTAATTTTTGTATTTTTAGCAGAGACAGAGTTTCACCATGTTGGCCAGGCTAGTCTCAAACTCCTGGCCTCAAGTCATCCACCCAACTTGGCCTCCCAAAGTGCTCAAAGTGCTGAGATTACAGGCATGAGCTACCGTGCCCGGCCAAGTTGTATTTATTCTAACGTTTTTTAAAAAAAGATAAAACAGATTAAGGGAAGGTAATGTACTTTGCAAAATACTGATTAGATAGGTTTATACAGCACCAACCATACAGCAATATTTAAATCAAACTCTGATTAAAATAAAATGAAAATAATCAATTTTCCAATGGTGAATATTCTTAATAACTTTGCTAATAAAGGCTGAGAGACTGAATATGCAAATGGACACTGGCCAAAACATATATAAAAATCAAACTTTGACCAACAACCTTTAAAAAACCTGTCCAGGGAAGCAAGCCCCTTATCTACAATAAACAGTCCAGAAAGTCAGTCTGATATAAGTCAGAATTGCAGGAAGCCAGGTTGCTCTCTCTAGTGAAAATCCAGGAAGCTAAACAAAACCATCAGTCCCAAATCATTAGGACTTGATTAATAACTGACAGCTTCCCTAATTGTCCACACTTCCAATGTAGAATCAACTAGAGAAAGCCGAATATGCACCCTAATCAATCACATAGATGCTTTGCTTCTGGTGTTTGCCTGTATCCAGCACCCCCATGCCAACAGTCTCTGATCAGGGCATCCCAGAAGCTTGTCCGCTCTTTTGCCTGCTTCTGAGTGTCTGCCAAAATGCCAGTGAAAATGGCTGACTCCCTTGCTATAGCAAGCTCAGAATAGCCTTTACTTTTCTCATTTAATTGGTCATTTATTTCCACAAACGCATGTAAACAGAAGGTATTACTAAAGTTAGTATTTCATAAAAAGTTGACAATCATTTAGCCTTATCATGAATCACGCAATGTATTAAATGTTTTTGTACGAGTTATCTAATTTAATTTCATAATAAATATAAAAATTGTTACTGAAATTGATATATTACTATATTCATTTTACAGATGAGGGTATTGAGGCAGAGAATTGAATAACTTGTTTAATACTGAGATAAGGGTCAGTGCAGTGGCTCACATCTGTTGTAATCCCAGGCCTTTGGGAGGCTGAGGCAGGAGGACTGCTTGAGTCTAGGAATTTGAGACCAGCCTGGGCAACACAGCAAGACCCTGTCGCTATAGAAAAATGAATCAAATAAATAAATAAAATTATAGAAAAAATACTGAGGTTATAAGTAGTAAATCAAGGGTTAAAATCAAGATAATTTGATTCCAAAGGGGACAGCTCTTAACTACTGTAGCAAATTGTACTTGAAATATGGAGATAGGTGCATGTTTTAATTGCTTTCAGAAGAAAATAAAAGCCACAAAATTAACATTTTATTGCATTTCAAGCTCATATGTGGTCACAAAGTACTATATAATAGTAGAGGAAAAAAAATTGGAATTCATTTATATCAACCTCTTTCTTTTATAAATAACCTAAGTGACACTGAGAGGAGTGAAGTACTTTGATCAGTATTATATATCTATTTAAACAGACAACATGAGATTAAAGCCCAGATCTTCTGACAGCCCAGATATCCAGCAGGCTTCACGGGGTACAGAACATTTGCCTGGTGAGATATATAATTCTTCAAAAAACTTTATGCAAGTGTGTAATGCTAGCACATTCCAAACATATTACATAACATGCATAAACACTTATCTTTCATGGAAATAATGAATTAATGTTATTTGAGAGGTCACTGAAATTCAGCAAGTATTTATTGAGTGCCCAATCATGTTCGGTATTGTTCTAGATACTTAAGTTTCATCAGTGAACAAAATGAAAAATACCTGATCGTATTTGTTTACATTCTAAAGGGTGGAAACAAACATTACACAATAGGTACAAGAAGTGGGCAAATTCTATGTTAGACACCGATAAGTGCTATGATAAAAAGAAAGTACAGCAGAGTGAGCTTGGGAGTACCATTTTGGGGCCTGGAGGGCAGGTCAGTCTCATTGAGAAGGTGAGGTAGTTAGCTATGCATATAGGAAAGGAAAGTGTCCCAGGCAGAAGGAACAGCCAATGCAAAATTCTAAGGAGCAAGTTCTCTTCCTTAGAATACCAGGTTGAAAATCGTCGACAAAGTGGTTCAATGCTCTAATTTGTTTTGCCCAATTCAATCAATTGTGCAGAAACTGCAGGTGACTTTTTTATTAATGTTTTGAATCATGGGACTGAGGTCCCTTCACTAGATTTTCAATTTATTTGGTAGTGGTGGGAGTTGGAAGGAAGAGCGTCAAAAGGGGAAGAGGTGGTGCCTGGGCATTGATGTTTTTAAAAGCTCCTTGGGTGATTCTAATACGCAGTCATGGTTGAGAACCACTATTCCAGTATAGGTGAGAAAGAGAAGGGTGTTGGTTTTTTTTGTTTGTTTGTTTTTCATTCCTGTTCTTAGTAGTCTGCTCAATATGCTCACCAGGCTTGCTGCTCCAGTTGTCACCATCTGGAACTTCAAAACCACAAATCGCCTTCACAGAAATCCTAGGACCTCACATCAACCCCACTGGAGGTGAAACATAGGAGAGGTCATATTTCTCCTTTTTGGCTCCACTTGTGAGTTCCCCATAACACCAACAAACAAGACTGTGTATGGGTGTGAGACGACTGAAAAAGTTGTTAGAGAATGAGAATGTAAGAGGAACAGAGAAGATGGTAGCAACATGGTTGGCATAAAGTGCCTAGCAAAAAGTTTTAAGAACAAGTCTCTCTAATATTCAATTTTAAATCTGGTACTGTGGTGATAGAAAATATCTCATCTCCTCAAATCTTCAGTAGAGTCATTTCATTTACATGTGTTTGGCACATTTTTGGCATACAGTAAGTGCCTGTTAGATGAAAGAACAAATGAACTCAAGGGGGCTGAATGCAAAAAGCAACAGGCCCCCAAGCCATCCCTTTCCATTCCCTCCAATGTTGTTTCCCAGAGGCAATCACATTAATCTCATTGTTTTTAGTTACCCTATCTGTAAACAATCTGCTCATGCTGTGAATTTTTGATGTCTCAATCTTAGATGTTGCATACTCACTTCCTGCCAAGATAGATAAAGATTTAACTACATTAAGCCACCACAAATTTTCCCTACTCATAACAGCTAATAAATTATATCACTAGTTAGCATTCCACTTATTACATTTGCAATTTTAAATAATATAACTAAGCTCACAGTTCTTGCTTCAACATAAACAATATCTCTTCACTTTCCCAGATAAGAATTTTGTATCCCTTACCCTTGTCTTCATCTCTGGTTCCTTTATCACACTATCATGCTTCACATTTACAACCTGTTCTGTAACTATAGTTAAACAATTCTTGCTTTGCCTACAGGTGGACTGTATTTTTGAAAATCAGTAAAGGATATTTATGCCACATCTGTGTAAACAGTATTCACTGTCCGGGAAAGTTACCTTCTATGTCTCTACTTGTTTTTTTTGGTATAGCTTCTTGTCATATACCCCACTCAACTAAATTATAAATTGCCTTTTTACTTTGTCTTGAATTGTCTTCCTTTATGGCATCATTAGACTAGGTTCTTCCAACATTTCCAGAATACTAGCAAATCCAGGAATTCCTTTTTTTTCTACAGGCAGTTCTTACAGTGCTGAAGTCTTTCAATCTGTATAGGCAGGCTTCCTGTTGCGTAACTATCCTGGAAGTTGCATTCATTGCATTTCTGAATTTGTTACACTGTTTCACAGACCCAATCCACTCCATTTCCTTCAACAAGTCCCTTGTTTGCTTGGCCTGTATTCTCAAGAAACATCCTAAAAAAGAATATTAGTGAGGTAAAGCTTTCTCGAAAGTTTGTGTTTCATTTTCTTTTTCATTCTGTCCACGTATTTTATCAATAGTTTGGCATGGTATAGAATTCCAAGTTCAGGAGGCATGGTGGCTCACACCTGTAATCTCAATATTTTGGGAGGCCAAGGACGGAGGATGGCTTGAACCCAGGAGCTCAAGACCAGCCTGCACAACACAGTGAGACCCTGTCTCTAATTTTTTTTTTTTTTTTTAAGGTGGAGTTGTGCTCGTGTCTCCCAGGCTGGAATGTAATGGTGTGATCTTGGCTCACTGCAACCTCCATCTCCTGGGTTCAAGTGATTCTCCTGCCTCAGCCTCCCAAGCAGCTGGGATTACAGGTGCCCGCCACCATGCTCGGCTAATTTTTGTATTTTTAATAGAGATGGGGTTTCACCACGTTCACCAGGCTGGTCTCGAACTCCTGACCTCAGGTAATCCACCCGCCTCGGCCTCCCAAAGTGCTGGGATTACAGGTGTGAGCCACCATGCCTGGCCCTGTCCCTATAAAAAATAAAAAAATTAGCTGGCATGGTGGCTCACACCTATAGTCCCAGCTACTCAGAAGGCAGAGAGAGAGGGAGGATCACTTAAACCCAGGAGGTCAAGGCTTTAGTGAGCCATGACTGGGCTGTTGTACACCAGCCTGGGCAACAGAGTGAGACCCTGTGTGGACAAAACAAAACAAAACCAAAAAAACAAAACAAAACAAAAAAATGGAATTCTAAGTTTAAAGTCATCTCTCCTAGGAACTTTTAGAGTTTCTTGTATCTTAATACTCACTCAAAAGTTTGTTGCCAGCCTGATTCTCCTTCCTTTACGGAGTACTTGAACTTTCTCCCTGGAAGCTTTTAGAATCCTCTCTTCATCCTTGCTATCCTTAAATTTCATGATATATCTATGTATATACATATTTTTCTTTTTTCTGTTCAGTACTCAGTAGGTCTTCTACATTTGCAGAATCATGTCTCCCTTTAGTTCTGAAACTTTTTTCTTATTGAGCAAGTTTCATCCAACCACTTTCTCTTTTCTAACTTTCCGAACTTCTATTTTTCTGATGTTGAAAATGTACATTCTTAGGATTTATCTTTTCTTTCTCTGTTGTTCTCTACTTTTCCTCTTTTCTTTAATCTTGTAGTAATGCAAATTGAGCCTACCAACTGACCTTACAGACTATGAGACAGAGAAATAAATCTCTCATGACTTATGTTTATTCCCTCCATTTAGTTAAAAGGTTTATCCAACATCAGCCCTGCTGGGTTTAGTGGGTGAGTGCTACCTATGATTGTGAGTATTCACTCCTACTACAAGTCAAGATTCATTCTCAGTGCTGTGTATACAGCAGTGAAAAAAGAAAAAAATTCCTGACTTCTTGAACTGACTTTGTAGTAGAGGGACACAGACAATAAAAAAATTAAAACGTTGCATGTCTAGTATAATTCTGGAGTCAGCAGCTGTAGCTGCAGCTTTCTGATTTTGTAGGCAGCTTTTTGTTCAGAGACAGGCAGCAGCTTCTTTGGTGGCTTGCTCTTATAGTATGACTCTAGGAATTTTTCTCAGAGTTCTACGTTTCTTCAGCCCTCCTATGATTCAGTAGAATATGTAATACTTGTTGAGAAATTCTTTTTATCCTTAAATTATAGAGCACATAGAGTGATTTCTATAAATTCTATTCTCTGTAACTGAACCTGAACCTGACTGCTACAGTAGTCACAAAAATAAATTGTACTTTTCAGCAAGAAGCCTCCTTGGTATTTTTCTGTCTGTCCTCTGAGACCAAACTGTAGGGGCAAAGCTCATTTAAGTTCCCAGCACAGGCCCTGACCTCAATTTTGTATGGACTCAGGGAAGCTTTCCTACTATTTGCCATCTAGACAGATAATTTAGCTGATGAGAATTCCAAGCTGACAGCTAAACGGAATACTGTACCAAAAAGTATCAATGAGCAATCTGGGAGGCTGGGGCAGGCGGATCACGAGGTCAGGAGATCGAGACCATCTTGGCTAACGCAGAGAAACCCCGTCTCTACTAAAACTACAAAAAATTAGCTGGGCGTGGTGGCGCACGCCTGTAGTCCCAGCTACTTAGGAGGCTGAGGCAGGAGAATGGTGTGAACCCGGGAGGCGGAGCTTGCAATGAGCCTAGATCGCGCCACTGCATTCCAGTCTGGGCGACAGAGCCAGACTCCATCTCAAAAAAAAACAAAAAAAACAAAAAAAGTATCAATGGGCTTGAGGATTATAAATCTGAAAGGCATATGAGCTTCCCAGAGCTTCAGGTTAATAAAGGAGAAATATACAAATGTAACCAGGTTAAGCCTAAAATTTGATATACCCACTTTACCATTTGATCTGAAAATACTGCAAGAACACTCAAAATGAAAATGAAGACATCAAGCAAAAATTTATATATGCTACTTATAAACATTCTGAAAGTGTCAGATATTACGTTTACTAGAACCCGCTGAGTTTTACACTGTCAAATTACGGCCTTTTATGACATGGCCCATTGACAGATTTGCCTAGAATTTATGAAATACAACAGTTTATCCTGAACAGTTTACATTAGATTTGCTTTTGAAAAATGCATAAACATACCATCTTAGTCACTTCAGGCTGCCATAACAAAATACCCTAGACTGTGCAGCTTAAACAACAGGAATTTATTTACTCACGGTTCTGGAAGCTGGGAAATCCAAGATCAAGGATTGGTTGATTGCCAGCCAATTTGGTTCCTGGTGCGTGCTCTGTTCCAAGAAATGGTCAGTTTGTCCATTTCTTGGAGAGCCAGAGAGAGTGAGCGCTGGTGTTTCTTCATCTTCCTATATGGCACCAACCCTATCAGATTAGGACCCCACCCTTATAGCCTCGTTTAACCTAATTATCACCTTATAGGCCCCATCTGCAATACAGTCGACACTGGGAACTAGGGCGTCAACGTAAGAATTTTGAAGTAGACACAGTTTAGTGCTCAGCACATACTTTCCAGAATTTTGCTTTTAGAAAATGTACAAACATTTTATAATATTGATAATCGTAAAAATTAACCTTTATTTAGTGATTAACATGAGCCAGGTACTATGATGTCTTATAAATGTTTTCTTATTTAATCTTTACAACCAATGAGATAAATTCTATTATCCTCATTTTACAGACGACGAACTGATGCGCAGAGGTGCTAAGTAACTTAACCAAGATCACATGGCTAGTACAGTAAAGATTCCAACACAGAGGATCCTCTTAGCTACTATGCTATAATTTAACGTATAAAATGCTCTTACATCATATATCAGTAAGAAGAGTTGTACAGTAAGGATTTTACAACAGGTGACACTGGAGACTGAGAAGGTACCATGAACTGCCTCAGTTGAGTGTGTGAGATAAGCCCTACTGTAAATATACTACTGTGGGCACTGAAAGGAGGACTCAGTTCCTATCATGTAGGTATTGGGAGTTTTAGCTTATATACCAATTTGCACTCTCACCAACAGGATCTGAGTTGTTTCTCTACAATCTCACCAACTCTGGGTTTTATATTTAAATAAGACCTTACCTACAACTTCAAAATAAAAATATGAAAATACCGATATAACCCATCTGCTGTAAGAATAATCCTCTATGTGGTCATTGTGGCCTGTTTTAATCATGTCATTATGAAGTGCAAACCACGACAACAAATTCACAAGGTGAAATGCAAAGCTAAGATTAAGGCTAAAATTTGATATGCTCGCTTTATTATTTAACCTGAAAATACTGCAAGAACACTCAAAATGAAAAAGACATAACGGAACAATTTATACAAAGGTCTTATAAACACTCTGTAAGTGTCAGATATTATTTAAATTATCTGGATTGGGGAGAAGGCAAAGCAAGATGGCCAGATAGAAGCCTCCACCAATCTTCCTTCCTGCAGGAACACCAAATTGAACAACTACCCCTACAAAAAAGTACTGTCATGAGAAACAAAAATCATGTGAGCGATCACAGTATATGTTTTGAACTTCGTATCACTGAAAGAGGCCGTGAAGAGGGTAGGAAAAACAGTCTTCCATTGCCAACACAACCCCTTCCTCATTCCCTAGCAGTGGCCCTATGGTGCCAAGAGAGAACCCATGCACTTGGAGGAGAAATAGTGCAGTAATTGTGGAAACTGGCATGGGAACACAGTGCTCCCCTG
Source organism: Macaca mulatta (assembly GCF_049350105.2). Lineage (NCBI taxonomy): Eukaryota > Metazoa > Chordata > Mammalia > Primates > Cercopithecidae > Macaca > Macaca mulatta. The sequence continues at coordinate 100,348,446 of NC_133413.1, forward strand.
TAACAATGGAAAACACCACCAGGCAGAACTCAGGCAGAACCCATGAAAGGGTCATCTGGACCTGCCCTAGCCAGAGGGCTCAGCCCACCCCAGTGCTCAGAATGCATTCTGGCAGACCTCATACCACAGGCTAAAGTGCTCTGGGGTCCTAAATAAAGTTGAAAGGTGGTCTAGGACATAAGGACTGCCATTCCTGGGCAAGTCCTGGTGCTGTGCTGGGTTTGCAGTCAGTGGACATGGGGGGCACGTGACCTAGTGAGACACCAGCCAGGGCAGCCAATCAGAGTGCCTGCACCACCCCTCCTCATAACCCCAGGCAGCAGAACTCCAAAGAGACACCTTCCTTCTGCTTGAGGAAAGGAGAGGGAAAAATAAAGGGGACATTGTCTTGCATCTTGGACACAAGCTCAGCCACAATAGGACAGGCATCACGCAGAGTCCTGAGGCCCCCATTCCAAGCTCTAGCTCCAGGATGACATTTCTAGATATACCGTGGGCCAGAAGGGAATCTGCTGCCTTGAGGGGAAAGACCCAGTCTTGGCAAGATTCATCACCTGCTGACTAAAGAACCCTTGGGCCCTGAAAAACCTGCAGTGGTAACCAGGTAGTACTTGCTGTAGGCCTTGGGTGAGACCCAGTACTATACTAGCTTCAAGTGTGACCAAGCATATTCCCAGGTGTGGTGGCTACAAGGACAGACTATTGCTTGAGAAAAGCAGAAGGAAGAATAAAGGGGTCTCTGCCTTGCAGCTTAGGTACCAGCTCAGCCACAGCGGGGTAGAGCATCATGTGGGCTCTTGGGGGTCTCAGATTCCAGGTCTTGTCTCTTAGATGGCATTTCTGGACCTGCCTTGGGCCAGAGAAAAGTCCAGTGCCCTGATGAAAGAGTCCCAGACATGGCAGCATTTACCAAATTGACTGAAGAGCCCTTGGGCCTTGAATGAACAACAGCAGGTAGCCAGACAGTACTTGCTGCATGCCTGGGGTGATGGTGGCCATGGGAGAGACTCCTATGCTTGTGGAAAGGGAAGGGGAGAATGGGAAGAACTTCGTCTTGTGGCTTGGGTGCCAGTTCAGCCACAGTAGAATAGAATACCAGGTAGATTCCTAAGGGTTCCAACTCCAGGCTCGGGCTCCTACATGGCATCTCTGAATGCCCTCAGGACCAGGGGGATCTTACTACCCTGAAGGGAAGGATATAGCCTAGCTGGTTTTGCCACCTGTTTATTGTAGAGGCCTACGGCCTTGAATGAACCCAAGTGGTAGCCAGGCAGTGATTATTGTGGGCCATGGATGAGACCCAGTGCTGTGCTGGATTTAGGTCTCACCCAGTGCAGTAACAGTGGTGGTAGCCACAGGGGTGCTTGTGCAACACCTCCTGCAGCTCCAGGCAGCTCAGCAGAGAGAGAAAGACTCCATTTGTTTAGGAGAAAGTAAGGGAAAAGAACAAGAGGCTCTGCCTGGCAATCCAGAGAATTCTACCGGATCTTACCCAAGACGAGCAAGGCAGTACCTCTTTGAGTCTGCAAGAGCCATAGTGTTACTGGGCTTGGAATGCCCTCTAATCCAGATACAGCTGTGGTGGGAAAAAAAATTAGATCACAATTCTCAAGTCCTTTTGAATAACTGAAAAGTCTTCCCAAGAAGGGTGAGTACAAACAAGCCCAGACTGCAAAGACTACAATAAATACCTAACTCTTCAATGTCCAGACACTGACGAACATCCACAAGCATCAAGACCATCCAGGAAAACATGACCTCATCAAATGAACTAAATGAGGCACCAGTGAAAAATCCCTGTCCCACAAAGACAGAGATATTGCGACCTTTCAAAAGGAATTCAAAACAGGTGTTTTGAGAAATCTCAAAGAAATTCAAGATAACACAGAGAAGACATAGAGAAGGAATTCAAACAAAGAGACTGAAATAAGTAAAAGAAACGAAGCAGAAATTCTGGAGCTGAAAAATGCAACTGACATGCTGAAGACAGCAGAGCCACTTAACATCAGAACTGATCAAGCAGAATTAGTGAGCTTGAAGACAGGCTATTTGAAAATACAGTCAGAGGAGACAAAAGAAAAAAGAATAAAAAACAATGAAGCACACATACAAGATCTAGAAAACAGCCTCAAAAGAGCAAATCTAAGAGTTATTACCCTTAGAGAATAGGTAGAGAGAGAAATAGGCATAGAAAGTTTATTCAAAGGTTGTGCAGGAGCTGCATTTTATGCAAAAGAAAAAAAAAAGTTTATTCAAAGGGATAACAACATAGAACTTCCCAAACCCAAACTTAGAGAAAGATGTCAATATCCAAGTACAAGAAGGCTACAGAACACTCTCAGAATTAACCCAAAGAAGACTACCTCAAAGCATTTAATAATCAAACTCCCGAAGGTCAAGGATAAGGAAAGGATCCTAAAAGCAGCAAGAGAAAACAAACAAATAACATACAATGGAGTTCCCATATGTCTGGCAGCAAACTTTTCGGTGGAAACCTTCCAGGCCAGGAGACAGTGGCACGACACATTTAAAGTGCTGAAGGAAAAAAAAAAATTCTACCTTAGCATAGTACATCTAGCATAAATATCTTTCAAACATGAAGAAGAAATAAAGACCTTCACAGGCAAACAAAAGCTGAGGGATTTTATCAACACCAGACCTGTTTTACAGGAAATGCTAAATGGAGTTCTTCAATCTGAAAGAAAAGTATGCTAATGAGCAATAAGAAATCATTTGAAGGTACAAAACTAACAGGTAATAGTAAGCACAGAGAAAACACAGAATATTATAGCACTGTAATTATGGTGTGTAAACTACTAATATGTAGAAAGAGTAAAAGATGATCCAATCAAAATAATAACTACAATTTTTCAAGACATAGATATTACAACAAGATATAAATAGAAATGAAAAAGTTAAAAAGGAGGGAGACTGAATTAAAGGGTAGAGTTTTTATTAGTTTTCTTTTTGCTTGCTTGTTTATGCAATCAGTGTTAAGTTGTCATAAGTTCAAAATAATGGGTAATAAGATATTATTTGCAAGCCTTATGGTAATCTCAAATCAAAACATACAATGGACACACAAACACAAAAACAAAAAGCAAGAAATTAAAACATACCACTAGAGAAAATCACCTTCGCTAAAAGGAAGACAAGAAGGAAGGAAAGAAGGAAGAGAAGACCACAAAGGAGCCAGAAAACAAAATGTCAGGGGTGAGACCTTACTTGACAATAGTAACATTGAATGTAAAAGGACTAATATCTCCAATCCAAAGACATACAGGGCTGAATGGATAAAAACAACACCCAACAATCTGTTGTCTACTAGAAACATACTTCACTTATAAAGAAATACATAGGCTGAAAATAAAAGGATTCAAAAAGATATTCCATGAAAATGGAAACCAGAAAAGAGCAGGAATAGATATACTTCTATCAGCCAAAATAGATTTGAAGACAAAAACTACAAAAAGAGACAAAGAAGCTCATTATATAATGATAAAAAAGTCAATTTAACAAGAGGATATAATTTTAAATACATATCACTCAACACTGGAGCAATCAGGCATCTAAAGCAAATATTATTAATGCTAAAGAGAGATGGACTCCAATAGGATAATAGCTGGGGACATCTCAACACTCTACCTTCAGCACTGAATGAATCATTCAAACAGAAATTCCACAAAGAAATACTGGACTTAATCTGCATGATATAACAAATGGACCTAACAAATATTTACATAACATTTCCTTAAAACATTCAAAAATTTTAAGTATAATAATGTAAAATATCTTCTCAGACCACAGTGGAATACAATTAGAAATTAATAACAGGAGGAATTTTTGAAACTATACAAACACATGGAAATTAACAATATGCTCCTGAATGGCCACTGAGTCAATGAAGAAATTAAGATGAAAACTGGAACTTTTTTTGAAACACATAATGGAAGTTCAAAATACCAAAACCTATGGAATACAGCAAAAGCAGTACTAAGAGGAAAGTTTATAGCTATATACTATTATCAAAAAAAGTAGAAAAACTTCAAATAAACTAATGATTCACTTTAAAGAACTAGAAAAGCAAAGGCAAACCAACTGCAAATTAGTAGAAGAAATAATAAAGATCAGAGGAGAGAGCAACGGAATTGAAACGAGGAAAACAATAAACAAGATCAATGAAACAGAACGTTGGTTTTTGAAAAGATAAAATTGACAAATCTTTAGCCAGACTGAGAAAAAAGAGAAGACCCACATAAATAAAATCAAAGACAAAAAAGGAGACATTATAACTAATACTGCAGAAATTCAAAGCATCATTAGTGGTTACTATGAGCAACTATATCCCAATAAATTGGAAAACCTAGAAGAAATGAAAAAATTCCTAGACACATACAACCTACCAGAATTTAACCACGTAGAAATCCAAAAACTGAGCAGACCAATAACAAGTAATGAGATCAAAGCCATAATAAAAAACTCTCCCAGCAAAGAAAAGCCTGGTACCCAATGGCTTCACTGCTGAATTCTGCCAAACATATAAAGAAGAACTAATACCAATCCTGTCAAAGAATTCCGAAAAATAGAAGAGGAGGGAATATTTGCAAACTCACTCTATGAGGCCAGTATTACCCTGTTACCAAAACCAGGCAGACACATCAAAATAAATAAACAAATAAAAATAAAAAATAAACCGCAGTGAATACTGATGCAAAAATCCTCAACACGAAATACTAGCAAAGTGCATTCAACAGCACATTCAAAAGATCATTCATCATGACTAAGTGGGATTTATCCCAGATGCAAGAATGATTCATCATATGCAAAACAATGTGATACATCACATCAACAGAATGAAGGACAAACACCATACGATCATTTTAATTGATGCTGAAAAAGCATTTGATAAAATTCAACATCCCTTCAAAATAAAAACCTTAAAAAAACTGGGTATAAAACTCAACATAATAGAATCTATATACAGCAGATCCACATCTAGTATCATATTGAATGAGGAAAAATTTAAAGCGTTTCCTCTCATACCTGGGACATGACAAAGATGCCCACTTTCACCACTGTTATTCACCATAGTACCGGAAGTTCTAGCTAGAGCAATCAGACGAGAGAAATAAATAAAAGGCATCCAAATTGGAAATGAAGAAGTCAAATTATCCTTTTCAGATGAGGTGATCTTATCTTTGGAAAAACCTAAAGACTCCACCAAAAAACTATTAGATCTTACAAACAAATTCAGTAAAGTTGCAGATAAAAAATCAACACATAAAAATCAGTAGCATTTGTACTGCCAACAGTGAACAATCTGAAAAAGAAATCGAAGAAGTAATTCCATATACAATACCTAGAAATAAAATTAACTACCCAGAAATTAACCAAAGTGAAAGATCTCTACAGTGAAAATTATAAGAAATTGATGAGGACACAAAAAAATGGAAAGATATTCCATGTTCACAAATTGGAAATATCCATATTGTTAAACCGTCCATATTATCCAAAGCAATCTACAGATTAAATGCAATCTCTATCAAAATTCCTATGACATTCTTCACATAAATAGGAAAAAAAAATCCTAAAACTTATATAGAACCATAAAAGACTCAGAATAGCCAAAGCTATCCTGAGTAAAAAGAACAAAACTGGACGAATCACATTACCAGGCTTCAAATTATACTACAGAGCTACAGTGACCAAAATGACATGGTATTGGCATAAAAACAAGACATAAAGATCAGTGGAAGAGGGCCAGGCACAGTGGCTTATGCCTGTAATCCAAGCACTTTGGGAGGCTGAAGCAGGTGGAACCCTTTGTGTCCAGAATTGATGGGTTCTTGGTCTCACTGACTTCAAGAATGAAGCCGCGGACCCTCGCGGTGAGTGTTACAGTTCTTAAAGATGGTGGATCCGGAGTTTGTTCCTTCAGACATTCAGATGTGTCTGGAGCTTCTTCTTTCTGGTGGGTTCGCGGTCTCGCTATCAGGAGTGAAGCTGCAGACCTTGGCAGTGAGTGTTACAGCTCTTAAAGACAGCGCCTCTAGAGTTGTTCATTCTTCCCGGTGGGTTCCTGGTCTTGCTGGCTTCAGGAGTGAAGCTGCAGACCTTCGCAGTATCACAGCTCTTAAAGGCAGCATGGACCCAAAGAGTGAGCAGCAGTAAGATTTAGTGCAAAGAGCGAAAAAACTAAACTACCACAGTGTGGACATGGACCCCAGTGGGTTGCCACGAGTTGACTCGGGCAGTCTACTTTTATTCCCTTACCTGGCCCCACCCATATCCTGCTGATTGGTCCACTTTACAGAGAGCTGATTGGACCGTTTTGACAGGGTGCTGATTGGTGCATACAATCCTCTAGCTAGACATAAAAGTTCTCCCAAGTCCCCACTAGGTTAGTTGGATAGAGTAGCAATTGGTGTATTTGCAAACCCTGAGCTAGGCACAGAATGCTGATTGGTGTATTTGTGATCCCTTAGCTATACATAAAGGTTCTCCAAGTCCTCACTAGACTCAGCAGCCCAGCTGGTTTCACCTAGTGGATCACGCATGGGCGCTGTAGGTGGACCTGCCCGCCAGTCCCTAGCGGACCCTGCACTCCTCAACCCTTGAGTGGTTGATGGGACTGGGCGACATGGACCAGGGGGCGGTGCCGGTCAGGAGGCTCGGGCCGCGGGAGAGCCCACTGCGAGTGGGGGTGGGAGGCTCGGATATGGCGGGCTGCAGGTCCCCAGCCTGCCCTGCCAGGAGGCAGCTGAGACCTGGCGAGAACTCGAGCGCAGTGCTGGTGCGCTGGCACCCTCTGCAGCTGCTGGCCCGGGTGTTAAGCCCCTCACCACCCTGGGCCAGTGGTGCTGGCTGGCTGCTCCGTGTGCAGGGCCCACAGGGCCCACCGAGCCCGTGCCCGCCAGAACTCGCGCTGGCCCACGAGCACCACGCACAGCCCCGGTTCCCTCCCGCGCCTCTCCCTCCACAGCTCCCCGCAAGCAGAAGGAGGCGGCTCCAGCCTGGGCCAGCCCAGAGAGGGGCTCCCACAGTGCCGTAGCAGGCTGAAGGGCTCCTCAAGCACTGCCAGAATGGACCCGAGGCCGAGGAGGTGCGGAGAGCGAGGGCTGCTAGCACGTTGCCACCTCTCACCTTGATGTCAGGAGTTCGAGATCAGCTTGGCCAACAGGGTGAAACCGTTTCTACTAAAACTACAAAAATTAGCTGGGCATGGTGGCTTACACCAGTATTCCTAGCACTTTGAGCACTTTGGGAGGCTGAGGCAGGCAGATCACTTGAGGCCAGGAGTTTGAGACCAGTCTGGCCAACATGGTGAAACCTTGTCTCTACTACAAATACTAAACTTAGCCAGGTGTGGTGGCATGCACTTGTAATCCCAGCTACTTGAGAGGCTGAGGAAGAAGAATCGCTTGAACCCGAGAGGTGGAGGTAAAAGTGGGCCAAGATCTCACCACTGCACTCCAGCCTGGGCGACAGAGGCAGACTCCATCTCAAAAACAAAAACAATGGAACAGAATAGAGAACCTAGAAACAACTCCATACATCTACAGTCATTTTTGACAAAGGTGCCAAGAACATACATTGGAGAAAGGACAGTCTCTTTAATGAACGGAGCTGGGAAAACTGGATAGCCATATGCAGAAGAATGAAACTAGACCTCTATTTCTCACCATACACAAAAATCAAATCAAAACGGATTAAAGACTTAAATCTAAGATCTGAAACTATGAAACTACTAAAAGAAAACATTGAGGAAGCTCTCTAGAACATTATGCTGGGCAAAAGAGATGTTGAGTAATACCCTAAAAGCACAGGCATTCAAAACAAAAATGGATAAATGTGATCACATCAAGTTAAAAAGCTTCTGCACAGCAAAGGAAACAATCAACAAACAGACAATCCACAGAATGGGAAAAAAATATTTGCAAACTATCCATCTGACAAGGGATTCGTAACCAGTATATATAAGGAGCTTGAACAACTCAATAGGAAAAATTATAATAATCTGAGTTTAAAAAGCACAAAAGGGCCAGGCACAATGGTTCACACCTGTAAGCCCAGCACTTTGGGAGGCCAAGGCAAGAGGATCACTTGAGGCCAGGAGTTCAAGACCAGCCTGGGCAACATGGTCAGGCTGTTTTTTTGTAGAAACCCCATCTCTACAAAAAAAGAAAATAAAAAAATAAGAGAAAATTTAGCTGGGTGTGGTGGTGCACACCTCTAGTCCCAGCTATTCAGAAGGCTGAAGTGGGGGGGATTACTTGAGAGTTCGAAGCTGCAGTGAGCTATGATCAAACCACTGCATTCCAGCCTGGGTGACAGAGCAAGACCCTGTCTTAAAAAAAATTTTTTTAATGGGCAAAAGATGTGAATAGACATTTATCAAAAGAAGACATACAAATGACAAGTATATGAAAAGGTGCTCAACATCACTCATCACCAGAGAAATGCAAATCAAAACTACAATGAGATATCATTTCATCGCAGTTAAAATGGCCTATATCCAAAAGACAAGCAATAACAAATGCTGATGAGGATGCGGAGAAAAGAGAACCCTTGTACACTGTTGGCAGGAATGTAAATTAGTACAGCCACTATGGAGAATAGTTTGGAGATTCCTCAAAAAACTAAAAATAGAGCTACCACATAATCCAGCAATGCCACTGATAGGTATATACCCCAAAGAAAGGAGATCAGTATATCTAAGATACACTTGCACTCCCATGTTTATTGCAGCACCGTTCACAACAGCCAAGATTTGGAAACAACCTAAGCATCTAACAACAGACAAATAAAGAAAATGTGGTTTATGTACACAACATAGTAGCATTCAGCCATTAAAAAAAATGAGATCCTGTTATTTGCAACAAAATGGATGCAACCGATGTCATTATGTTAAATGAAATAGGCCAGGTACAGAATGACAAACTTTGCATGTTCTCACTTATTTGTGGGAGCTAAAAATTAATTGAACTAACAGAGATAGAGAGTAGAATGATGGTTACAAGGCTGGGCAGGGTAGTGGGGAATTAAGGAGTGGAGTGGGGATGGTTAATTGGTACAAAAGTATAGACAGAATTGGATCTAGTATTTAACAGCACAAGAGTGACTATAGTCAACGATAATTCATTAAACATTTAAAAATAACTAAGAGTATAATTGGATTGTTTGTAGCACAAAGAAAGGATAAACATTTGAGATGATGGCTACTCCATGTACCCTGATGTGATTATTATTGTATGCCTGTATCAAAATCTCATGTACCTCATAAATACCATGTACCCACAAAAAAATAAAAATAAAAAAAATTAAACGAATTTTGTGGATTAGATTGGCACAACTTTCAGGAATTTATGTGTTTATTTTTAATTTTCGTGGTTACATAGTAGGTGTATATATTTAAAAATATGGAACCCTTTCACGAATTTGCATGTTACCCTTGGGCAGCGGCCATGCTAATGTCTGTATTGTTCTAATTTTAGTACATGCGCTGCAGAATTAAGCACTGCTTTCAGGAATTTAAGTACTTTATTTTATTATTATTTTTTTTGAGACGGAGTCTCACTTTTTGGCCCAGGCTGAGTGCAGTGCCGGATCTCAGCTCACTGCAACCTCCGCCTCCGGGTTGAAGCCATTCTCCTGCCTCAGCCTCCTGAGTAGCTGGGATTAAAGACACGTGCCACCACGCCCGGGGCTAGTTTTTGTATTTTTTCAGTAGCGACGGGTTTCACCATGTTGGTCAGGCTAGTCTGGAACTTCTGACCTCAGGTGATCGACCAGCCTCGGCCTTCCAGAAGGAATTTAGGTACTTTAAAATGCTGTTATGTATGTTAATGGAAAAGTAACTACATGCTTCATTTTCAGAACCAACCATTCAAATGAAATGAGCGCGTCGAACCGACAAAAGCTCAAAAAAAAAAAAAAAAAAGAAAAGAAAAACATATAATTCTTAAAAGTGGTTAATATACTCTTAGATTGCATAACCCTGGTGGCAGTCTGAGTCCTGATTTTCTTTTAAGCTCCCAAGACTCCAAAATACCTGCTCATTACAAGTCTGTTCAGTGACAACATTCAGTAAAACTTAACATTTGTTTTACAAAATTATATTGAAATATATAAACGAACCTGTATTTTAAGCACAAAAATACGGCTTTTTTGGAAGCGGAGCTAACCATTTCCGTAGAAAAGCAGATGCAATCAATCTCTCCTGGGTTTTGTCCTCCCCACCTCTGATTTTTGACAAACCGAATAAGGACACTCACTACTGAATACTTTTCTGACTCCCTATTGCATCACAAACGCCTGCAGGGGCTTAAAAAGCGGCAAGCGTTCCCGCCCTTCCCCACAGACCGGTGTGGTCTGGGGCGGGCCTGAGCACCTGGATTTTCACCCAGCGTACTGGTAATTCCTACACTTGTGTGTGTTTGAGAGACATAAAGAAGAGAGGATGACCTCTTCCCGGAAGCGGGACTTCCATAAAAGAACCGTCGGGGGCGGGTCCCGGGCACCTGTGGTTTGGTGAGTCCCCCAGGTGACTGTGATGAGGAGGTCAGGGGTGGAGGCACCCGGAAGCTCCGCGGTCTGCACCCCAGCAGCGCGAGGAAAATGCCCAAAGGTGGGTTCTCAGGCGTGGGAAGCTCGACCCTTCCTGGGGTCCTCGGCGAGGTGGCCGAGGACGCGCCTTACGCCAGGACCTCCGCCGGGCCGTCTGGGTGGCCCGAGTTCTCGGCAGCTTCTTTTCCGCTCGTCCCTCGGCCCTCTCGGCGCGCACCCACCAGCCTCACCAAGTCGCACACGGAGGGGCGGCGGGGACCAGACCGAGGTCCAGGTCCCGATTGCTGCCGCTGGGGCCGCGCGGTTTGCCGGCAGACCTCGGCTCCCTGCCCGCGCAGCCTCGGCTCCGTCAGGCCCGGCCCCTCGCCCAAGCCCCGGCTCCACCAATCGCAGACTTCGCCCGCCGCCGCCGCACCTGCGAGGAGGGGCCCGCGCGCCGCCGCCGCCGCCGTCGCAGCGTCCCCGCCCTGCTCCGCCCCTACCGCGGCGCCCGGAGATCACCCGCCTCCGGCGCCTGGCTCCCCACAGGCGAGGAGCGGAAGCCGCTATCTGGAGGCGGACTCCGGCGCCACAGAGCCGGGGCAGCCGCGGCAACGGCGAGGTGCGGGGCAGGGGCGCCCGGCAGACCCCGCGACCCCGAGCGAGTGGGCGCCCGGAGCGGGCAGCCTCGCCGGGGGAGGCGGAGGCGGCCACGGCGGCCGCGCTCGGGCGCCCCTCGCGCAGCGCTCCATGCCCGTGTGGTGCTGCCGCTGCTCCCTGGCCGGTCATTTCAGGTGACTTCCTCGCCGAGGATGGGAGGGGAGCAGGCGGGGATGCAGCGCTCTCGAGCTCTTTGGCCTGGCCGGAGTCGGGACTGGGGTGGAGGGCGAGCGCCGGGACCGCAGCGTCCTACCGCCTCGGCCGTCCTGCTGGGCGTGGGGGTGGTGTGGGGTGCGGTGTGGCGGGGTCCTTGCTCCGGGGAGCCTTGCGCTGTTGTTCCCTTTTCTCGCGCTGGACCGCGCGGGTCACGGGACTGCGGGACTGGCTAGGCCCGGGCTGAGTCGGTTACGGCGAGCTGAGACTTCCCAGTAGTGCAAAGTTTTAGCGAAGGTTTCTACAAAGTGCCTGCCTCCCTAAAAAAAATTATTTCTTAAAAAGTCTTCTAAATAATGTAATGAGTGGGAGGAAGGTAGGGAACTACATTTCAGTGTCATCTAGTTACAAATAGATTCTGCCTTGGTTAAGATGTTAGCCATGGTAAGTCATGTGTGTTGTAGAAATTTAAAGAATGAGGCGATTTTACACTCACCTTATGGAGAAAGTTTTTAGGGATGATAAAAGATAATACGTTTCTAAAATAAAAGTATGTTTTCTAGATCTAGCACATTTGGTCAACACCTCAGTCATTGGTGGAAAGACCAGACATTAGAAACTGATTTTAACCCTGGGGTGAAGAATTGTTAAGTTTAGGGAATACCTTAGTACCTTGCTTTACATATAGTGATGTTCCAGAATAATTCTATGTAAGACTTCTTTCCTGGTAAAATATGAAATTATGATCAAGCGTTCCTAAATTACGGGTTTTCTAGATAGAATTTAGGTAACACATGAACTTAGATGGAAAGAAAGGTATATCATTTCTCTAAATTTTAAAAACTAATATTCAGTTACAAATATAAGCAACAAATCACAGTAGTATGTGTGACTGTCATCAGTAGAGATCATAAATATGTTTATATCACATTGCAGTTGTAAATATAGAAATGCTGTGTATACTTATTCAAAATTATAGTAACACATTACTGAATTTATTGAATGCAGTGGAGAAGCACATGTACATACATATCACGTTTATTTTTTATGACTGTTTTAATAGAATTGGTTTTCTTGTAAATCCTGTGTATATTTAAGAACAGTATTCAGAGAAGCGGTCAAGAAGCGTCATCCTGTAGTAAAAAAGATGTAAGAGACAGAGAAAGTTCGGAACTTCTTTTTTAATAGTGATAATCCAAGCTTGTCTAACCTCTCAGTGAGTTTAGAATGAGTCTCTTAAGTTGTGGATATTAAGGAAAAATAGTTTCATATAATAAACTGCTTGATTTTAACTTTTAGGTGAATTTGTTGACTACTAAGACAGCGGTTTGAGAGTATCAGATTCTCTATGGAAAGTTTTAGGAAATAGGTTCCCCTAGTGAAACTTGTTAAACTAAATAAAGCCCATGAGAAACTAGCATGCGTTTCAGAAAAATATTGTGTGAAAGCTATTTGACACCTTTTGATATACAGTGTAGAATTCATATTCTTTTGACTAACTCTGGGTGGTGAATACCATTTGCTTCCTGCTGTGCACAGAAATTTGGAGTAGGGAGTGAAAACCAAGTATTTGCTATGTTTTGGTCTTGAGGGACAGAAAGGAAAACAAGCTAGCTGCCAAAGATAAACATTATGATTAATAAACCACACTGTTTATTGCAAAAACAGTTCTGTTGTGTCTAAAGTTTTTTTTTTTGTTTTTTTTTTTTTTTAATTGTTTACCAGCTCCTTCAGGAATATGTTTCAGATTTACCAATGCTATTTCTCGAGCAGTTTCAAGTCAGGAGTTCAGGTCAGCATGGCCAACATGGTAGAAATCCCGTCTCTACTAAAAACACAAAAATTAGCTGGGCATGGCGGTGTGTGCCTGTAATCCCAGCTACTCGGGAGGTTGGGGCAGGAGAATAGCTTGAACCCAGGAGACAGGTTGCAGTGAGCTGAGATCGCACCACTGCACCCCAACTGGGCGACAGAGTGAGGCTCTGTCTCAAAAAAAAAAAAAAAAACAGATTATAAAACAGATTGTGGCATCTGTATTGTCTAACATCTGAATGGATAAGTAGTGAGAGAACTGTCCTAATTTTCCAACGGAAAAATCTTCTTTTGTGTTCTGGAAGATGAAGAGTGTGACTGACTTCATTTGTGGCTTTAGAACCTTCTTTCCATGTGGTAGTATACATTCGATAAATTTTAGGATCATGGTTCCAAAGACTATAAAAATTCAGTTAGTAAAACATTTCATTTTAGTTTGATCATTTAAACACGTGCTTCTGCTATAGTATGGAAAAAGTCTTTTTGTTGTCCAGATACTATGTCTACACTCTCCTTTGAAATGTTCTCTGAAACTTTGTGCTGTAATGTTTCAAAAACAAAAAATGGAAGGCCTCTAAAAGCATCTTAAATGTCAAATAGGCTTTTAACTTGCTTCCTAACAATAGAATAACTAATTTTGCATGTAAAGTGCTGTTCTTTAGTAGTTGCTAAATGTAATTGTGCATATTTTCCAATTTTAATTTGTGTCTCAAAGAAAAAGTGGATTTTTATTACTCAAAATAAGTTCTTGTTTTAAATAGAATATCAAATTGGAAATCTAGAGATTAACACTGTTCATAGACTTGTGATATACTGTGCATGTACTATAAAACATGTACAGCAATACTGAGTTTACAACTTAAGCTCTGAATTTTTTAGAAAGAATAATTATTAAAAGTCTTGTTTAATTAATGTTTTATGTAAAACCAGTGAATCACACTTTCTGTTTTTTGTTTCCTTGTTTTTCTTTGTGTTAAACCACTATCAAATAGTAGGCAGGTTTACTGCAAATAGTTTATCACACAGTTTATACCAGTGGCTCCTGAAAAATCAGAGCAAATTACCTATACTGTGTAAATTTAGATAAACTAATGTGTAGGAAATTTGAATAAACTAAACTTTGGTTCTTCATTGCTTGAGGGCTGCACACGCAAAAAACTACTAGACCTAATATATAAATGCAGTGTTATTGCAGGATGCAAAATCAACATACAAAAGTGAATTGTATTTCTATACATTAACATTGAACAATCTGAAAATTAACAAAGGAATTTCATTTATATAATAGCATCAAAAAAATGAAATACTTAAGAATAAATTTAATAAAAAATGCAATACTTGTACACTGAAAACTACAAAATGTTGAGAGAAATTCCATGCCTTTGCTATTGTGAATAGTGCTGCAGTGAATGTACACATGCATGTGTCTGTATAATGGAATGATTTATATTCCTTTGGGTATATATCCAGTAATGGGATTGCTGGGTGGAATGGTATTTCTGTCTTCAGGTCTTTGAGGAATCACCACACTGTCTTCCACAATGGCTGAACTAATACACTTCCCCCCAACATATAAGCATTCCCTTTTCTCTGTAACCTTGTCAGCATTTGTTATTTTTTGACTTTTTAATAGCCATTTTGACTGGTGTTAGATGGTGTCTCATTGTGGTTTTGATTTGCGTTTCTCTAATGAGTGATATTGAAATTTTTTTCGTGATTGTTGGCTGCAGGTATGTCTTCTTTTGAGAAGTGTCTGTTCATGTCCTTTGCCCACTTTTTTATGGGGTTGTTTTTTCTTGTACATTTAAATTCCTTATAGATGCTGGATATTAGACCTTTGTTGGATGCGTAGTTTGCAAACATTTTCTCCCATTCTGTTGGTTGTCTGTTTACTCTGTTGGTAGTTTCTTTTGCCGTGCAGAAGCTCTTTAGTTTAATTAGATGCCATTTGTCAATTTTTTTTTGCTTTAGTTGCAATTGCCTTTGGCGTCTTCCTCATGAAACTTTGTTTGTGCCTGTGTCCTGAATGGTATTGCCTAGGTTGTCTTCCAGGGTTTATACAGTTTGGGGTTTTATATTTGAGTCTTAAATCCATCTAGGGTTACTTTTTGTATGTGGTATAAGGAAGGTATCTAGTTTAGATCTTCTGCATATGGCTAACTAGTTATCCCAGCACTATGTATTGAACAGGGAATCCTTTCCCCATTGCTTATTTTTGTCATGTTTGTCAAAGATCAGATAGTTACAGGTGTGTGGTCTTATTTCTGGGTTTTCTCTTCCATTGGTCTATGTGTCTGTTTTTGTACCAGTACCATGCTGTTTTGGTTACTATAGCCCTGTAGGATAGTCTGAAGTCAGGTAAGGTGATGCTTCCCGCTTTGTTCTTTTCACTTAGGATTGCCTTGGCTATTTAAGTTCTTTTTTGGTTTCATATGAATTTTAAAATAGTTTTTTCTAGTTCTTTGAAGAATGTCATCGGGAGTTTAATGGGAATAGCAATGTATCTATAAATTGCTTTGGGCAGTTTGTATGAATTTGTATGGCCATTTTAATGATACTGATTCTTCCTACCCATGAATATGGCATGTTTTCCCATTCGTGTTAGCTCTGATTTCTTTGAGCAGTGATTTGTGTCATCTCTGATTTCTTTGAGCAGTGGTTTGGAGGTTTCTGATCAAACTGACTTTGATCAGAAGCCTCCAAAGGTACAGGAGAACCTAACTTTTGCACATACTTTGGAGAAATATCAGGGACAGAGCAGAATATAAAACATGTGAAATGCAGTTGCCAAGAGGTGGAAGCAGGCACAGGCAAGACAGCTGATGCATCTGGATCTGATCAGAGGCAGTAGTTGGAATGAATCAGAAATCGATGGATTGAGCATATAAAACTTCCTCCCAAGGGTAGGCTTGCACTGTGAGAAGGGTTTTCCCCTCGTAGCCATGTCTGATTGGTGTCTGTTTTGGTCAAAAGAGGCTATGTAAGAGGAAACCAAATATTTGGGGTACAGGTTACTTTTTTTGCTTCAAGAAAGCTCTCAGTGTGTCCTGAGTAAGTCTGCCCTATCCTAGGGTAGATTGGGAACTCTGAAGTTTATAGGGAAGTAGAAATTCATGTCTCTGCCTGATTCTTTTCTTTGTGTCAACCTCCTCTGGGATCAGTGAGTTCAATCCTGTGAAATAACTGATCCATCCCATGCTTGTTTATCATTTGAGAGTAGTAATAAACACACCCACTAGTAGGTACTTAATTTAATACTTCCAGACATTGTGGTTGTTGCTGACTGTATGAAGATAAAATTAAGGGATTCTATTCTAAAGTAACTGTAGTATAATGCAGAACATTAGCTGTTCAGGAGATACTCCATGTATTGCATGAAAATGTGAGAATGCTAAAACTAATTTCTAGAGAGCCAATTGAGAAAGAAAAATTGGAAAATAACATTAAGATATAATTTTAATATATTTTTGAAATATATTTAATATATTTTTGGTAACATAGCGAGATCCTGTCTCTACCAAAAAATATTTTTTAAATTAGCCAAATGTGGTGGCACACCTGTAGCCCCAGCTACTCTGGAGGCTGAAGGAAGAGGATCACATGAGCCCAGGAGGTGGAGGCTGCAGTGAGCCATGCTTGCGCCATTGCACTCCAGCCTGGGTGACAGAGCAAGACCTTGTTTCAAAAAAAAAAATATATATATATATATATGCACACACACACATAGTATATATATGTAGTATATATGTAATACTTTTCTGAGTAAAAATGTATACACCTAATTTCTTATACCAAAATGCACAATTTATAATGTATAAATACCATAACTTTTTCTTAAAATGTGTATGACTATGTATTGTCTTTAATGCACTCACCTTTTAAAAAGAAAAATGTAGAGGAGAAACTAGCCCTTTCTAGACTAGTTTCAGAGAATTATGAACTCCCCAACACAATGCTGTCTTTGATCTTGAGAGAGGTGCTTATTTCTTTTTTTTTTTTTTTGAGACGGAGTCTTGCTCTGTAGCCCGGGCTGGAGTGCAGTGGCCGGATCTCAGCTCACTGCAAGCTCCGCCTCCCGGGTTTACGCCATTCTCCTGCCTCAGCCTCCCGAGTAGCTGGGACTACAGGCGCCCGCCACCTCGCCCGGCTAGTTTTTTGTATTTTTAGTAGAGACGGGGTTTCACGGTGTTAGCCAGGATGGTCTCGATCTCCTGACCTCGTGATCCGCCCGTCTCGGCCTCCCAAAGTGCTGGGATTACAGGCTTGAGCCACCGCGCCCGGCCGAGGTGCTTATTTCATAGGGACTTGACTACAAGATACTTGTGAGAGAAAAGCAGCTATTAATATTTGGAATTTTTGAGAAAAGCAGCTATTAATATTGGGGATATTTGGCGTTCAAGTTGGTATAGGTTGACATGTAGCGAAGCTATTAATTTGAAAGCATTGGTCGGAAGGATTTTCTTCTTTTATGAAACGATTAAAATATTTTATGTCAAAATCAACTCAGAGTAGAGATTGATTTTTGTAAAGGCTATATTGACTATATCTCTTTTTATTCCCTTTTTTTAAAAAGAAACTATAGTGACACTGAAACTGAAGGAGAGATTTTTAATTCCTTAGTGCAATACTTTGGTGATAATTTGGGGCGAAAAGTTAAAGCGATGCCATTAGTTGAAGAAACTTCTTTACTGGAAGATTCATCAGTGACTTTTCCTGTGGTAATAATAGGTAAGTTATTGTATTTTATCTTTTAAAATTACATTTATGACCCTTAATACTTTTATAAATCTACAGTTAGTACAAGTTCTTAAGATTTTATTGAAAAGTGTTCTTAGGTGGTTTGATATGCTAAAAAACTAATAACCAAATCTTTGGAGAGTAATTGGTTTATCTGATTTTAGCATCTGTGTTAAAATGCAGTGTCTTTTTACTGAAGAACTGATATTACTACATTATTTTAAAATACCTCCTACATTTGTATTAATTATATGACAGTGTCATGGTGATGTGATAATATTATTAGAGCTCTGAAGAGTGTTCTATGTATATTATTGGATAATACCTTACAACTTTGTAGACTTCTGATGTTGGTAGGGCAGATACAGAGAGAGAAACTGACACAGATATTGAGTAACTTGTGCAAGTTAGTAACTGGTGCTCAATTAGCAATGACATTATAGTACTCTAAGGTGATGTTTATAATTAACCACAACATTACTATTTTATATCCTTTGTATCACCTCAACAGATAGGCATATAAGATATTAAAAATTTAACTATTAATACAACCTAGTTCAGATTTAGAAACTTTTATAATTTAGTTTTATTGCATGCATTTAATTACTTGTTATGTATATTTTTCATCTAATATACAAACGCGAGGAATTCAGACAAGGAATATAGGGTGAAGCTAACTAAGACAAAGGAGAGAGTTAAGGAATATAGGTGGCTTGGTGGCTTATGACTTCCTATGTTTCTTTGATAGTTTGTTTCAAAGTTAGTAGGAAGGGGAGAAAATTCATGTCTTCTGGCTTGTGGGAGATACTGTAAAGGAAGGAAAAGAGGAGAGCAAAATTGTTCGTCTATACTAGGTTCTATACTAGATTCTCCTCTACAGTATATGATAGAGATGACAGTTTTTGTAATAGTTCTCAACCAAGAGATATCAGGGACCATAACGTTATGTTTCATTTTCCCCCTTACGTCTAACCTTGGTTTTCTGTCCTGAATGAATGGAGGAACCCTGTCTTCTTGTGTGGCTAGGCTGTGGGAAGGTCAGAAAAGAAAAACTTAACCTTCATTTGCACCTGCTCACTCCACTCCCCACAAAACAGCCTATCCCCATTTTGCCTCAGCTAGCTGTGAGTAGCTTAACCTCGTGTGTATTTATATAGTGTCATTACTGTTGACAATGGCACCACCAGCCTGAGCATAAAGAGCTAATTAATATATGTTTTCTGTTGCTGCTGTAACAAATTACCACAAACCTAGTGGCTTTAAACAATGTGAGTGTGTTATTCTACTGTTCTGTGGGTCAGGAATTCAACATGGGTCTTCCTGGGCCAAAATCAAGGTGTTGGCAGGACTGTGTTGCTTTCTGGAGGCTCTAGGGAAGAATGTTTCCTTTTCCTGGCTCCCTTCTGTAGCTTCAAAATCAGCAATGTTGTTTCTTAGCCTTCTTTCATTGTCATGTCCCCCTTTCACCAAAACTGAGAAAAGTTCTCTATTTTTAAGGACTCTTGTGATTAGATTGGGTCTACCTGGGTAATCTAGGTTACTCTCCATCTCAGGATCCTTAGTCGTATCTACAGATTCCTTTTGCTGTGTAGTAACATTTGCAGGTTCTGGGGGATAGGTCTGGGACATCTCTGGGCCCAGTGGATCAAGCCTGTAATCCCAGAGCTTTGGGAGGCCAAGGTGGGCTGGATCACCTGAGGACAGGAGTTTGAGTCCAGCCTGGCCAACATGGTGAAACGCTGTCTCTACTAAAAATACAAAAATTAGCCAGGTGTGGTGGCGGGCAACTGTAATCCCAGCTACTTGGGAGGCTGAGGCAGGAGAATTGCCTGAACTCAGGAGGTGGAGGTTGCAGTGAGCCAAGATCGTGAGAACTTGGGCGACAAGTGAAACTCTGTCTCAAAAAAAAAAAAAAGAGGGCTGGGCCTGGTGGCTCACACCTGTAATCCCAGCACTTTGGGAGGCCGAGGTGGGCAGATCACAAGGTCAGGAGATTGAGACCATCCTGGCTAATAGGGTGAAACCTTGTCTCAACTAAAAATATAAAAAATTAGCTGGGTGTGGTGGCGGGCGCCTGTAGTCCCAGCTACTTGGGAGGCTGAGGCAGGAGAATGGTGTGAACCCGGGAGGCGGAGGTTGCAGTGAGCTGAGATTGCGCCACTGTATTCCAGCCTAGGCAACAGAGCGAGACTGCGTCTCAAAAAACAAAAAAAAGGAAGATTAGTTCTAAATATTTTTTTATTTTTCTTTCAGTCTTTAAGGCTTCCTATTCTAGTATTATAAGTTGAAATCTTCCTCTGCTTTCTCTATTTCTAGTATTCTTATGGTTTTACTTTTCTTACATCTTTGAGTATATTTTATTTGGGGTAACATATTAGGCAAGGAACAGGATTTTTGCTTTGTGGCTAGCAATTCTCTCAGTTGGATTAAATTTTTAAAAGGCAGAGATAATAAAGAAGTGGCAATCCAGAATAAAGGAATTGTTAATTCATAAATGGAAGTAGTTCAAGTAATCCAGTTTGGTTTTAGTTAAAGCATATAAACATATAGGAAGGCGATATCAGCATTTAGGACTGGAAAGATGGTTGAGACTAGAACGTGTGTAATCACCTGGCGGTTTCTTGCCTGTTGCACAGCCAAAACCAGTTCACTGAGATCATGGCATTGCAGTAAAGAGTTTGACACAAGGCCAGCCCATATGAGAGAACTGCAGTTATTCAAATTAGTCTCCTTATAAAACTCCTGATTGGTCGGGTGCAATGGCTCATACCTGTAATCCCAGCACTTAGGGAGGCCATGTTGGGTGGATCACGAGGTCAAGAGATCAAGACTGTCCTGGCCAACGCTGAAACCCCGTCTCTACTAAAAATACAAAAATCAGCTGCGTGTGGTGGCACACGCCTCTAGTCTCAGCTACTTGGGAGGCTGAGGCAGGAGAATTGCTTGAACCCAGGAGGCAGAGGTTGCAGTGAGCTGAGATTGCACCAGTGAACTCCAGCCTGGTGACAGAGCAAGACTCCATCTCAAAACAAAACAAAAAACAAAAAACGAAACAAAACTCCTGATTCCTCCTGATGGCTTGGAGGTTAGAATTTTTCAAGGATAGTTGGGTGAACAGGGGACTAGGAAATAGGGTGCTGCTGATTGGTTGGGGATGCCGTGCTAGGGTTTCGAAAATGATTCTCTAGTACTGAGTCCAACTCTGGGTGGGGAGCCACAGGACTGGTTCAGTTGAGTCTTGGGTCTGAGTCTTGAATCTTGGGAACAGTAGAGTCAAACAGTCATCAGAAATGCAAAAGTCTGAAAAGACATTTCAAAAGGCCAACCTCAGGATCTACAATAGCGATGTTATCTGTAAGAGCAATTAGGGAAGTCACACATCTTGTGACCTCTGGCTACGTGACTCTTCAGCAGTACAGAATTATAGACACTCTGCCTACATCTTAGCAGAATTCAGGCACCTCTCATAATCCTAACCTTGTGGCCTTTCATTAGTTTTAGAAAGGCAGTTTAATTTTGGGAAGGACTGTTACCATCCTTAAACTATAAATTCCTTCCTTGGTTAGCTTTGCCTATACCTAGGAATGAGTGAAGACAGCCAGCCTTTGAAGCTAGAAGCAAGATGGAGTCAGCCATGTTAGATTTCTCTCACTGTCATAGTCTTTGCAAAAGTTATTTCAAATGGAGAACACTGGATAGTCAGAAACAAACTATTAAGACCTTTAGAATGGAAGGGTAACATGATGAGGATTGTGTGTTACCAAAACTTATCTGAATGGAGTATGTGAAATGATTGGAAGTGGGTGAATCTCAGGGCAGAGAAACAGTAGGAGACTTGTCTTTTAGGTGAAAGTACAGGAATGAGAATAGCAAAGACAACTGACAGGATATTGGGGGCAAACTAGGTTTAGAACCAGAAACTGATTAACTTAGAAGTTTGCTAGTACCGTATTTTGAGATTGGATAGGGTTAGAAGGAGAGGGCACCTCAGTGAAGGGACTTATGAGCTTGCTTTTGAGCACATTATGTTTAAGTTATTAGTGGGCCACTCTGTCAGGTAGAGTCAAGAAATAGAATGGAAATGTGGAATATATCCTTGGGAAATAGGTCAATTTAGAGAACTGATTTTGGATGTCAGTAGCATAGAGAGTTGAAGCCTTGAGTAGATGAGATTCCCAAAAGAAAATAAGAGAGAAAGCAAAGGTAAAAATCTCATGAAATATCTGGTTTTAAGAGATTAGAAAAGGAAGAATTGGTGAGGGAAAAGAGCCATTTTCAAAGTAAGAAAAAAGCCAAAGAATGAGAGTATTAAAATGCATGACCTACCCCTTTCCACCTTTTATTTTTAATAGGAAATGGACCCTCAGGAATATGCCTTTCTTATATGTTATCAGGCTACAGACCATATTTATCATCAGAAGCAATACACCCAAATACAATCTTAAATAGTAAATTAGAAGAAGCAAGACATCTTTCCATTGTTGATCAGGTATTATTTCTTACATGTCAATTAAAAAAATTTGTTTATGCTGAAACAAGACTAGTTTTTATTTATATAAGCTTTGTTTCTTAGTTGAAACCCTTTATTCTAAATAACACCTTGTATCATTTTTATTTTAGATTCGTAAATATATTCTGAGTTACTTCTATTTATTTTCTTGAATTTATTAGAGCAGAGTTTTCTGAATTATTTCCTAGTGGAGATTTAGTAGGTGCTCTGTGGTCAAGTTTGGGAGTACTGCTTTTTATCATTGGAGCATCATGGTAGACATTAGAATATACTATCTGGGAAATGCTGGCTTTTTTCAAACTCTATCTTCCTTTTGTTCATTCAGGACTTAGAATACTTGTCTGAGGGCCTTGAGGGCCGATCATCCAATCCAGTAGCAGTGCTTTTCGACACACTTCTTCATCCAGATGCTGACTTTGGGTATGATTATCCATCCGTTTTGCATTGGAAATTAGAGCAACATCATTATATCCCTCACTTAGTTCTTGGTAAAGGTCCACCTGGTGGAGCTTGGCATGTGAGTATATTTTTCAGCATTTTAGTGTATGTGAATTATTTGTCTTGATAAGACCAAGTTGATTCTTAAGCATTATGATAATGTTATAAATGATGTTTATAACATTTTTATTTGAGAAGAATTTTAATGCTGTTCAGTTAGTTAAATATGGGTTTATTACTAGTAGCAGTAAATCAAGCCAAATTTTATTACCGGTACAGTCTTAGAATAAGCATGTCTCTATACTCTCTTACAAGAATTATGTAGAAGACATTTCAAGAATGTTTTGTTTAATAAATATTTAAAACTCACTTATTTATTTTAGACTTTACAGAATCTCACGTAGTATTTCAAAGCAGTATCCATTATTTTCTCACATTTGCAGAATCTTAAGTGAAAAACGTAAAGGAGGTTGTATTAGCCTGCTTGTCTGCAATAACAAAATGCCACAGAATTGATGGCTTAAACAACAGACTTTGTTCTCACAGTTCTGGAGGCTGGAAGTCCCAAGATGAAGGTTCCAGCCAGTTCAGTTTCTCATAAAGGCCCTCTTCCTGGCTTTCAGATAGCTGCCTTCTCAGTGTGTCCTCACATAGCAGAGAGAGAGAGAAATTTTCTCTTCTTATGAAGCCAGTAATCCCATTCTGAGGGACCCTCCCTCATGACCTCATCTAGCTCTAATTACCTCCCAAAGGCCCTGTCTCCAAAAGCATCACACTGGGGGTCAGGACCTCAACATAAGAATTTTGAGGGTAGATACAATTCAGTTCATAGCAGAGGTTAAACCAGAGAACCAGTGAATTAAAAGATTCACTCAGTACATTTCATTAGTGGGCCAATGAGTAATAATCGTTCATCCTTCCTGTGTTCTTAGCAGTTAACACTGTGTCTAGTGTGTAGTGAGTGTTCATTGGTTATACAAATTGATGTTAAGTAATTTAGTTTGCTATGTTATGAATTACAGACTTCATGGGAACTTTAATATATCACATACCAAATTTTTAGTAGAAACTTCAGTTGGCTATTCGTATATTAGTGCACTTTTGCACATCTGAAAAGTTGTTTATGTTTATAAAATGACTGTTTCAGGATATCGGGACATTCCTAGATTAAATATATCATGGGTTTCTTTTAAAATCTTTATTCTCTTTTTAATAATGAGTAGCAACTACTAAATTATTTGTTGCTTTTAGCTTAAGTTTTATGATGTTTACTTTTTAATATCAACTTTAAGCTTAATTTATTTACAGTAAGCTGCATCCATTTAGAATGTATAATTTGATGAGCTGTGACAAATGCCTGTAACTGTGAAACCACCAATACAAGATAAGAAAGAATTCTGTCGTGCCCAAACCTTAAGTGTTTATATTTGCTGTTAATTAGTAGCATTCTTTAAAAAAAAAAAAAAAAAAGCCGTAATGTATTTGGAGGTGGGGAGGGCATTTAGACTGCCTTCTCTGAATTCCTGAGGTTTTATTTTACTTACATTTTTCTGTTTGAAGAATATGCAGGCAATAATTGATGTTTCATTTCTTTCACTTATGTATAAAAAAGTTAAAGTATGGATAAACCCTGATTACCAAAAACACATTTTGAGCCAGTGGTAAAAGTTAAAATATACCTAAAAGTTGCTGATTTTTTTCAGGCATGTATTCACTAGAATAGGGCTGTAAGTAAGTAATATTTCAGCTGTGTACCAGTTGTCAGTCATCACCTCTGTGAAGGTTATTGAAGGTCAAGACATAATTACTTGATCCTATCTGCATTCCATATCTTAATCTTACTGTGCTTGCCTGTAGTACTATTTATCTGTTTATGTGACCATCTCCCCTGCTATGGTTTATGTACATCCTAATTAACCTGAGTCATGGCTTAAGATGTAAACTTCTTGAGTCATCACCCCTCTCTCCTACTTATCTTCATATAGTTCTCTGTTTCTCTTGTGATCTAGTTTCTCATCAGTCTTCTCTCTTCCAAACTTTCTGTGGCCCCTTGAACCAATTTAGTGGTAAACAACTTGTTGCTTTGCTATATCTTTAACCATTCAGTCAGATGCTGCTTCTGCTCTCTTTCTTGAAAGCTTGCTATTTCCTAAAGGTACCATTCCCACTGCAGCCCTCTGAAGTGGAGCCTGTTCATTCTCCCATAGCCCCATGTCCTATCAGGTTGGCTAATAAGGTTGGTCTTCTCTTCACACCCCTATGCACTTGTGTAAAAAGCCCTGTTCCATTGAACAGGTCATGCCATTTTCTAGCTTTTCTACCATTCCAGACTGTCTCCAGACTGTGTCCATTTCTGACTTTTTTACCATTCCAGACTGTCTCTAGTTACTGAACCTGTGGCACCTAATTCATGGTCTTCCATTATATCCCAAGTTTTATTATCACCTTGAATAATTTTACCTCTACAAACATGACACAGAACCAAGATCTTAACCTTTTAGTTTCTTGGTCTCCTCATTCTCGACGATGTTGTATTCTTCATTGGCTACTGACTCCAGTGGCTCCATTGTAGATCTTACCTCTCATAACTACTCAACTTGTAAAAACCTAAATTCTCAAATGTCTTCCTTTCTGATCACAGTTTCCTGTTCTTCAAGCTTATCACCCAGTTATGCACACTATACATAATCTTTGAATACAGAGCGTGCTCCTGGCCGTGATCTTCATATTACTTATCCAGCCCAGCTTCTATAGTCCATTGAGTTAACTATTCTCTTTAATTCCCTTAACCCATTGTCCTTCTATCACATGGGTTTGTCAGATAGGCAGTTCATCTAACTATCCACTTGATCTTTTCTTGAGCAGTCAGACCCCCAGAAAAAAATATATATATATACAACTGTGAAAATATTCTCTACTCTCAGTTGGGGCCAAAACATTACTATAAGCTTCGATATTTCCTTCTTTTCAAACCTTTATCTCTTTTTTCTCTTTCATGCTGAGATAGAAGTGCTCTTGGTTCTTATTTTACAGAGAAAATGTAATCCATTAGGATTGAACTTCCACAATTTCAC
This sequence comes from Macaca mulatta, assembly GCF_049350105.2. Lineage (NCBI taxonomy): Eukaryota > Metazoa > Chordata > Mammalia > Primates > Cercopithecidae > Macaca > Macaca mulatta. Next base: position 100,374,375 of record NC_133413.1, read on the forward strand.
GCTCAAACCTAAAACTTACACATTAATGCTAATTCTTTTTTTTTATCCCGTTATAACGGAAGAGATATTACTACCATCTAAGGCTCACCTTCCAGCTACATTGTGGATCCCTATCTTCCCAAGAACATTATTTATTTGATTTTCCCTATTTCTTTTATAGCTTCAATTTATCCGCCAGCTTCTATTGCTCAGTATGTAAACATGCTGAAATTATTTCCATCTTTAAAAAAATTTTAGGTGCCAGCTGATCTTCATCCTTTGGTTTCTAACTAACTTCCTGAAAGAGTTGCCTATACATCCTCCTCCCTGCTTTGCCTTCTGCTCCTTAGCTTACTCACTCTACCTTCTGCCACTGGTTTTCCTTTGGAACTATTTTTTCTGAAAGTCAGTAACTTCCTTTTTTGCTTAATTTGATGATGAGTCTCTAAATTTATCTTTTCTGACCTTTGCAGCTTTTGACAGTGTTAATATCTTTCTTAGATTCTCTGAATCTTCAGTGTCCTTGTTTTTCTTCCTGTTTGGTCACTCCTTTTCTGATACCGTTGTGGATTCTTGTCTTTTTTGTTGGTGTTTTTGAGACAGCGTCTCACTCTGTCACACAGGGTGGAGTATAGTGGTACAGTCATAGCTCACTGCAGCCTTGGACCCCTGAGCTCAAATGACCCTCCTGCCTTAGCCTCCCAGTGCTGGGATTGCAGGCATGTGCCACCACACCCAGCTGACTCTTATTCTTTAAAAATGTGCTTCTGTAGACCTTATCCCAAGCCTGGGTCTTTTCTTCATGCTCTTCCTTCTCCCTGGGTTATCTTACCTATTTCAGTGGCTTGCATATTGATATTAATTGATTCCCAAATCAGAATTCCCAAAATCAAAACCAGCCCAGATTGCTGTTTCTCATATATTCCCTTGATTATTCTGCAGGTGTCCTGAGACTTAATGTGCCTAAAGCTAACTATCTTTATCATCAAGTTCCTTCAATTTCCTTGTCATTAAATGACATTCTTATGTAGTTACTCAAGCCAGGAATCTGAGAGTCTTCCTTGATTTCTCTTTCTTCAACTCTCATTTCAAATTAATCACCAAATCTTTTTCATTTCTGATTTTTGGGTCCATCTATTTCGTTGCTAATATTGGTCACCACTGTCTTTCACCAGCATTACTGCAAACCCTTTCTAAATAGTTTTCTTACTCGTTTTGTCTCCTCCAATCCATTATCCATACCAAAGCCAGACTCATCCTTCTAAATTACCTGTCTGAGATGTTACACCAATGCATAAAACTCTTCAGTTGCTCTCCATTCATCTAATATATAGTTGTAGACTTTGTAATGTATCTCACCATAGTCCGATCTAGCCCTTACTTAGGTTTCTTATCATACTCCTCTTTTTATCTCTGACATTCTGTTCTCTAGCATGCTTTTGTTGGGGAGTCCAAGTTCATTCTCAGACTTGAAGATTCAGTAGGATTCACAGGACTCAGTAAAGATGGTGTACTTGTGGTTAAATTTTACTACAGTGAAAGGATACAGATAACAATCAGCAATGGGAAAAGTCTCACAGGGCAGAGTCCAAGTGTAAGTTTCTAGATATCCAATCATAGTAAAGTCACAGGTGTGGTGTCTAGGGATGTTTTCTGTGGGGTCAGTCATATAGGCCAGCAGCTCCCATGTGACTTACTTCTGCCTCCCAGAGCAAAAACTGATATTCACATAAATCACATTGTTACGATAAACTGTCAGGGTTACATTGGTATAGCATCGCCAAGGCCTTAGGCATGCAAAACCCATGCTCATCAGGTAGAGTATTCAAGGGCTCAGAAGTTATTTCTGAGAAGGTGGCAGCCAAGCTTGGTCCTGAAGACAGGCCTTTCTCGGTAATGTGAAAGGTTGGAACAACGCAGGCCTGCTGAGTTAATCTTATCAGGCACAAGGCTGAATTTCTTTTGTCTTCTTGAAGGACATTCATATTCACTGTCTTTATTAAGCTGCCGCGTGAATTTTTATTTGGCCTTGAATGTTTTCCCTTTCTATTGGTACACTCCTCAGCCCATTTGTGTCCTTGAAGAACCAGATGCTTTCTGTATGCTCCTACAGTACTTCTGTTTAGTTTGCATCCTTTAATACTACAGTCTCCATGACAGCTTGTCATGGCATATAGGTTACATGGGGAAGAAAGAAAGGTAGGAGAAAAGAGATCAAAGCACTAGGGCTCTCAACCAACTGGAAGAACTTGTGCAGTGGGAATAATGTTAAGAAATTGTTGTCCGAAAGTGAAATAGTGGTTTTTTAAGGTTTTAGAGTTACAGGTGAAACTCTCAGGTTCCAAATAATCTCCTATAGATAACACATTCTTAATAGCTCCTTTTATGATGATTCCAGGTTCTGAACCTGGTATCAGGGCTAGCCTCCCTCAAAGCAGGGTGGCAGCTTGCTGCATTCTCTTTCTTGGGTGATTTGTATACAGTCACAAATGATGCTTCACAGGGCCTAGCACATAGTAAGTACTCTGTGAATGTCAGTCAGTTATAATAATAATAGTATGTCCCGTTTTCAAACTGGGTGTTATAGAAGCAGGGCAAGAAGTTAGGAGAAAAGAAGCTACTGCCTAAAAGAGTTGATTGAAAGAGATCATAAAGGTCAAGATATAATAGATAATTGGCCTTTGGGCTTTTCTTGCTTTGTATTGAACAAAGCAGAAATAAGTAGGTCAAAGGAGCTTGATGGCAAGCAGTACCTCAGCAGTGGGTATGTTTCTCAGGCATCCACTGCCTATTTCTGTATCTTTAAGAAGAGATGCTGCTGTATCCACATCAGCCTAGATTTTAGAATTATAATTGATGGAGGGGGCAAAAGCTTTGTTGCTAATTTTTAAAAAAAGTTAATATTAAAATGAAAAGCCATCTAAAATTTTGGAACTTAATGAACATTTTTCCTTTTGTTCAAAAAGTGAATATAGTGAATTTTTGTTTCCCTGACATAATATTGTACATCTGAATTATGTTGATCATAGACCAAAGTTATCAACATTGTGTAGGCGTTGGGTAATATTGTAAATCTGTTTTCTAAATGTGTAACTATATGAAAGAAGGTTGTTGGGATAATATCAAATGATGAAGGCATATGAAAGTTTATTGGAGTAATGTTTTTGAGGTAAGTTATCCAACCATTTAGGACTGTGGGAGTGTACCTTATCCAGAGTCATAATTATTGTAAATGAGATGGATTTGGTTAAAAAATAGACAAACAAACAACAACAACAAAAATGTTACTTCTTGTTTTTTGACTGTACTTTTTTTTTCCCTTTAACTCTGATAGAATATGGAAGGCTCCATGTTGACAATCAGCTTTGGAAGTTGGATGGAGCTACCTGGACTTAAATTTAAGGACTGGGTATCAAGTAAACGAAGGTAAAGATTAAACTGTATTAAAATTCTTTGGTGTACATTGAAAAAGAGAATGTGGAAAAATTTCAAAATATTTGTGATTTTGTCATGGCTGAAGAATATAAATGTACATGTCTTTCAAATAAAAATGTGTCCTTGAAGCAGTGATTATAATATGCTAGTTTTCATTTAGAGATGTTATAAAACTAAGCACAGAGGTAAGGGATTATTGCAGATTGGTTTCCTGTGACTTTTTGTTAATCATGGATTTATCTACTCTTTTGTTAAATCACTCTCTGTTTAGTTACTTTCTCATCCATCCATATATTATTTTTCATACTTTATTTTAATGAGTTGATATATAATTTTATGCATATTTCTTATATGAATACCTAAACTCTGCATACCTAAAGTGTTTGACTTTTAGGGTAAAGACTGTATATTGTATGATTGATAATTTAAAATTATGGATAAACTAGAATCTGGCTTATGGATAGCTAATTGGGTATGAAGGGACATATTTAAAAAAAAAAGTCTAAGAGTAGAACTGAGGGCCTGGCACAGTGGCAGCATTTTGGGAGGCTGAGGTGAGAGGATCACCTGAGGTCAGTTCGAGACCAGCCTAACCAACATGGTGAAACCCCGTCACCACTAAAAACACAAAATTAGCGGGGCGTGGTGGCACATGCCTGTAATCCCAGCTACTTGGGAGGCTAAGGCAGAGAACTGCTTGAATCCGGGAGGCAGAGGTTGCAGTGAGCTGAAATCACGCCACTGCACTCCAGCCTGAGCAACAGAGCAAGACTCTGTCTCAAATAAAAAAAAAAAGTAGAACTGAGAAGAAATCTCATCTTGGAAAATTATAAATTTATTTATTTTAAGGGAAAGATTCCAAAATTTAAAAAGAAATATGAAAATCCTATCATTTTCAAGGATAGTAAATATTAGAGAAGAATTACTAATACAGAGAATCTACTCTAATTTGACTACTCACAAAAACAATAAGTGAAGCAAGAAGTCACGTAACCTTTGTTAGAACAGGGATGTAACATTTGAGTACTTCAATTCCTGCTAGATAACAACCATGTTAATTCATAGAAATTTTCCTTAATTTGAGGAAATTCAGGGAGAGCAAATTTATGTCATCATGGGTAATTGAGATTAAACCTTTCAAAAAATTCATTTTAGATTTTTCAGAAGAATTATATATGGGTTTGAAACTTGAAGTAAAATTAGGCAGGTTGTACAGTTCTTGATCTTCGTAAGTTGGCAAGTGAAATTGCTTAACACATTCTTCACTTTGTAAAAGGGTAAGAAAGAGAAAGCTTTATGATTTATGTACCAGAAGCATTTACTTTTCTAAATTATGAATATTGTGTTGAAGTAATATGTGCAGATGAATTTTGTGATAAATTTAGGTTTAGTTGCTGCCTTTGCATAGTGTTGAGAGAAGACTCTTAGGTCTCTAGAGATTGGTGGAGTTTGAGTTCTGACTCTGTGACTTCTAGTGTTGTGATCCTGAACAAATAAACTAGTCAGTTTTCCATTCTGTAAAATGGAGATGATAATACAGCCATGTATTGCTTAATGATGGTGATATGTTCTGAGAATTGAGTCATTAGGTGATTTCATTGGGCAAACATCATAAAGTGTACTTACACAAACCTCCATGGTATAACCTGCTATACACTTAGGCTATAGGATATAGCCTGTTGCTCCTAGGCTACAACCCAGTACAGCATGTTGCTGTACTGAATACTGTAGGCAGTTGTAACACAATTGTGTTTTTGTATCTAAATATAGAAAAAGTACAGCAAAAATATGATATAAAAGATTAAAAATGGTATACCTGTATGAGGTGCCATACCAAAAATGGTATACCTGTATAAGGGCACTTACCATGAATGGAGCTTGGAGGGCCGGAAGTTGCTTTGGGTGAATCAGTCAGTGGTGAGTGAATGTGAAGGCCTAGCACATTACTGTACACTAAGGTACACTTTTTAAACACTGTACCCTTAGGGTACACTGAATTTATTTTTTAAAAAGTAATTGTACCACAACTTTAAGCTGGCTATGATGTCACTAAGCTGTAGGAGTTTTTCAGCTCCTTTGTAATCCTTTATGGGACCATTGTTGTGTATGCTGTCCTTTGTTGATTGAATTATGTGACACATGACTGAAGAAGTAAAAATCGAAAGTTAATACTAAATCTTAATTATAATTATTAAATTTTAAAAGAAAAATTTTTGCGAACTTCCCATTACAAGTTACAAACAGTCCCTGATTAATAATGGTTTGACTTAAGGTTTTTAGACTTTAAGGTGGTACCAAAGTGATGTGCATTTTATACAAACTATACTTTGGATACCAATACATCTATTTTGTTTTTCACTTTCAGTATAGAATTCAGTAAGTCACATGAGATACTCAACACTTTATTATAAAATAGGCTTATTGTTAGATGATTTTGCCCAACTGTAGGCTAGTGTAAGTGCTCTGAGCACATTTAAGGCAAGCTAGGCTAAGCTTTGATGTTCAGTAAGCTAGTTATTAAATGCATTTTTGACTTAAAATATTTTCAGCTTACATGATTGGTCTTTCAGGACAAACCCCATTGTAAATTGAGGAGCATCCACATCATGAATTATGTCAAGTAATTTGTTTCTTATCTCTGATTGGGGCAGGGGATTTTGCTTGTTGCTTTGAACTTTGGAAAATGACATATAGACTAATGCAAGTTTTTCATAAAGAACAGTTATGTTTTAGCTCTGCTTATGAGTAGGAAAACACATAGAGTGAAATGTCATCTATTATTTACCTAGATGTAAGATGACTTTGTTTAGCAAAAGACAGATCTGAATTATTTTCAGTTATTAGGAAAACAGCAGTGTATTAAAATTCATTTCAAGATGGTATATTTAATTTTAAGAAGCATAGATATTACAGTTAGACCTGCTCAGTGATTGTCATGAAAATAATTCAGTTGATAGTTATAGATTATAATTGTGAGATAAAGTAGTCCAATTTTCAAATATCCACATTTTAATACCTTCATTTAATGAAAGTTTTATCAAGCAGTGTGTTTGAACAGACACTATTCATGGCATTGGGGAAACAAATGCGTTAAATATAGTCTCTGCTCTCATGGAACTACTTCTTCTTTTACTAAAAGTAATTCATGAAGATTTTTTACTAAAAATAGAATTTTTTTTTAAGTGTTAGGATAATGTATAGCTAAGATAGCCCAGCAGAATTAAAAAACTATAAAAGCTTACTAGGTAGATAATAATCATGTAAACTGAAAGTAGTATCCTTATAGGATATTTTTGCTTTTCCTTTTTTAGGAACCTAAAAGGGGATCGAGTTATGCCAGAGGAAATAGCTCGCTACTATAAACATTATGTAAAAGTCATGGGTCTTCAGAAGAATTTCAGAGAGAATACTTACATAACTTCCGTATCAAGACTCTACAGAGATCAAGATGATGATGATAGTCAAGACAGAGATATTTCAACAAAGATAGAGAAGTCAAACTTTATCAAGAGAAACTGGGAAATTAGGGGTTATCAGCGAATAGCTGATGGTTCTCATGTTCCCTTCTGCCTCTTTGCTGAGAATGTAGCACTGGCAACTGGAACGTTGGATTCTCCTGCCCATCTGGAAATTGAAGGGGAAGATTTTCCTTTTGTGTTTCATTCAATGCCTGAATTTGGAGCTGCTATAAACAAAGGAAAGTTGCGTGGCAAAGTGGATCCAGTGTTAATTGTAGGTTCTGGGCTTACTGCTGCTGATGCAGTACTGTGTGCTTACAATAGTAATATCCCCGTGATTCATGTGTTTCGCAGACGAGTAACTGATCCAAGCTTAATTTTCAAACAGCTTCCCAAAAAGCTGTATCCTGAATATCATAAAGTTTATCATATGATGTGTACTCAGTCATACTCTGTAGACTCAAATCTTTTATCTGATTATACCAGCTTTCCTGAGCACCATGTGCTTTCCTTTAAGTCGGACATGAAATGTGTTCTCCAAAGCATTTCTGGATTGAAGAAAATATTTAAGCTGTCTGCAGCAGTAGTATTGATAGGTTCTCATCCTAATCTGTCTTTTCTGAAGGATCAAGGGTGTTACCTAGGCCATAAGTCAAGCCAACCAATCACATGTAAGGGTAATCCTGTGGAAATAGATACATTTACCTATGAGTGTATAAAAGAAGCCAACCTTTTTGCATTGGGTCCTTTGGTTGGAGACAATTTTGTTCGATTTTTAAAGGGAGGGGCACTGGGTGTTACACGCTGTTTAGCTACAAGACAGAAGAAAAAGCATTTGTTTGTTGAAAGAGGAGGAGGAGATGGGATAGCTTAAAGCAAGTTTACAAGTAATTAAAATGGACAGTTTGCTGTTAAAGATTTTTAATAGTGGTTTTGCAGTGTGCTGGCTTGAATTTTCTGGACTTGAGTTAACTGAAGGAGAGCCTCAAACTATAGTAACTTCATTTTTAAAAGTTACTAGAATTTGGTATCTTGATTTATATTGTAATGTTTCAAAGGTGTCAGTGTCAGACAAATAGAAACACTGCCAACTTGGTGTATCTTAAGCTTTCACTTAACTAAAACATTCTTTTCTTCCAAAACTTATTTTTCGTGATCGTTTTTGGTTATTTATTATACTCGATTCCAAAATAGTACAGCCTTGAATCTATAAAACTGTGCAGTCATTATGCCAGAAATTATCTTAAATATATAATGGGCCACCTTGCTGTTCAAAGGGTGGTGCAAGGTCCTGCAGCATCTTCTTCATCTGTAGCTTGTTAGAAATGGGCCCTACAACTTCCTGCATTTTAACAAGATCCCCAAGGGATATGTATGCTCATAAAAATTTGAGACACACTGTGTGTTAAATGAAAATGATACAAGGTATGTATACTGGGGGTGGGGTGAGGGTAGGAGGCATTTACAACTCAGATTTTATTTATTTTGAAATTATCAATTGTATAAATCTAATTTATTACCAAATAGGGTCTTTTAAAAAATATTTTTATTGTTGAAACCTTGACAGGTACTTCATATTCTAATAATTTCAACAGTCCAATAATGTGTTATACACTTTGACATCCAAGAACTCACCAAGATATTTTTCAGAGATTTATTCTAGATTTAACTATCATAGCATTTAACGAGTCTGATTTGTAGTTCAATAAATTGTGGGTTGAACTACTTATCCCTGTGTGAACACTGAATTACTTTCTGTCACTGAAACTAAGGTATTTGGGTGTGGTAAGTACTTCTAAAATTGTTATACTGTTTGGGCATTGTCTGAATTATTAAAGGTTAAAATAAAAATAAAGTCAACATTTTTCTTCTCCATTCCAAAGGTGTACTTAGAGATCTATAATAGTATTCATTGGAGATGACATAGCAGCTCATATCATGGTTTATTGGATTTATGTGTTCTAATTATATTTATATAAGTGTGTTTACTGTCTGTGTTTTCACACAAACCACTAGAATTTTTAATGTTAAGACAAAAACATCTGAAGTTCTCCATTGCAAATTGAATTTTTCAGTCATTTTCTCTCTTTTTTATTTTTTGGTACAATTATTTCATCTGGAATGTCTTCATTGAACTTCTCGTTATTCTATTTTTCTTAGAATTAAAAAGTGGATTACGTGTGTTTTTCTGTTCATTTTATTGCAGTATTAAATGCTTAGCTTATTACAACCATAATTCACTATACAAATATTATTGTATAGAATATATTTGCGTCATCAACTAATTGCTTCAGATTAATTCTTAGACTCTTGATAACATCACACCTAATTTAACTTGATTTTACAAGCTGTACAATCCAATTTTAGTTTTCTATTGTGGTAACTTTTTTCAAACCAGTTTCACATCTTAATGAAATAACATTCTCTGACTGCACTTGCTTCAGTACTCTCTTGCTTGCCTGTTTTTGACCTCTGCATGAGTTGGATTAGATGTTTTTCTTACTGTCACTTCTAAATAGAAAATGACAGTGTTATAAAAAAGGGAAGGATAAAACCTTTGACATCCCCTTGTGTCTAAAAAGTCCACACTTACTCAAACAATGGCTTTTTTGTGATGAGGGTATTTGTTAAAAAAAAAAAAAGAGAGAGACTTCAAGAAAAATAAAGGTTCAGTGGAGCTGCAGATAAACCTGGTGAATCATTTCATCTTTGGTAATCTCCCATTTCCTGAGTTCTTCCTCAACCCAGGCTGTCCTGTATGGTATATAACATTCAGGCATTTTCTCTGATATACTATACTTTCATACTCTATAAATTTCTGTCCCATAATTCCAACACTTTACATTTTTACTTTAGTATCGACTAGCTATATTCATGGAAGGGAAATACTTGTCTAGTTATAGCATGATGTGAGCATCTCCTCTTCATCCCTCGATGCCTGGCTTGGTGTCTGGCAAACAGTCCATAATTAGCAGATGTTGAAAGACTGTTTACAAAGCAGAATTTATTTGGGGATTTAAAGTGCAATGATACAACAAAAAGATTTAATTACAGCTTCCAGTGTTTTGAGTATGTGAACCATATCCAACTTTTTTGAAAATCTAAAGTTTTATGTAATACATTGCTGTGGCATCAAATTTTAGTTGGTTGTATTAATAGGAAGTGGTGGAAAATTTCTAAATAAATTCAGCTATTAAATAAAAGCAACTTCCACTAAATCTCAGCATTTGGAATACTGGAGAACCCAGAATGGAACAAAATTAGACTGAATGTAAATGTCATTTAAAAATCTAACTGGGGCTGGGCACAGTGGCTCACGTCTGTAATCCCAAAACTTTGGGAGGCTGAGGCAGGTGGATCACCTGAGGTTAGGAGTTCAAGACCAGCCCTGCCAACATGGTGAAACCTCATCTCTACTAAAAATACAAAAGCTAGCCAGGCGTGATGGTGGGTGACTGTAGTCCCAGCTACTTGGGAGGTGAGGCACAAGAATTGCTTGAACCTGGGAAGCAGAGGTTGCAGTGAGCTGAGACTGCACCACTGTACTCCAGCCTGGGCCTCAGAGTGGAACTATCTGAAAAAAAAATATTAAAAATCTAACTCAGAAAGGCTGCTTGCTGCATAGACCCATTTTGATCTGATCATACAGTCTTTTAAAAAGTTGTGTACATTCCTTGGTGTGGGGGGATAAAGGGTCTGAGTCCCCTAGGGCTAGTCTGAAGAGTATGTGAAATAAGGATTAAAGAGACACCCTGATTATTTTGAACAGCCCCCTCTCTGCCCCCCGCATGCAGGTTATTCAAGAGAAATGGTGTCTTTGGGGAAGGAACCGGGTAAAAAAGGTAAAGATGATGACTGATAAAGCATAAAAAGAATGAAAACCTTCAAATTAAAAATAAAAGGATGGCATCCTGGTTTTAATCATGATGGAGTAATAAGAATGGGGCTTACCCTTTACTGTAAGAATCAACTACAAAACTCTTGAAAATACACAAAGCAGTGTTTTCACACAGTTGTAGACAGCAGTCCAGGACTGATTTTTAAGAGTTTTAAGAGAAGTAACAAGCGGTGAGCTCCATAATCACCCTTTCTGCTTGAAGGTACTTTGCAAACTAACATAAAGTGGAGTATGTCTGGTTGGAAGAAAATAACACAGTATAGGGTTCCTGCTAGAATTTGCTGAGCAGAGTACTGGGGAGGAGGAAGCTGCAGAGAAGCAGCTGCAGAAATCTGCATAATTTTCTTACATGTGGCACAATACTAAACAGTACAGGGAGAAACCATGGGGCTTTAGGGATTAGCAGCTATAAGTTAGGGGTTGAGTGGAGACTTTGAAGGTATTCAGTTCTGGAAGACTTTGGAATTCTGGCCAAATAGCAGAGCCACCACCTCAAGCGTTCAGCTGAAACCCCAAAAAGGCTATGCCTTGCGAATAGGGGTACCTTAATTTGCCCCAAACTAAGCCGCAACAGGATCAAGCAGGTCTGTGAGTAAACTGCCTGCCAGCACAAGACTTGACACTCCTCAAGGAAGACAAAATCCAGACTGTAACAACAGCATCAACAATGTCCAGCACACAGTAAAAGATTACTGGGTGTCCAGACAAGAAAATGTGACACAACCAGAAAAAACAAGCAATCAAAACAGATCTAAGAATTGATACCAATGTTGGAAATCGCAGACAAGTACTTTAAAACAGTTAATATGTTCAAAATATTAAAATGACACTAAAGAAGTGGGGAATCTCAGAAGAAATACTAAAAAGTGAACATTGTATAGCTGAAAAGTACATTCTGAAAAGAAAAATTCACTAGATGAGCTTAACATACAGGACACTGGAGAAGAAAAGATCAATGAACTTGAGGACAGGTTAATATAAACTATCCCAACAAAGCATAAAGAAAACTAAAAAAATAATTGCAAGACTTGATGGGATAATATCAAGTGTCTAACATGTATAGTTGGAATTCAAAAGGAGAGGAAGACTGAGCCAGAAAAATACACATTTGGAGAATAAAAAGCAGAAAAATTTCCAAATTTCATTTAAGAAATCTACAACCCATAGATCCAAGAAACTCACACTGCAAACAGGATAAAAAGGAAATCACACCTATGCACCTAACAGACTGCTGAAAAGTAGGAAAGTTTAAAAGCTGTCAGAGAAAAAAGGGAACAATGATAAGAAATACATGACTAGGAAAAATGCAATCAAGAAGACAGTCTTAAATATCTTTGAATTGCTGAAGTAAAAATACTGCCAAACTAAAATTCTATATCCAGTGAAAATATTCTTCAAAACAAAAGTGAAATAGTCATTTTTGGATATGTGAAAGTTGAGAAAATATGCTGTCAGAAGACCTGCACTGCAAAAGGTGGAAATTCTTCACACTAAGGTACATGATACCTGCATGTATCTACATGAAAGAAAGAAAAATGCCAGAAATGGTAAATAAAAATTATTTTCTCATTTCTTAAATTATTCAAAATCCATTTGACTGTTGAGAATGTGTTTAAGCATAAACAATTTAAACAAAAAGTAAAAAACTGTATGATTTAGGACATGTAGAGTAAAATATACCATAATTACAGCACTGTACAGAAAGACGAGAAGTATACTTCCCCCCTCCACGCCCGAGAGAGGGTATCACTCTGTCTCCCAGGCTTGACTGCAGTGGTGTAATCTTGGCTCACTGCAGCCTCAACATCCCAGTCTCAAGCGATCCTCCTGCCTCAGCCTCCCAAGTAGCTGGGACCACAGGCAAGTGCCACCACACACAGCTAATTTTTTGTAGAGATGGGGTTTTGCCATATTTGCCCAGGGTGATCTTAAACTGAGCTCAAGCGATCTGCCTGCCTTAGCCTCCCAAAGTGCTGGGATTACAGGCATGAGCCACTGTATGCGGCAGAAGTATACTTTTATCAGGTGTATACATTATACAATTAGTGGTGTGTTATTTTAGATAAGAATCCATATCCTTATGGTAACTACTAAAAACAAGTAAAAGGTACAACTATAAAGCCAATAGAAGAGATGAAATGGAATACTAAACAATAACTCAAGGCAGAAAAAGAGAAACAAGGGACAGTGAGAAAATAAGCATGATCATATACTCCAACTCAACCACAGCAATAATTATATTTACATACAAGTAGCTTAAGCACCACACACTTAAAAGCAAAGATCATCAGACTGAATAAAAAGCTTCAACAAGGTTTACAATAGCTTTATCCAAATATAAAGATACCAATAGGTTATAAGTAAAACTGGAAAAAGACATACCATGAAAACACTAATAAAAGACTTCAAGTATTAGAGATAGATATTTTATCACGAAATGTTTAGTTAATGGAAAACATATCAATTCTAAATGTATATGCACCTAATTATTGAGTTTTAAGATACATAAAAGACAATGGAGAACTAAGGTGAGACAAACTCACAATCATAGTTGGAGATTGAGTAGACAAAATCAAAGGATGTAAGAGATATTCAATGGCATTACCAACCGCTGATCTGACATATATAGAAAAACTACACTCCTAAACTGCAGAATACTCATTCTTTTTACATGCAACCAGAATATTCACCAAAACGGGCCAACAATATGCTTGCCCATAAAACAAGTCTCAAAACATTTAAAAAGATTAAAATATTACTGAATATGATCTCTGACCACAGTGGAATTTTAGAAATAGTATCATATAGAAATAAATAAGAATTAACTATTACATCTTTTGGTAGATGGAAAAATTATATTTGGAAATTAGTCCATATGTCAGTGAAAAAAAATCGCAGGGAAACTGGGACATTTTTTGAGCCAAAAGATCACACAAGTAACCAAATTTATCACATGCAGCTAAAGAGGTGTGTTGAGTGAAATTCTAAATACTCAGTTTTGAAGATGCGTTTAAAATCAATGATCTACAATGGACTAGGGAAAAGGGGCAAATTAACCCTAAGTAAGCCGAAGGAAGGAAAGTGAAAATCAATGAAATAGAAAAACGAGAGGCCGGGCGCAGTGTTTCATGCCTGTAACCCCAGCTACTCAGGAGCCTGAGGCAGGAGAATCGCTTGAACCTGGGAGGCGGAGGTTGCAGTGAGCCAGATCGGGTCACTGCACTCCACCCTGGGTGACAGTGAGACACAGTCTCAATAAATAAATAAATAAATAAATAAATAAATAATAGAAAAAGGACATACACTAGAGAAAAATTAATGAAATTAAATGTTCTTCAAAAAATTTTAATATAATTTATAAAGCTCTGGCTAGATAAGAACTAAAGAACACAAGATTCAGATAACAAGAGACTCCACGACATATTACAGACATTTTAACACAAATACTATAAACTTTTATACCAATACATTTCACAACTTACTGGAAAATGTGAAGTCCTTAAAAGACACAAACTACTGAAACTACTAGAGGCAGAACATCTATAGCTCCTTGAGAGAAAAAATACAGACATTTAACATTGCATTGATAGCCACTGTAACAGGTAAGAAAAAGAAAAGACAAAAACAATTGGAAGGAAGAAGTAAAACTGCCTGTATTCACCAATGACATGATTGTGTACTTAAAATCCTAAGGAATCTGCGGGGAAAAAAAAAAAAATGCCAGAATAGGTGAGTTTAGCAAGTTCACAGGATCCAAATTCTATACACCAAAAGTAATTGTATTTTCATATAGAAGAAATAAATCATTGCAAGATGAACTTTTTGAAAGTATCATTTACAGTACCAAAAAAATGCTTAGGGACAGATTTAAAACAGATGTCCAAGCCTCTACAGTGAAACTACAAAACAATGTGGAAAGAGTAGATCGATCGAAGTAAATGAATAGACATATTACATGCATGGAATGGAAGATTGAATATTTTTAAGATGTCAGTTCTTCACAAATTGATTTTTAGATTCAGCACAATAATTCTAGCCTATTTTTGGGATAGAAATTGACATGCTCAGAGGACTGATGTATCAGACTTCTAGACTTCCTACATAGTCCTGACTTACCATTTTTCGACTAGATGGTAGTATAAGAGTGATACACATTCAATAGAAAGCCTACTTTGAATTTTGTTCTTTTCCCTGGCTAGTAATGTGCCCATACAATACTTAATCTTGCAATGCTGGACAGCAGCAGCAAGCCGCAGCTCCCAGTCAGCCACAGCATCAGGAGGGTAAAAACTGATTCTTGCTCTTTGTGAAGAACACTATTCCTGCTAAACCGTCAGTGTCAGTGCCCTTAATGCCTTCAACCAATGCTTCTACTCAAGCCTAATCAGTAGGGAAATTGATAATCCTGTTGCTGTAGTATTCCCCATCATGCCGCAATTTTAGTGCAATGCTTCAAACATTCTTCAGGCCCAGTGTGCTTTCAGCTGTGTATGTTAATAAGTAGCTATACAATCATTCTGTTTTTTGCTTTCAGTTTAGTATTTAATAAATTAGATGAGCTATTCAGTACTTTACAATGAAACAGTCTTTGTGTTAGATGATTTTGCCCAACTATAGGCTAATGTGTCATGAGTACATTTAAGGTAGGCTAGGTTAAGCTATGATGTAGGTTAAGGTGGATTAAATGCACTTTTGACTTAAAAAAAAAGTATTTTCAACTTACGTTGCGTTTATCCCAACTTAAGGAGCATCTATGCAGCTACAGTAATTCAAGGCAGTGTGGTATGAGTGCAAGGATGGACAAACATTTCAATGTAACAGAACAGAAAGTCCAGAAACAGATCCACCATTATGGTTAACTGATTTTTTACTAAATGGCAATGTAATTTAATGAGGAAGGGATAATTCTTTCAATAAACAGTGTTACAATGACTGGATACTTGTATGGGGGACAAAAGAACCCTGATCCATAATTCACAACATACATATCAATTCAAGATGGATCACAAATATAAAAAATAAAGTTTATATAATAAAGCAGAATACCTGAAATCTTGGGGTTAAATTGGAGAGAAAAAATATAAAACATAAAAGAAAAAAATAAATTTGACCTTCAAAATTTAAAACCTCTATTCATCAAAAGACATAAAGAAAATAGTCAAGCCACAGACTAGGTGTAATATTCTCAATACATACATCTGACAAGAGACTTGCATCTAGAATGTATAAAGAATTTCTATGACCCAATTATAGTTATCAGGGATATACAAATTAAAACCAAAATGAAACATCACTACACACCCATTGGAATGGTTAAAAGGAAAAATACTGACACCACCAATATTTGTAAAGATAGGAGGTACCAGAATTCTCATTCATTATATTCATCAATTGACAAATATAAAAATTGCTATAGGTAGGGCAGTCTTAGAAAGGGATTGTGGGCATGACAGAGACCAATATTAATCTGTCCATTATATTCCTTAACTGTAAAATGGAGACCATATGTTCCACCAGCTTCACTCGGTAATTATGATACATGGCTATTAACAGACTCAAATGACTCCATTTCATCAATTAATATGCCCTGTCAATTCTACTTCTAAGGTATCCCATGTTCTATCCAATGTCATACCACTATCATAATTTAAGTGTTCATAACTCTCTATAATATTTCAATAATCTAACTGATCTCAATGCATATAGTAGAAATTGCAGACTGACTCACCTAATTTCTGCTCCCTAGGAAGGCTGAGAAGCTTTAAAAAAAAAACTTCATTTCCCTAACTCCCTTGCAGCTGGAGTTCCACCTGCAAGTAGCCAGACTTGGAAGTAAGTTTAATTTGGTTCTGGCAAGTAGATGCACTTCCACAAGATTTGGAAGGTGAGAGTGATGTAGAGGCCAACCTCTTGTCCCTTTTGTTGCTTCTGTTTACAAGGGAAGTCATGGAAATATGGCCTCCATTCCTCACTGTTCCATTTCTCATTCTCCAGACAACTAAGCAGTTGTAGTGATTCTTGATTGGAGCTTCCTTCTTGCTGGATCACAGGTACATGAATATATTCTCGAACACAAGAGTTGAAAATCACTTGTCAATAAAGTTTGAAAAAAGACATTCGTTGTTTCTTACCATCTCCCTTTAAGGTAGAAAAAGAAAACAATCTCACCATTTCTACTTTTTAAGTAGGAAAACTAGGACTCTAAATAAGCTCAAAACAGACACACACCCAGCTCAGTAAGACCACCAAAAATGGATACAGGTCTTTCCATTCTGGTGAAAACTAAACCCATGTTTGATGAAGTCTCCACATGGTATTCAGTTTCTAGTACTAGAACAACATGTAGGTGACATCTGCACCACTGAAGCCATTTTGTTTGGATCACTAGAGTTTAGGTAAGACTACAGCAAAATGGAAAAGAAATAATAATAAAAAATATATTGATATTCCTATAATTTTTAATCTACTAAGTAAAAAAGCAAGGTGTAGAACACTGTATATGTTATGCCATCATTTGTGTAGGAAATTATTTAAAAATAGGAATTTGAATAGGACTCAAAAATCCCAGGAAAGATTCATAAGAAATGAGTATCATGAATTTTTTCTCCGGGGAACCAAGTAGCTAGGACAATGGTAGAAGGGTGACTTTAGTCTTTACCTTATGTACATTTAGAATTTTGAACTGTGACTAAATAACTATTTAATAAACAAAACACATTGAAAAATGAAAAAAAAAAAAAAAGATGCAATGAGAAAGCCTGAAAACAGAGTAACTGTTACACACAAAAGAATCAAAGTTTTGTGCATTTTATTTAATAAATTTAGGCCATAAAATATTGTAACTTAAATCTCTTCTCTATACTATATATATTCATATAACCTTGTTGGCCTGAAGTAGATGTTTACTAGGAAGTTTTTCCATGGCTTCTTTTTAAAATCCTCAGTTATCTTCTCCTTTTTAAATAAGGATTGTATCTGCAAAGAAAGAAATGGGGTTAAATGATATTTAGATAAGGGATAGTATTTCTTTTAAAGGTAAAGGACTTTCAAACTGTAGTCACACTTTGGCAAATAGGATAGGAATGACAATTTTGTCCTTAGGATCAGATATTAATCACTGACATTTTTATTTTCATTTATCCCTTTGATGTTGCTTTGATGAAAATATGGTAAAAACCAAACAAAAAAATCAACAATAACAAAAATCCTGTAAAGCTTTAAAATAATTAATGAAAACAGTTTAAAAATGAAGGTATGTTTATACTTCTTTCTCTATGGCTTCAAAGATCCCCATTCCTCCCCTTAATGGAAGCATATCATCTGTATAAAAGAGCATAATCTACTTAAATGTAATTAGCACTTTACAACATTTTCTCCTACAGCAGTTAAACAAATATGGCTGAACAACTTATCTCATTCGACTAATGACAAATCAGTATTGTTTGTTAACCTTTTTTTTTTTTGAGACGGAATCTGGCTCTGGAGTGCAGTGTCATGGTCGCAGCTCACTGCAGCCTCCGCCTCCCGGGTTCAAGCGATTCTCCTGCCTCAGCCTCCTGAGTAGCTGGAATTACAGGTGCATGCCACCACGCCTGGCTAATTTTTGTACTTTTAGTAGAGACGGGGTTTCTCCATGTTGGCCAGGCTGGTCTTGAACTCCTGACCTCGTAATCTGCCCACCTCCGCCTCCCAAAGTGCTGGGATTACCCAGCCTGTTTGTCAACATTTTTACCAGCAATTTATACTCTCAAGTATGAAATTAGAGAATCAATCTAATTTGCTGCAAAACAGACTCAAAAAGTATTTCTTCGTTTTATCTTTAAGTTGGGAAAATATTCCTCTCCCCTAGCTGATATCTACCTCTACAGTACTGTATTACTATTTCAGAGGCAATTATTATAATAGGTTTGTTAGGTCTGCAGGAATGCTGAAAATGTATTAAATCAGAATTAAATTATAATCACATAGTACAACTCTAAAACCTCCCATAAAAAACCTGCTGTGAAACTCTAATCCAGCCTTTTGTTTTTATGCATGTGCCAATTAAAACTAAACAAATAGTCTGGCATTTTACTTGTCTTAATTCAAAACTCAATCATAATTCTACTCAGAGCTGAAAAATCTCACAAATTTACACAACAGTTTCACACAATTCAGGAACCGTCTTTTTGCCTGAATGCCCCCATACAAATTTTAAGTATCTTACAATACGACTTAACCCCAAACCTCGATGCTATATTCAATTAACCCAATCGAGAGGTGCTTAAGTAATAAAAATAAACACTTATGTTAGGTGAAGGGACTAGTTGTCTATGAGGACACAAGAAACAAATTCTTAATTTCTATGAACAGAACTAAATTTTATATACATCTCTCAAAGGTACATGAGAAAGCTGAATCAAACTTTACCTAAAAAGATCATCAGCAAGAGACTCTTCTTTTGCATGTTGATTTTGTACCTGTCAAAATTAACATAATATCAAACATTTGCTCAGTGGTGAATATATAGTTAATGAATTGCTATAGTGATAGGTCACTGTCATCTTAGAGATTTCCACATCCTGGAGGTCACCAAGTCTATGAGTTCTTGCCTCTGCAATATTTCATTTAACGGATCTTCTATATTTTCACTCCATGCTAGTATTATTACAAAAGAGCTCTAATTAAACAGCTTTCTCCCACCAATCTCCACTCAAAGACAACCAATGTATATTGCTAGCTTGCTGAGTTTTTAAACACTCTTTCCAGCAAAACTCTTTTACTAAATGAGATTTCAGTGCTTGGGGATCAGACCACTGATGAGACTAAGAGGGCAACATTTACCCCACCTTCAACTACAGCAGCTCCACAGTTAAAGGGGCTCCTGTGTTCTTGGTCCCAAATCAGGGCTTAGAGGCTGCTGCTAAATTACCTCTCCTCTAAAGTCCTTTTAAATACAAACTCAGTAAACTACTACAGCACCTTACAGAGTCAAAATCAAAAAATCCCTGTGCTGAGTGCATCTTCCTGAAGTCCAGCTATGTCCCTATCATATGCCATTTGAAACCCTTCAGTGACTTCTCCCACCTACCAAGGAAAACACAAACCCTTGCATGTGACCTGCTGAAATGTGCAAGGTTCTTCATAACCTGGTTCCATTTTACTTTCCTAATCACTTCTCAACCTCCTCTTCGTGGGCTCTGTATGCCGGTTAAAACTGAATCACACAAAAAAGAAAAAAGCAAAACCAAAACAAAACCCCAGAATCATCTCCTAATAAATATTCTGTGACCTTCTATCTGCTTTTGTTCATGTTTCTCCCTCTGCCAAGGAAGTTAATTCCTTTTTTTCCCTCTTCCCACATGTAATCATCTTCAAAGGTACATTCATTCAATACTTATTTAGTGCCTCTTTAGCAAAGGCTTCCCGATCCCCTTCTTTCAAAAACAATGCCTGCTATGAAGAACTCTCCCAAAACTTCAGCTACAGAATTCCCAAGATGCTTATCAATTTCTACCTTCTGTTTAATTATTTATGTTTGCACCCTATCCTCTCTAAAAGACCAGAAGTTCCTTAAATACAGATAGAGTAAGTCCTGACTTAATGTTTTCGATAGTTTCTTGGAAACTGCAACTGTAAGTGAGATGACAAACAGCAGGTCCTTGAATCATGTTGTTTTGTTGTACTAATGAGAAATAATACTGTTTATGTCATTTCGCTTAAAGTTGCAGTTTCCAAGAACCTATTGACAATGTTAAGGACTTACTGTGTTTATTTTTACTGTTACTAACTTACATTTGAACACTTCCAGATACTATCTTAAACTCTCTCTCTCTCTCTCTCTCTCTATATATATATATATATAATCTCACTTCATTTTCATGTAACTTCATTACTACTATTATACTATTATCTCAATTTTAACCAATGAGGTAACAGAGACTTAGGTTAGGTAACCTGCAGAAGATAAGGGAACTCAGATGTAATAGCTGGGATTTGACCAGGTCTACCTTATTAAGAGCACTAGCTCTTAACCAGGCTGCCTCAGGGCTTCTGAATCTCTAGAGCAAGCCTACAAGAGTGACTTGCAGGGATTCGATCTTACAGACTGATTTTTCTATCATACAGTGAAACAAAATTACATCTTATCTTTTCGGATTTTCTAATAGGGATAGCAGAACATAAATGGGAAGACATAGTTTTAATAAAACAGTTGTCAAAATAACTACTGGTATCATTTTTCTAAATATTCTTAGAGGTTTCCTGGGGAATAATTTTAAAGCTGTAGCATAGTAAAGAAAAAACAGTGAGGAGAAAGCAGTTTTTTCACATATATTTTAGTAAAAACATATAAAATAGTATTAAGAAACAGAAATGCCTCATATTACTGGCATTTTTCAGAGGTCTGCAATAACTACTACTCATAGTCTTTCAAATTCAAATCAGGTTGGATACAGTTCAAATAATTTTTGTTTGATGTACACAATGAAAATATCCTGAATTCAAGGGAACTTCAGGAACTGACGCAGTGATTATGAAAACTAAGACTGGTGGGTCTGCAGCAGAGGCAGAGAAAGAAGGGATGAAAAAGAAAAATAGGAAGGGAATATAGAAAAAGAATAGCTGCAGCCAACAGGGAAATGAGATGGCAGTACAGAACATTTACATAAATAAACAGTAGCCACGCAGCAAAAGAAAGTCAAGTCTGTTATAGAGTAAGTCCTACCAATAGCATCTAAAATGACTCTAGCAAAAAGAGAAGTGATTTGGTGAAATCATCTAGAACACAGTCCATCTAATTCCTAATGAAATAAGCAAAAAATAGAAAACAGTCAGCAGATGTATGATGTATCATCATTCTCTCAACTTCTTCCCCATCTAAAATTAATCAAACAAAACTTGACTGTGTTAATTAATGAAGGAAAAGAGTTTAAACCACGTCATACACTTAAAAAGTGCAGTTGTGCAAAGAACCAAATGATTCTGATGCAGCTGATTCCTAATACTGTCCCAATCCATTAACAGCGCTACAGAACTGGTCAAACCTGAGGGTTCTTACTAATGCCCCAAATTTGGGGAAAAGGTAGCGTCAACAGGGAAAACAATTGCTAGTAGGTTGCTGGGAAGGGACTAATGGTATAGAAGGTGAAGAAGTGGGGCTGACACTGACCAAACACATAGGCTCCAAGGATCTAACAAATTAGGTAAACAACCCAATAATGCTAGGTTATTGTCTTTTAGCTAGGGCACACTCCCTGGTACAGGACATTTAATTAAAATCCCAGGAGACAGCTAGCCCAAGCTGCACACAGCTCCAGCTGAGCCCTTCCTCTCCCAGATTCAATGTCTTCAGACAACAGAAACTAGATGGGACATGCCATGTGCCATAGACTGTTTCAGCATGATGCCATGCTGACAGTGAGGCATGAGGGAATTCTGTTCTTTAATTTTTATTTTATTTATTATTATTATTATTTTTGAGACGTGGTCTTGCTCTGTCACCCAGGCTGAAGTGCAGGGGCTCCAATCATGGATCACTGCAACACTGACCTTCTAGGCTCAAGCAATCTTCCCACCTCAGCCTCCTGAGTAGCTGGGACTATAGGCACACACACTACCATGCCCAGCTAATTTGTTGTGTTTTTTTGTTTAATTTTCTTTTTTTTTTTTTTTTTTGTAGAGACAGGGTCTCAAGATGTTGTGCAGGCTAGTCTTGAACTCCCAGGTTCAAGTGATCCTCCTGTTCCCAAAGTGCTGGGGTTATAGTCATGAGCCACACCATCGTGTCTGGCTGAATTCTGTTCTTATGGGCAAGTTAAGAATGTTATAAGTAATTTTGATTATACTCAACTTCTGTCTCACAAACTTGCTTCTGAATGCAATCCCTGCATAAGATGGCATATGATCCTTTATGTAGCAAACAGAGTATCTGGATAAGACATTTCCCTTTACCCAAGTGAAGACAAAAACAGGAAAGGGATACTGGAACAGAACATGCAGAAAACAGATAAAGAACCTAATCTGCAGGAAATAATAATCTATGAATAAAAAGCAAAATAGAAATATGAAAGCAATGAAATAATGACAAAAAATTAGATGTTAACAGAACAATGAAATGAAAAAAGAACAAATGCTAAGTAAAAGAACCATAGTAACAGCCTTTCAGAATTAAATAAATTAGAAATAGCTAACACTCTAACACTTTCCACTGTTATAAATGATTTATATGTAGTATCTGATTTAATCCTCCCTCATATGTCTGTGAAATAAAGGTACTACTATTATTCTCATTCTGCACAGATGGAAACAGAGACATTAAGTAATTTGCGTAAGGTCACATACTTGGTGAGAAACATTACAGACACACCTGAAATGTAAATTTTTGATACAGTGAAAGAGCCTAAGAAAACCACAGTGAATGCAGAAAAAATAGATGTGGAGGACAAAGGTAATCCAATAAAACGATAGTTATGTCTTAAATGTAGAGAGCCCAGCAAATACAAAATATTTTAAAATATATAATAGAAAAAAGTTTCCTGAGAAAGAGAATTACACCTGCAAATCAAAACAGCATACTATATGTCAGGAAAAACTAATGGAGAATGATCGACACTGAGATGTATTCTGACTGTTACTGGCTTTCAAGCTTAAGAAAGATGGCTGTGGTCATGCAAGTCACCTAAAAAGGGGACAAATAGGACTGGCATAAGGTGAGGGAAGCTAGGTGGGAGGAAGTACTAATAATCTCCTCACTTTTCATTGTAGGGAGCCAACAAATAATCGTATATGTGAAATTAAATATGAAGTTTAAAACAACTACCAAATCCGACTTACAGTGATTTTTATAGTTTTCTTCCTTAATATTAGACAGATCTCACAAAATATCTTGGAGGGAAGAAACATTTATAGAAATTCAGCAATGCCTTCATTTTAACTTCTTCCTATCAATGTCTCCCTTCCTTCCCAGTCTGTCCCTGCCTCTCAGTACTCCTCAATGAAGAGATATCTGGAATGTTGTTCACTTAACTGTTTAAACAGGTAATTTCTGGGCTTTAGGTTTTCACATCTTCATTCTTTGTGTACTACCATAGTTCTGTGGAATGCACATGTTATAAAATAATAAAGCCAATTTATTCTTTAAAAAAGGAAAGGAGAAAGGATGTGATTTCCATTCTTTCATTTTTTAAAAATAAGCATCCTGAATGACCTTAACAACTTTACTTCATGGGTGACTTTCCTAAATAACCCTTTTTAAAAATAACTGATAGAAAAGCATTTTAAAAAGCAAATTACACTACACCAACTATAAAGCAAAACAAGGAACGCTGAGAGATCAGCAAGGACCACAGTCAGCTTTTGCGTTGCCCTGTGAGTATCTGCAAGTCATGAAAAACCTGAACTCTGCTTTAATGTCTATATGGGGTATGAGTGATACGAAAGAAAACCCAAGATGGTGACTTTAATAAAAGACCCAGCACTAAAGGAAGAAAGAGAAATAAACCTTACAACACAGAAGGAGCTAGCAAAGAAACTTGCCCATCTTCATCCTGGCACTTAGTGAAGGAAAGAAATAAAAATCTCATTTGAAGTTTCTAATGACAAGCTGGCCTTCATTCACTCAGGCTTCTGGTCCAAATATTAATACATACTAACTGTCCAGGTGATTCAAAGAATCACAAGAAGATATTTTAATTTAAAGTGGTCTCATATTGGTAGAAGAAGACTGGAAGATAAAAAACATACCTTTTCTAGGGGAAATAAACCCAAACTTAAGACTCAAGAAAACTTCACAGATTGAGTTCCAAAGAAAACAATCGGTTCATATTCAAAAATCACAAAGCACAAACTTGAAAACAAGGTACTGTAAGAGCAGAAAACAGATCAAACATTTTAGTAATGGTATCATTCGGCAAAGAATATAAAAGGAGAAGCTTGAAAAAGAGCAAGGAACAAGAAGATTTAGAAAGAAATAAAACAGACTTCCAGTAATGAGAAAATGAATGAATGGATGCAATGCCAACTAGAGTTGAAGACAGAAGTAGTAAATTGGAAGATGATCTGCAGCAGTTGCCAAAAATATAACCCAGAGAAACAAAGACATGAAACACACAGGAAAGGCAAATGGAAAAGAAAATTTAACTAACATTAAATTCGAATTCCAGAAGGAGATAACGAGGAAAACAGCAAAAAGGTAACTAATATTCAAGAAAACGAATGAGAAATTTTCAGAATTGTTAAAACAGAATCTCCGATTTAAAAAGGCCAGTCCCTTGACATACTATTTAAGTGATATATTTGTAATATCCTCCACATTCTTTTAGTTTTCCTTAAATTTTTGTGGCTTTTATCTCCCCCTTTTCATTAGGATGTGAACTGAATTTCTTAGGTCTCACTTTTTTTTTTTTTTAAACAAAAGTAAATTTAGTATTCCTTTAAAGCAGCATTACAGAAGGGTATAGATTAATGCTGTGTAACTCAGGAATTTTCCTGAATGAATGACTTTATGTCACTTATTTTAATTTGGTTTTAAGAAGAATTTGCTTGAAGGCCACCATAAGGGACCAAAGTGCAATTTAAACAAGTTTCTGGGCCTCACTTCCTACTAACCTCCATTTCCTGCCTTAGCCACTCTTCTAGTTCTGTATTCTTTCGAGCATGATGAGGTATTAGATCTGATCCTCCAATGATGTGTGGAAGTTTTCCTGCTCCAGGATATGTGACCTATTGAATAATAAAAGTAGTACGATAAAACATATTAACAACAAAGATGACCATTTTAAAAAAAAGATTAAAAAGCAAAGATGGTAAATCACGCATAAGTGCCAAAGACGTTTATATTCTACAAATAAAAGTTAGAGAGCAATAACTCTGTTCTAAACCCATCTGTTTTCGCCCTTATCTTTTATAGTTATTACTATATACAGATCTGGACATGTCATGGGATTTATGTATTAAAAATAAGTTAACACTTTTAATTTCCAGTTTTTATTTTAAAATGGCCTTACCTTATCATTTAACAATGAAAGCAACTCGAGATGAACACAAACACTACAATTTACAGCACTACTGTATTTTGTTCTAACGACTTCAAAGCTTAAGCTCTTTCTAATATTGATGAAAATTTAAATCTTTTTCAAAACTTTCCAGTTCACTGAGTCCTAGCAGGAGATGTTGGGGATGCCAACAATTTACACTTTCAATTGATATTTTAATTGTTTACAAGTAAAAAGGTGCTTTAAGAAACGCAAATTCCATGTGAAAATGCCTATCAAGATCATTGTTAATACTTATTAGTTAATACCACTGTTAATAGTAACAGTTCCTTAATATTTGTAACATGCTTTTAAAATTCCAACATATGAAGTAGAAAGAGAATTTTAAATTTCTTTTCACCCCTAAGCAGTATTTTAAAAGTTTAAAAAGCACCATATCATTGATTGGGAGGGTTGTTTGAGACAGGGTCTCACTCTGTCATCTAGGCTGGAGAGTGCAGTCTGAGGAGAGAGAAAATCACCTGGTGACCATTGAAAAGGCCCCAGAGACAAAACTTCTCTGAGCAATTTAGAAGGGAGCAAAGACCAACTGGTGACCATCAAACAAGCTAACCGGAGGCAAAACTCCTTATGTGGGGAATTTAGAAGTAATCAAACTTCCCCAGTATCTAAAGTCAGCTTCTGATTCCAGGCCTCTTTCAACTTTTATAAGTAACTAAAATTTTTATACATCTCTGGAATGCCATGCTGAAACTCATTTTACAATCCCAAACTCCCACCTTAAGGTCCATAAATGCTCCTAAGGACAATCCACCATGGTGTGCTCAGTCCTCTCGCTGAGGCGCTGCTCTGTATTCTTCTGCAGTGTTCTTCCTTTCTAATAAACTTTCCTTTTTCAAATCTATACTGTTGTCGGTAAATTCTTTTTACCAACCCATGAGTTGACCACTTCCCAGTGCTGGGGCTCTGATACCTGGCCCAGCACAGTGGTGTAATCTTGGCTCACTGCAACCTCTGCCTCTTGGGCTCAAACGATCCTCCGACTTCAGCCTCCTGAGTACCTGGGACTACAGGCAGACGTCACCACACCTAGCTAATTTTTATATTTTTTTGTAGAGAGAGGGTTTCACCATATTGCCCAGGCTGGTCTCAAACTCCTGGGCTCAAGTCATCCACCTGCCTTGGCCTCCCAAAGTGCTGGCATTACAAGTGTGAGCCACCAGGCCCAGCATGACTCGGAGATACAAAAAACTCAGACAAATTCCTGCATTAATATCAATCCAGTTAAACATCCTCCTGTAGAAATTTTGAATTGGATTTCTTCTATAGTTTCAGAACAGATTACTTGGTTAAGGATAGCAGTATTTTTAAGCATTTTAAGTATTTCCAAACCACTTTCCAGAAATTTATATCACTTCATACTTCTTCAATTGTTAATACACCACTCTGTGCCAATAGTAAACATTACTGCTGTTTCTTTGTAAAACTATAAAAAAAGTATTTTGAATTTTATGAGATCTTGTAACACAATATTAAACATGAAGTAACCATGTAGTAAGAATGCCTTTGTGCTATTCATGAACCTCAGATACAGGGTGAGAAAAAGTGGGTATTAAACAAAAAGCTATCGTGGTGCCATTTAACTGGAAGATATTTCCATTTTCTGCTCTAAGTAGAAGAGATTCTTCCCATCGAATGGAGTTCAGAACCCTTTAGATACTATTATAGTAGGTAGAACTAATTTAACTGTGAAATGTTAATAGTAAATGCTCACAGTAGAGAGAAAAACCTCTACTACCTCACAGTCATGACAAGATCATGTTACAGAGGAAAGCAGTTTTCCACAAAAATTACTTTTGAGTAATTACTGTACTCTGATCAAATGGATAAGTAAAGGTTAGCAGTCAGAAGTAGGTCTGGAGCAAGAAGCAAATGTAAGACAACAAAAGAATACCTACTGGATAGAAGTCTTTTTTTAACCATTACCGAAAAAATAAGTATCAGTTCCTTAATGAGCAGAAACTCAGGTCTGATGATCATACTCAGCATACATATTTATATTGTGTTTTATACGTAAATATAGACTATAGTTTGAATTATTAAATATGTTCAGTTATTTTAAATACATTTTAATCTTCATAAAGTCCTGAGCTAAAGAACCCTCTTAGGGTAGTTGTAGACCAATATTAGACTAACAGAGAAGATCCTGTGATTATCAACAAAAACTTTCTGCTTACGGTAGAGAAAACCAGGTAAACAGCAACTTGTAAAGAATTCAATCTTGATGAAATCTATTTCATTCTAGGTGTCCAATATATTCATTAACTGTAAGTTCATGTCCTTCCTAGAAGAATTTTTTCAAGCATTTTAAGCAGAAGAAATAATATCAGTTTTCAACATAAACTGCTTTTATTTTCGTTTAGCATCATTGGTATCTCTAAAAACATTTCAAACACTGACCTGTTGTGATACAGTTGAAATACCTACCTTTTTGAATTTCTTGAAATTGTTAAGTTGACCATAATCATTTATGCCAGATGGATTTCTGGAAGTAGAGTTTTCAATCACCAGTGATCTAAATTCAGTCAATAACAACTTTCTTGGAAGCATCTCACTATCATCCTGAAGTTTGTCATTGTTCTTAGATGGGGTTAAGATGGATAGGTAAGAAAGAGAAGCAATAACAAAGAAAAGTCACTTGTCATTTGGGAATCTATAGAAAAAAGTTCAAATACCTGAAAAAATTAGTAAAAATGTTTTATTTCTCATACCTGAATTTGTATTTGGAATCAAATCATATCTAATTCAAAATCAGAAAATTACTCAAATGCTCTCTAACTTTGGAAACATTTATACTCATCTGTGATAGAAGGCTAAAAACTGTGAAGTATTTTTAACCTAGTAGTTATTCTAATAAATATCATCTCAGTAAATAATTTACCTCCAGATATATATTTTATTGACATAAAATCTCAGCATTGTCTGCTTTTCATTAAAATTGTACACTGAGATTATAAAATACCCTGTTCTACAGATCCTCATCTACTTTTCTTAAACTTTTGGGATTGTCAATAGTTTGTATTTTTTATTACTCTTAATATCTCAAAAAAGTCAATCATTAATTCTGGACATACTATCTCATTAACTGACAAGCCATTTTTAATTCAAGATTAATGGCTGTTAAATTCGCCTAAAGAGTCCTTCCTGTTATCCTTCAATTGCTGGATGAGATTCTTGGCTTCATGTCATTTACTATTAACTAGTCAGTTACACATCAACATTGTTACAGCTGCTTAAGGCTGACATCTTAGTTCTTTTAACTGCTGTAACTATGTAATTAATATGCAAGTTGCTAATAGGTCTAAGATAAAAGCAGTCAAAAAGGAAAAAAAAATGGGGAAAGTCAGAAGAAAAGGTTCATCTGATAGTGACAGAATGTAAACAGCACATTATTAAGAACAGCCTAAACTTTTAGAAATATTTCCCACCCATCACTCTATCTGATATAAATCCTGCTAGAAAAGCATCAACCTCATTTTATAGAGTATTTGAGGTTCTTAAATGTGAAAATGACTTGTTCAAGGCCACATAACTAAGGAGTAGAAGGCAGGGAATTAATTATACCCTGGCTTCTCTCTATACTCTTCACTGCATCATGGTTATAATATAATCGATCCAGGCCGGGCACAGTGGTTCACGCCTGTAATCTCAGCACTTTGAGAGGCCAAGGCAGGCGGATCACCTGAGGTCGGGAGTTCGAGACCAGCCTGACCAACATGGAGAAACCCCATTTCTACTAAAAGTACAAAATAAGCCGGGCCTGGTAGCACATGCCTGCAGTCCTAGCTACTTGGGAGGCTGAAGTAGAATAGCTTGAACCCAGGAGGTAGAGGTTGCAGTTAGCTGAGATAACACCTTTGCACTCTAGCCTGGGCCACAAGAGCAAAATTCTATCTCAAAATAAATAAACATAAATAAATAAATGAAAGAAATAATAATATGATCGATCCATTTCCAGGCACAATCATGAAGTATGCCAAAATTAAGAAAGAGAAATAATCCAAAGAATGTAAAATGACAACAACTGATGAGATGACAGTCTCTGTAAGCCAAATCTGTAAAAAATTAATAAAACGTTTCTCACAGATATTTCTTCTTTAGTTGACCATAGTGATCCTTCCTTGAGTTCACGTTTCTTCCCAATTTCATTTTCTTGCTAAAGAAATAAAATAAAAAATACTGTTCATAGGAGTTATAAAATTGTACCTTTATATCACTTCTTGACCTTTTGAATAAGATGAAGTGTTAAATGGTTCCTTTCTAAAAACTTAAGAGATATTCATGTTATGTATAACCAGGCATTTGGCTTTCAACTGCTTTCCAAAAGAAATTATGAGATGAAAATATATGTTGAAAGAGATACTGTAGTATCAGGGCAAAGAATTGGAAGCAATCTAAAGCCACATAAATCACATGCTTAGAGAATATTTAACAGTATGGGAAAATGATTATAAGTAAATTAAAAATGACTACAAAATTTCACTAATAGTCTGCAAAATATAATGTAAAGAGAAAATACTAAAATATTAACCATGGTTGTCTGTAGATGGTAGGATTATCAACAAACTGTCAGTTTGTTTTATTTTATACATGTCTGTATGATCGTGTATTACTTTTATAATCAAAAAAGAAACATTTTAAAAGAATTCAAGTTTACAATAGTGTCTTAAATCACACTTAAAGAAGAAACAGGTACTTTAACTGTTTAAGATATTTGTCTGGAATAAAAGTGGACTGCCTTGCATATAGTCACAGTACCTTTCACATTAACATGTCTGGATCATGTTCTGGACGAAACAATATTACATAAATGGGTAATGAAAAATGCTTAACTTGAGATACAATTCTCTTGGATGCAAAGTGGGGGACCTAACATTTTACATCACATTTTCAGTAATACAGCAGTAAGTCATGAAAGTTTTAAAAAGGAAGTTGGAAAGGGCAGAAAAACAAATGTACTTTGTGCTTGCCTACAGAGTAAAGAGGATATTTTAATCAATAGGATTAAATGTATGTTCCAGGCCTATCACGTGCCATTTTACTTAGGCTGAGTACTTTCACATAAAATTTACAGAAAGTTGTTAACACAATCAGAACATTTTACTCCCTTTATACATGAATACAAACTCCCTTTACGCACCTTTTCCCCATCCTGCCCTACTCTCTCAAAGTTGCTCTTCCTCCTGAAGTTTTGATTTTCCAACTCAGAGAATCATAAAACCTACCTAGATACTCAGACTATAAGCTTGGAAATTATCTTTTATCCTTTCCTATCTATTTATTTCCCATATAAGCAAATCACCAAGTCTTGGGGATTCTACCTCAATGCCTATCAAACTTCTCTTCTCAAACTGCCTTTCATGGTAGATGCCCAATGCCTACAATCATGGAATAACTCAGTGAATTACACAGTGAAAGCTGACAAAAGAACAGTCAAAAGAGCATGGCAGATCTGTGTTTAAGTCCCAGTTGTCAAACCTAGCTATGTGACCTTGGCAAGTTACTTAATAACTCCCACTGTCAGTTTCCACACGTGTTTAATAGGTGTGTTTAACTACTGCATTGTAGGGTTGCTGTAAATATAATAAAGGTATCCAATAAGTGGTAGCTATTACTACAGGATACTGGAAAATGCTATAGTTTTAAGAATTTACTAATGAGTATTGAAAAAACGCTAAATAAAAATGCTTAACTTGAGATAGGAGGGTGGAATGAAGTGAAGAGAAATATACTATAGATACAGGGGATGCTGTTAAGAAGTATGTTAAGGATCTTGAGTCAGTTTTGCATTTTATGGAGACTGTGAAACTGAAAGTAAGGCCAAGACACAGCTATCTATGCATAGCTATCATTCATATAAGGATAAAATCCTAGCAGGAATATTAAGCTAATAATTTTCCATTTCAGCTGATAGGAAATCTTACAGACATGCTATAATCTAAATTTAGATCCAAAAACAGAAATGACAGTTCTACCATCAACATCTTTTGGAAAGTGCCTTTCTGAAATATAGCTAAGGATTCCAACACCAAAGAGAAGTATCACAATTTTTGCCTTCAAAAAGTTGCAAAAAAATTAAATTAAAGGATTAAGAAGTATTTTTCTCTTGACAGTCACTTCTGCAGCTAAAAAAATTAAGCACCAATTCCTTTAATCCATGAGATTAACAAGGACTTTCAGACAAATTCTTAAAATAACAAAAATAAAATAATTTAAAACAAACCCACATTGAGTAAGGTTGATGGATTTTATCAATGTCAATTTCCTGGTTGTGATACTGTGCTATAGTTATGCAAGCTGTAACAATCAGGGGAAATTAGGTAAAGGGTTCACTGCATGTGAACAATTATCTCAAAATAAACAGTTTCTAAAAATAACCTTACATTGAAAACAGAAACACTTTTGTACCTATTACAGATTCTTACTAAAAATATTATAGTGCTAGAATACAGTGATTTAACCTGTAGTAGTCAATCCCATGGTATCCCTGGGGAATTGGTTCCATGACTTCCCATGGACACCAAAATCCATGGATGCTCAAGTCCCTGATAAAAAATAGCATAAATTTTGCATATAACATAGGCACATCCTCTCATATACTTTAAATCATCTCTAGAATACTTATAATACCTAATACAATGTAAGTGCTATGTAAATAGTTGTTAGGTAGGAAATAATAATTTTTAAAAAGTTTGTACATGTACAGATGCATTTTCTTTCCCAAATACTTTCAATCACATGCTGATAAAATCAGAGGATGTGGGACCCATGGATACAGACGGCCAACTGTATCTCAATCACAGATACTGCAATTAAACTGCTATTCTCTCTCCAAAAGCCTACTACAACATATTTTGTACTGTAATTTTCATTTAGAATGTCACGAATTCTGAAACAGTAAAATAAAGGAAAAGTGGAATTATGCTATAGGATCACAGGGCAAAATAAAATAATTACATTTCCTGATATCATTATACCTCATATAAACCTTACATATTAAATGAAAGTTCTGGTCTATGAAAGACTGTCTGATGGCTCCCATGTCAAGGGTGTACAGTGCTCAGTTCTTGTGTTTCCCCGTCAGTGCTCTAACGCCCAGTGCCCTGAGTGACATAAGCCCTGGGAGAATGTGCAGTGAAAATAGGTCTTCAGGAAAATTCATTAGCAGTCATCCAGGATGAGCCAAAGAGAGCTGTTACAAACTAAAACCACAACCATCTCCAGACAGATTTGTGGCCACCGTAGCAGTGGACTAATCTGGGATGGAATTTAAGGGAAAAAAAGGGGGGTGGGGGGAGCTACTTAAAAAAAGATTAAAGTCACTTTGGGAGGACAAGGCGGGCGGATCACGGTCAGGAGACTGAGACCATCCTGGCTAACATGGTGAAATACTGTCTTTACTAAAAATACAAAAAATTAGCCAGGCGTGGTGGCAGGCACCTGTACTCCCAGCTACTAGGGAGGCTGAGACAGGAGAATGGCATGAACCCGGGAGGCGGAGCTTGCAGTGAGCGGAGATCACGCCACTGCACTCCAGTCTGGGCAACAGAATGAGACCCCATCTCAAAAAACAAAAAAAGATTAAAGTACGTACTAGGACAAGAAGACTGAAGAAAGTAAGAACATGTCAGAGAAAATCAGAGGAGAAAAGAGCACAGCAAGGGAAATGCATTTCCAAAGCTGTGGCCAAAGTAATGTAAAAAGTGCCTAACTTTCTAAACACTTACCTGTAATATTAAGTAACTGAATACAGATTCTGAAACAGTCTGGAACTAAAGTAATAATGTAAATCCATAATGCAACAGAATAAAGATAGCTTTACAAACATATGCAAATATATTAAACTTAGCAAATAATGTCTTGTATTTCAACAAATGTCACATTAAACTAATTTACCTAGCTCTCCACCATAGTAGAAATTGATACAGAAGTGACTTATAGAATATATAAATCTCTTGTTTCACTTAGTGCTTCTGTGAAATGAAAGTAGTCTTAAATCCTTCACAATAAAAAAAAATAAAAACCCTCTGTCTCCGAAGTTCTCACTCTGGCTGCAAAATGGAATCTGGTAATTCAACATTCATTCTCTCTTTGTTCCTTAAATACAACTCTTTATCAGGGACAGCAATGTGCCAAGTTTAAAACATTTCCAGACTCTTCTAGACTGAGGATAGAGAGTGGCTAAATTATATCCAATTCTGGCCAAAAACAAAAGTTATTAAGTTGGGTTTCTGAGAAAGCTCCTTAGAAAACAGGTAAGAATTCAGCTGGAAAGGCCTTTACCCTGTCCCCTCATCATCACATTCTTCCTCCCTGGAAAGTAGACTTGATGGCTGGAGGTATCCTCTCAAAGAGCAGAAAGACAGACACCTAGTAAATTAATACCATGGAAAGCAGCTCTGATAATCTACTTCCAGGCTACTTTTATAGGGGAAAAAAGATTCTATCTCATGGAAGCCACTGATTTTAGAATTTTTAAAAATATCAAAGGAATTCTTAGCTAACACAATGAGGGAACTTATCCTGGGAAGGAAAATCAGATATACTGAATGAAAATCTCTGGGGCTCTGGCCCGGGAATCTATATTTTCAAAAAGCTTATTAGCTGACTCCAATGCAGCTGGTCCACAGAAGGGCATTTAGGATCACTAGAAGAAGTAACAAATAATGGGGATACCCTTGCCTATATGAAGATAACAATATACAGGCCAAATAGGACATAACGTTCTGTTTTTTGAGGAGTAGTTATAGATTTATAAGGTCCTTGATAAACTCTAGGTTCTCAACTGCTTAGCTAATAAACTATAACTTCCATTCACTTAATCCTATCCTTTCACCTATTCCTATCCTTATTGTGCAGGTGTTATAGGAGAGGATTACCACAGCCATGAATGAGTGGAGCTAATGAAACCATGTTGGAGATCAGAATATTAAAATTTTACTTCATCAGGTCTGTGCTCTCATCTAAAGAGCTACCAAATCTATAGCCAGATCAACTTACTGATGTATATAAAAAAGAAAATAATCTGAGGTGTTTTCATAGATCAAAATAGGTAAGACAAATTATCAACATTCATGAAAATAGACAAGGATATTAAAAAACCTAAATGAAAATGCAAATTCCTAGTGATGTCATATCCTAAAAATTTATTGAGTAGATACTTAGTTTTACTAACTTCATCTTTCTGTGCCTGTTTCTTATACTGAACCATCTCCTACACTTATCATCACAGCCAAATGTCTTTTATAATAGTACAGCCTAATTTGGAAATCTATTAAAACAATCTTATATGAAAGTTTAATTTGTGGTCATTTATTTTACACTACTGAAGAATCACTGTACTTTTAACATTTACCATTCACCTTATCAACCTACAAATTCCTATAGTACTGAGTGTTAAAAACATTAATGGATGCTCATACTGTCAATACAAAATCAAAAGTACCTTTTAACATTCTAAGCTTCTATGTACTATACCTCTCATTTAAAATGTTACTTACAGATATTTTGCTACTTTCTGGTACTGCTTCATCACTGAAAGTATCATTTGTTTCTATATCCATCCTTGGCCTTTTTCTAATATTGACATCTTCCTCTTGTTTTTGAACTTTCACACCAGTTTCTAATTCTGGTTTTGTGTCCTTGAATAACTGTTCCAATACTTCATCTTCTATGGCCACATCATCCATTTCTCTTTTTTTATTTGATCTTAGCTTTTCTGAAGCATGAGATTTACTGGCAGAATTTTTCACACTGGATTTTAAATCTGTATCTGTAAATAAGTTATCATCTGAGTTTGTGTCCACAGGCTCATTCTGAGATAGATGCTGCTCCTTATTTTGCCATAATGAGGGTGTAGCAGGTTGTGTTTGTTCTAAAACAGAACAAGACATTTCTATTCTTGCTGATTTGCATGAAGACATTTCTTGATTTTCTTCATCCCTTTCCCTTAGATTTAAAAAAAAAAAAGAAGAAAACAAAACAAGAAAATGAACACAGCTAAGTAATCTTTTAGTTTGGCAAAATTCATCACTCCCTCCATTTAGTTCACAATGTACTCTTGATTTTATTAATTAACACTATTACTGGAAATCAACAAATAGACCTTTGAAAACAGTGCAGAACTCACATTTCTGCTGTTTTGATAGAACTGATGGACCCTGTGGCTAAAGCAGTATGGTGATCGCTATCTTCTCTGCTTAAGTTGCATTAGTTGATAATTACAGGAAAAGGTAGAAAAATATAAAAATACAAAGAACATGTTGCCAGGAAACAGCAGCTTACTTTATAATGTAGTAAGGTTGTGGGCAGGGAAAATTACCCTGGGAATATAACCTGATGGGTTAATGAGAGACGGATTTAAGATAGTAAGTCGGAGTGACTAAATCTACAATACGGTACTGACTGTATACTGCAAATGCTATGTGAATGTATCACTAAAAGTTTCCTATACAATACTGTATCATTCATTCAATAAATACCAAACTCTTTATGCAAAGTGCACTAAGCCCATAGAGGACACAAAGACCTGGGACTCTGTTCTCCAGGAGTTTATTGGATTCATGTTGAACTAGAATAGTCAACCCAATGTTCTATTAACACTAATTTAATGCCAAGGTACCGGACAAACCAACCAATCAAGAGGTTTTTGTAATAATTTAGGTGGTCAGAATTTGAACCTGGCAATAGATGGAAATGGAGGGATTGATAGACACTGAAAATAACCATCAAAAACACTGATTTCAGGAGCCAGAGGACAAAGAGTCAAAAATTGTAACAATGTAAGCTATTTTACTAAAAAAAATCACACTGGGTGAGAGGACAGAAAAAGTTTTTAGGTCTATTACTGGGGAAACAGCATGAAACCCCTGTGGAAAAGAAGTAAAGCTTAAAGGAAAAGTTAGGGCCAAATATGATGATTGTCAGTAATAAAGTCTCAAAACCTGAAGGTAGAGTATAAAGAGCAGTAGGGGGAAGAAAAGAAGTCCTCCAAAGTTCATACAGAAATGGGAGAAATAACATCATCTTTTCTGAGAAGCTTAACAGGGACGGTTTAAGACAAAAGGCAGTAGTAGCTAGAGGAAGAAACCAGGTCAAGAGAAGGTTTTCAAAAATAAAGGTGAGATTGAACTTCTGAAAACAGAAGAAAAAAATCTAGGATGATCAATATATTCAAAATATGGAAATTGAGAAAGTAATTGATGGAATATGGTATTAGAGGGAGTGAGAGCGGTTCTCAAGGAAAACCAGCAGAAATGTGATTTTAGAACTGAGATGGGAGCTTAGTTCTTATTGAAGAGAATTGCGGCAAGGAAAACAACACGTAAGTATATGCATAGAAGGAGATAAAGGAGAATCTGTCTAGTGGCTCTAGTGAAGGAGATGAGGGACATTTCTGAGAGGGAAAGGGGTCAAAAAGCCGCAGCAGAAGAAGCATACTTAATCAGCACAGACTAAAGACAATACCATTCTACAACAGGATAAAAAAACTTTCATATTTTTTTTCCAGAGACATGAGAGAAGTTATCAAAAACAGACCTTTTTTTGGTAGACGGCTGAAAGTAGTTTCTGATGGAGTTGGTCTGCTGCTGCTGAGAAGCCCTATCTTTACTTTTATTTATACTTGGCAATTTAGTTGGTGAAAGCTGATAGTTTGGGATTCTCATCTTAGCTAAAGTATTTGATATCATACTATTATTATTGGAGCTTGTTTTGCAGGACTCCTTTATAGTGGGTGTGTCTTGTGAAAGCATTCTGATTTTTTGTTCCATTTTGGAGACTTTGATTTCTTTCGGCCTTTCACTCAAATCCCTGTAGAAAAAGAAATGAATGCAAGGTAAACAATCTAGTTTACAGCAACTTTAATATAGAAACAAAGATCGTTAAATAGTTCTAATGTAATATAATTTTAAAAGATAATTTTTAGACAAAAATACACTGAATATATTTTACCATCCCAGGAAAGCAATTCCTTTATTACCTGGGCAAAGGATGATACCTTACTCTTCTTCACCCCCTAGAGCACATATTGTTGCTCTACTATAGACGACTGACAAACACACAAAGAATACCAACTGAGGATAGCCTATTATAAGTTAAACTAGGTAATAATCCTAGGCAATTTCTGTTTTGTTTAAAAATTTTTAATTATTCCCACACAAAATCACTATTATTATGGTACTTTCATTATTATTTACTATTATATTATTATAGTACTTTTTTATTAAAAATGGAAAATCAGAATAAAATCACATATAAGATATTCAGGTCACTGTAAATGAACTGATATGATTATATTTCAGTCAGATGGTAGGCTCTAGAATAGAACATAACTCTAGATTACCAGAAAAATATTTTAAACACACATGCACAGAGTATACTTTTACATACTTTTTACTTTTACAAAGTATGGTTAAATTAGACACTGCCATTGCTATTCTTATTTTACAGGAAAAAAAAAAAAAAAAAGGTCAGGCTGTCATTCAAGCAACTTCCAAAACCTTAACAATTTCTCTTGAAAAAGTTAAATCTGGCCTCAATATGAGTGTAGCAAAAATTAAAATAAATATGGTTTAATATAGTGGTATCTTAAGTATCTTAATTGAACACTTCATTATGTAATATTTAAAATAAAAAAACATACTGTTATAAACAGAAAATAACAAATAATATAAAAGCACTAACCCCTCCCATTCAAAAAAACAAAATAAAACCCCTCTTCAGATAAAGAACCATAGAAAAACTATCTTTATGGACAACTATTAACTATTTAAATAGGTAGATAGACACATATAAAGTATCTTCAAAATTACAAGTGATATTCAAATATAGGCAACATCATACAATACAAATACATGTATTTCAAACTTATCTCACCAGTTACAAATAAATTGAACAACTCTTTCCAGTCATCTATGTACATTTGCAAGGAATAAAAAAACTATCCTAAGACAGGAGTTGCCAAGCTACAGCCTGTAGGCCAAATCTGGTCTGCCACTTATTTTTATAAACACAGTTATTAGAACACAAAACTTTCAATTACAGTCACCGACACCATATAATGATATTTCTGTCAACAATGGACTGCAACATACGATGCTGGTCCCATAAGATTATAAAGAAGATAAAAAACTGCTATCACCTACTGACAGCACAGTGCAACCCATTAAGTGTCTATGGTGATGTTGGTGTAAACAAACCTATGTTGCCAATCATATAAAAGTATAGCACAGTAGCACATACAATTAGGTACAATACATAATACTTGATAATGATAAAAAATGACTATGTTACTGGTTAATGTATTTACTATATTATACTTTTTATCATTAGAATGCACTCCTTCTTTTATATATATATATATACACACACACACACACACACACACATAAAACTTTAAAACAGTCTCAGGCAGTCCCTTCAGGAGGGATTCCAGAAGACATTGTTATCATAGGAGATGACGGCTCCATGTATGTTAGTGTCCCTGAAGACCTTCCAGTGGGACAGGATGTGGGGGTGGAAGACAGTGATTGTGATGATCCTAACCCCATGCAGGCCTAAGCTAACATGTATGTTTATGTCTTTGTTTTTAACAAAAAAGTTTAAAAAGTAAAACAAAATATAAAAATTTGAAAACAGAAAAGCTTAATGAATAATATGAAGAAAATATTTTTGCACAGCTATACAATATTTTAAGTATTTTAAGCTAAGTATTATTAAAGTTTACAGAGTACAAGTTACAGTAAGCTAAGGTTAATTTATTATTGAAGAAAGGTTTTTTGTATATAAATTTAGTGTAGTCTAAATGTAGTGCTAATAAGGCAACGATCATGTATAGTAATGTCCTAGGCCTTCACATTCACTTACCACTCACTCACTGACTTACCCAGAACAGCTTCCAGTCCCACAAGCCCCATTCACGGTGTCTTCTTACACAGGTATACCATTTTTTATCTTTTATACAATATTTTTTCTGTACCTTTTCTATGTTTAAATACACAAATACTTCCCATTGTGTTACAATTGCCTACAGTATCAATACAGTAACATGCCATATACATGTGTAGCCTAGGAGAAATAGGCTATACCAGCAGTTCCCATCCTTTTTGGCAACAGGACCAGCTTCCTGGTGAGGTTCTGGGTTTACCGGTGTGGGGAGAGGGGGGAAACAGTTTCGGGATAATTCAAGCATATTTATTGTGCACTTTATTTCTATTATTATGATATTGTAATATATAATGAACTAATTATACCACTCACCATAATGTAGAACCAGTGCGAGCCTTAAGCTCGTTTTCCTGCAACTAGACAGTCCCATCTGAGGGTGATGGGAGACAGTGACAGATCATCAGCCATTAGATTATCATCAGAACCTAGATCCCTCACGTGCACAGCTCACAATAGCGTTTGCGCTCCGATGAGAATCTAATGCTGCCGCTGATCTGACAGGAGGTGGAGCTCAGGCAGTAATGCGAGCAATGGCGAGCAGCTGTAAATAAAGATGAAGTTTTGCTAGCTTGCCCGCTTATCACCTACTGCTGTGTGGCCTGGTTCTTAACAGGTCATGGACTGACACTGCGGCTGAGAGATTAGGAACCCCTGGCTATCTATACTATATAGCCTGGCATATAGTACTCTATATACATAAACATAGGTTTATGTCAACACACTGTTAAATGTTCACACAATGCCGAAATTGTGTAAGGAAGCATTTCTTGGAAAGTATCCTTGTCTTTAAGAGACTACGTATTGTCTCTTGAGAAAGACCACATATCATCTATGGCCACTTTCATGCTACAATGGCAGAGTTGAGGAGCTGGGACAGAGATCAACAGTCCTC
Organism: Macaca mulatta; assembly: GCF_049350105.2. NCBI lineage: Eukaryota > Metazoa > Chordata > Mammalia > Primates > Cercopithecidae > Macaca > Macaca mulatta. Next base: position 100,415,016 of record NC_133413.1, read on the forward strand.
AAAACCGAAAATAACTACTCGCCGCTCCTTTACAGAAAACCTGCTGACCCTTGTCCTAAGATATCATTTTCCCGGGGCTCCCACTCTCCCATGCTTTCTCTCTCAAGAGACAACCTGATAAAGGTATTACTTCCTGAATACACTATTAATTTATTGATAGAATAATAACAATAGTTTGGTGACAAAGAAGCTTTACCATGTATCTGCTTGCTCTGATTCTGTGTCAGCTACGCATGTTGTAGTGTTCACTGGGGCGCTTGGCATTAGTTTTTCATCAACTGACAAGCCTTGTGAAAGGCTTGGTCCTGGAGTTGTTGTCTTTAATCCTGTAAATCACACAAATAGGAAGAAATAATCACAACTGCGAGATACAAGATGAACATCTGGTCACTTAAAACTGTTAGACTATGCCATGCTGAGGGGATTAACTAGGGAATACTGCACATGGTTTTCTCCAATGAGTGGCACCAACAAACACAAAACAGTCTATAAGCAGCCTGCTGGCATCTATGACGGGCTTATCTAAACCAAATCATTTTTAAGCTACATCAGACCCTTTGTGCTACAGTATTATCAACTGAAAGAAAAATAAAATAAGCAAATTCTAATTCAAATTATCTTTTAAGTCAGTGGGCCAAAAAATTACATTTATTCCCCCACAGAAAGTATACACACCCTACCATCTATACAAATCAGAATCAATGGGTTTTATTTTCATAAGGAATACATTATTTGAAAGAAATCATGTAAAACCATCTTAGACATAAACTTTTGGCTACTCCAGAAAACCATAATGATTACCTCATCTTTTTATTTACCAGTTCAAGTGCCACCCTTCTGGAATACTTTTTCTTCTTAACACTTTTTAAATGTTTATTATCATTATTATTATTATTATTATATAGAAAGAGTCTCGCTCTGTCACCAGCCTGGAGTGCAGTGGCGCGATCTTGGCGCTCACTGCAACCTCTACCTCCCAGGTTCAAGCGATTTTCCTGCCTCAGCCTCCCGAGTAGCTGGGACTACAGGCGTGCACCACCCTGCCCAGCTGTTTTTGTTTTGTATTTTTAGTATCACCACGTTGGCCAGGGTGGTCTCGATCTCTTGACCTCGTGATCCGACTGCCTCAGCCTCCCAAAGTGCTGGGATTACAGACATGAGCCACCGCGCCCGGCCTGGAATACTTTTTTTGAATCTCCCACACTGAATTAAGAGCTCTCCAATTCTGCTTCCATATCACCATGCACATCAGTCTATTAACAATTCAAGCCGGGTGCAGTGCTTCATGCCTGTAATCCTAGCATTTTGGGAGGCTGAGGCAGGAGGATCACTTGAGCCCAGGAGTGTGAGCCCAGCCTGGGCAACACCGGGAGACCCCATCTCTACAAAAAATAAACAAACTCGCCAGGCATGGTGGCACACACCTGCGGTCCAAACTAATTGGGAGGCTAAAGTGGGAGGATCACTTGAGCCCAGGAAGTCAAGGCTGCAGTGAGCCATGATTGCACCATGGCACTCCACCCTAAGACCCTATCTCAAAAAACAAAAAAACAATAAACAAAATTCACTTATGACTAGCTGGGTGACCTGTGTCAAGTCACTTAACTTCTTTATGTTTCCATTTCTTCATCTATAAAACGAGAATAATTATAACACCCACCTCACAAAGTTGTTTGGAGGGTTAAATAGCCCCTGGAAAAATGCTTGGAACATAGTAAGCACTGTGTCAGCATCAGCTGTTATCATTATCATCACTTTACTTGTTCACTTGCTACTTTCCCTTGTTAGACTGGTGTATCCTTGAGAATAAGGACTAAGTCTTGCATATTTCTATATCACCAGTACCTAGAGTGATATTTGGTATAGAGTAGATGTAAAAAAAGTTTACAGATTAAACTGCTAACTGAAAAAATTTTTAAGTTGATGTTTACTAAATACCTAAGCTAAATTATTCTGTTAGGTCCTTGTGACATAGGATGTGCTTAATAAATATTTATTACTAATTCTAAATTCAGATACTTAAGTGACTTCTGCCACTTTCCCGACATGACCTCTAGAAGCTCACCAGCATCTCCTTTAAGACACATATCTCTAGAATTCATTTTCACTTGCACATAAGTTTGGAAAGAGTAACAATTATAAATGTTTATATAATCACTGAGTAATTTAATATAGGCTTGGCAAGGTGGCTCGCTGCTGCTCAGCACTTTGGGAGGATGAGGCAAGAGGACTGCTTGAGGCCAGGAGTTAAAGAGACCAGCCTGGTCAACATTGTGAGACTTCATTTCAACAAAAAAATTAAAAACTAGCTGGGCATGGTGGTGCACACCTATAGTCCCAGCTACTCAGGAGGCTGAGGCAGGAGGATTGCTTGCGCCCAGGAATTCAAGGCTGCAGTGAGTTACGATCATGCCACTGTACTCCAGCCTGGGTGACAGAGCGAGACTTTATGAAATAATAATAAGCTGATGACCCAAAAATAACGGGTGTTTGTTGACAGATTACTTACAATTTTCTCCTTGTTAAAAATACCATAAAGGCAGGAACTTGGTCTCATCTATTCACCTCTTTATTTCAAATGCTTGCCATAACACAAGTATGTAACAAATGTTCAATAAATATTTGTTGAATAACAAAAGAGTGAATATAAAAACAAAGGAAGGAGGAGAGAGAAGGGAGACGCATTCACTCTTTTCCCCCAAAGAGGTTGTGCTATAAAATTATTTTAGTATCAGAGGACTATGACTTGGAACCCACATAAACCTACCTACGAAAATGTGCTAGTAATACTACTTACAGTGTACTTTTTAATTCACTTTCATGGCTCTGTTTCTATATGAAATAACACATTAGAAAAAAGTACTAGTCTGGTAGTCAGAAAATCAAATTTTAGAATTGGCTTGTACATGAAGTAGTTATAGACCTTAACTTTTCTCGGCCTTGATATACCTTATCTTTTAATAGAATGATTAGATGATCTCTAAGGCCCTTTCATCTATAAACACAATTTCAACAGTGGGTGACAAAATTTTGTTGCTCCACACTGGAAAACATAATCTTATGTACCAATAGCTTAGTTCAATTATGCAAAATATTTATACCTACTACAAACAAGTACCATGCTTGCTGCTGTTAGGGGATTCCAAATTAGTAAGAGCCTACAATATATCTAGTGGCTGAAAGAGGCGTGCAAACAACTGGTTATATCCAAAGTAGGAAGAAACTCCGGCTGGAATGCAAAAGAGCTACTGAGCATAGAAACAGAATAGTTAAATCTGACTTGGAGGAGTTGGGAGGGAAAACAATTTAGAAGAACCTCACGAAGGAGGTAATCATTCGTAGAATGAGTCAGATTTTGACGAGCAGTACTGAGCATTCTAGGAATGGAACGTTATGATCAAGGTGAGGAAGTGTGGGAACTATAAAAAATATGGCACATGTATTCTGTAGAGAGGCTATGTAAAAAAGGTGAGGATGGGAGGAGGAAGGCTGCAGCTAAACTACTGGGGACTCAGAAGTCTAGACAAAGGGTCTTGGAGATTTATTCTGTGGATAATAAGAGCTAGTTAACGTTTTTCAGAAAAGAGAAGGTAATTTAATAGTGGCATAGTGAAATATTAACTGTAGAGATGAGTTTGGAGTAAGGACCATTACTAGGGCAATTATTAATACAATCAGCTCTCCAGAGAGAAGGATGTAGAGAGTTCAAACAGGGCACTGGCTGTGAGAAGGGGACAGTCACAGACCTCTTGAGTAGAAGCTGTAGAGTGAGAATTTCAGGTCTTGGTGATAAAACGGAAAAAGAAGAATAAAAAATGACCAAAGTTTCCAGTCTGAGTGCTGCTTCTTTGTATATAAAAGAAGACTCCTCTCTAGTTCATTTCTTCCCAAGATTATTCTAATTTAGTGGTTTCTGGAGTTTGTATCGGAAACAGGAGCTTAAAAATCAAAACAAACCAAAAAACTCAGATGTCTAGGATGCATTTCAGAATGTTCTGAATCATGGAGAATGTACATTTGAATTAAAGATTGCTTCTGAAGCATAATATCTAGTTGAGAATTGATTTGCTAAACAGAGAAACACAGGACAGTGACCCCAAATGGGTGCTGAGACAAGGGGAGCTACTAACTTAGACCTAATCACCATTTTTACATGTTTGTTGTAGTTAAAGCCTAAAATTACTGATACTGGTCTTTTTTCTGTAACAGAACAGAAATCTATCAACAAAATAATATGTACAGCACCTGCTAGTTCTAAAGGTTGGGCATATTTCTAATAGACAAGGAAGGAGTAGTTCCTCCAAGAATATGGCTCTCTTTGGCGTCCACATTTAAAAAGTTCCCTTGCCAGGAGTCTGAAGAGTTGGTCTTTAGCTTTTCACTTTATGGATGAATTCTAGGAATTTGGTGAAAATATTAATCATATCACAATTCCACCAAAATAAGTTATTTGGATATATTTAAAACTTCACAAGCACTTAGGACTGTGTGTATTTGAAGGTTACCTATGTGCAGACACAAACATATCTAGTATACTCAATGGGATAGGGTAGAGATAGCACTTGAATAAACATTCTTATCCAAATAATAAAAAAACAGCCTGTCAAATTTTATCAGATGTCTATCCTTTTGCACCAGCTCCCAATCATCCCTACACCACCATTTCTCAAAACGTCACACATTAAAATATAAGCCATTTGCACTGCAATGTAATAATGTCACAACAGCTTTAAGACTCAGTTTGAACCAATTACTTGCTATGTGACCTCCAGCTAATTTCCTAACCTCTCTGTCCGTCAGTTCCCTCATCTACGAAAAGTAGATGATGCCCTTCCCTCTATCTTATAAGGATTGTTTTGCAGATTAAAGTTTGATGATGTACGTAAAGTGCTTACTCTAGTCTCTGCACACTCCAGAGGCAGCAGTTATTATTACTACTCATGGTTACTAATGATTGACATATCTAATAGCTTCCTGGTCATTAGGCCTAACAGCTAACTCCTTCCAAAATTTAGCTTAGCACATTCCTTACTTGTTTAAACCAAGGTTGCAGAGCATGAGGAGATACACGGACTGACTCCATAGTGGCCATTCAATGGACTACAGTGAATGATGCTCCTCGGAGTGTGCAATGCGGTGGTGCCGTTCTCTAACTTGTCTCTTTTTGCCCAAGTTCAATAGCTGCTGATGAAATAACTACAGAACAAATCCAGGAAGCAAATAATTATATATAGGAATACAGAATGGATGCTCTGAGAGTTAGGCAAATTAGAAAAGTTAGTAGAGAGAATAAATGTAAAAATCTCCAAGGTAAAAAAGCAAGAAGAAAATAAAGAAACCATTTTTACAACAGCTTATTAAAAATTTTTTTTAAACTATGGAAATGTGTTTTAAATAATAAAGGGGAAATAGTGACTGTCTCTGAATACATTGGCTTTCGTGATTAACACTGAGATTATTATAACGCACGTTCTTCATCTCAGTAAATGGCACCACCATCCACCCAGTTACTTACGCCAGGAAACTAGGAGTCGTTTCTAACTCCTCCACAGGAAAGTCCCACCAGGTCTAGTTCTAAAATATATCCTGAACCTGTTCATTTTTCTGCATCTCTACTACTATCATGCTGGTCCAAGGCACCAGGCTCTTTCACATCTAGATTTCCACAACAGCATTCTACTCATATCTCCTCTTACATTGCTGACCCTTAGAATTCTCCACCCAAACCTAAGAGTGATCTGTTCCTTCTATCTGGAATTATCCACCACCCAGATCCTCACAAAGCTGCCTTTTCTCATCATTCAGGACACACAGCTCAATTGTCACCACTTGAGACTTTCCTCGAATACCTATCTAAAACAGCCTACTACCATCACTATTACAGATCTCACCTTGTTTTACCTGTCTTTATATTTGGCTCGATCTGAACTTATTACGTATGTTTGTTTGCTTGTTTACTAAATCCTGATCTTCAGAACATAAAGTTTACAATAATAAGGATCTTACTTTATTTACCACTTCATAACAGTGTCTGCTACCTGGTAGCCAGAAATATTTACAGAATGAATAAATGAAAGTATAAATGGATGAATTTTAAAATATGGTGAATATGCTCACCCCTAGCAAGTATATAAGCAACGTATATTTAGCTTATCAATTTACGTAATAAAGTTGTTAACGAATCAATAAAATCATGCTTTAATTACCTGTACTGGGATGGCCCCGAGGATCACAGTAATTCTTTGTAGTCATGAAAATCACCGCCAATCCAATTTCTGCTTCAGGAATAGGTCTAAGACCTTGCCTATTAGAATAAAATAGTTGAAGTATGATAATATATTAAAACTAGCAACTTTTATTAAGACAATGTCAAGATAAAGCAACCTCTTTTTTTTTCCTCCCAAATAATTTTATGGTATAGACAAAATTTCAAATGCAGAGTACTATAATAGCTTACTCGCTGGGGCACTGTTACGTTGACGAGTCTACCATCTTTCAGTAACTCCATTAACTTTACCTGTAAAAGAAGGGGCTAAAGAATATAGATCTTCCCAGCTGTACAATTCTACAATTTTTGGAATAAAAAGAAAACAGTACTACCCACATTAAACAATAGAACAGGCTTTTATGGCCAGGCATGGTGGCTCACACCTGTAATCCCAGCACTTTGGGAGGTTGAGGCGGGTGGATCACCTGAGGTCAGGAGTTTGAGATCAGCCTGGCCAACACGGTAAAACCTCGTCTCTACTAAAAATACAAAAATTAGCTAGGTGTAGTGGTGCACACTTGTAATCCCAGCTACCTGAAAGGCTGAGGCAAGAGAATCCCCTGAATTTGTGAGGTGGAGGTTGCAGTGAGCTGAGATCATGCCACTGCACTCCAGTCTGGATGACAGCATGAGACTCCATCTCAAAAAAAAATAAAAAATAAAAAAAAATAACAACAGGCTTTTACAAACAAATCTATGGATACTATGATCCTAAGATGAAACTTCAAAGAGAAGAAAAAAAGAAGGGAGAGAGGAAGGATGGAGAGAAGTAGATAGAACTATACCTAACGTATATCTATACATGTGTTACAACTTTAAGTATAGTAAATCAAATCATTTTGCCAAATTTACATGTATTAAGGTATCTTCACATTAAAGGAATCTTATGGTGAACCTATTTTTTGTTGTTCTGTAAGGTCAATGACTGATTTTTATATAAACAAAAATACACCATTTAATATCATATAAAAATGACACCTCAAATTTTAACAAAGAACTACGACATGTCTTTTAATACTCATTGTAAAGTTGTTGTTGTTGTTGTTGTTTTGAGATACAGTCTCGCTCTTTTGCCCAAGCTGGAGTGCAGTGGCACAATCATGGCTCACTGCAACCTCTGCCTCCCAGATTCAGGCAATTCTTGTGCCCTTGGTTTCCCAAGTTGCTAGGACCACAGGTACACACCACCACACCCAGCTAATTTTTGTATTTTTAGTAGAGATGGGGTTTCACTATGTTGGCCAGGCTGGTCTCGAACTCCTGGTCTCAAGTGATCCGCCTTTCTCAGCCTCCCAAAGTGCTGGGGTTACAGGCGTGAGCCACCTTGCTCGGTCAAGATATTTTAAATGGTTAGTTTGCAAGGTCTTTTTCAAATGCTTAATGTGTCTTTTTGTGTGTATTGAGCTTACTTAAATAGGATTCAGTTACATGTGCAATTAAAGTACTAGACTAAAAAAATAAAATTTTAAAAAGCTTTATAATCGAGTGATCACATATACCTACCTATAATTCAGGTAATTCAAAACTGGTATTTTATTACTCTACTAACTTTTGCAACTATAAATTATACTATGTGAATTAGTTATGAAGAATGGTTACATAAAATAGAAACGTTTTAATACATATTTAATAATGCTCTACAGAAATTACATCACCCTTAATGGAGAAACACTGGAAGCATTTATTTTAAAGTCAACAGTGAGATAAATGTGGACATTATCACCACTTATAGTCAACACTGTTCTGGAGGTCCCAGTTGGTATGAAACAAAGAGACAGAAAAAAGAGGTATCAGAGAAATAAGGATTAGAAAGGAGGGTGGAAACATTCCTTATAGATGATATGATTTATAGAAAAGACTACAGATAAATTATTAGGAAAAAAGAGGAGTCTGGCAAGACGGCTGGATATAAGATGAATATCTGAATGTCAGGTGAATTTCTTTACAGCAGTAGTGAACTAGAAAAAGTAATTAAACTGACAATATTCACTTATAATAATACCAGAGAATATGTACTAGCTAGGAATAAATACAGTAAGATATTCAAGATCTCTATACACAAAGTATAAAATTCTATTAAGAGATTTCAAGAAAACCTAAATAAATGGAGATACCACATTCAAGGATAAAAATAATTAAAATTTACATAAATTGTTCATTCTCAAGTTTACTTGTAGATTCAGTGCACTTCCTAATCAAAATCCAAACAAACTGTAGCAAAAGATGATTCTAAATGTAAACGAAAAAATAAAGGGCCAAGAATAGCCAGGATGCTTCCGAAGAGAACAAAAAAACACTTGTTCTACCAGCTAGGAGGACTTCATGGAAGTTGTACTAATTAAGACAATGAGGTATCGGTACAAAGAAAGGCAGACTGATGAACGAAAAAGAATAAAGTCAAAAACACAGAAGTGCATGTACGTAACTTTTGTATAAAACAGAATTCCAGATAAGTTAAAAACAAATGTCAAAAACAAAAGATGGTATCGAAATACTAGTAAAAAACATAGGTATCTTTAAAGCACTGACTAACACAGAAAAGATTTTTACTATATAGCAGGTCCTTGAACAACGTCATTTCATTCAGTGTCATTTCATTATAACATCGGCCAAGAAAAAAAACTGATTCCGAACCAGGGCCGCTGTCTGTGTGGAGTCTGCACTCTCCCCCAGTGTCTGTGTGGGTTTTCTGTGTGTACTCTGCCTTACTACCACATTCCAAAGATGTGCACATTAGGTGAACTGGTGTATCCAAATTGTCCCAGTCTGAGTGACTGTGGGTGGGTGTGTCAGTGTGCTCTGCAATGGAATAGTGTCCTATCCAAGGTTGGTTCCCACCATGCACCCTGAGCTGCTGACTAGGCTCTGGCCATCCACAACTGTTAACTGGATTCCGGATGACAGTCATTTCACACAGGAGAAAACTGGGCTAGGGGTAACCATGTAAGTTATTTTCAAAGATCTGGCTGGTATTTTAGATGATAGATTTTTTTCAGACACTTACTGTCTGAAAAATAACTAAATAAATAATTGGTGAACAAAATAAATGTGTATTATGCACAGATCAATAATGAGCATGTGTCACAGACCAAGGATTATGATTCATCCAATTCTGTGCAAGGCTGGGGAACAGGTCAGAAAAGAAGGAAAAGCAAGAGGAGATAATAAAGAGAAAATAATTAAATTAATAACAGGAAGAGTTACCAAAATTTGAGCTGAGATACCAGAAAAAGGCCTCAGCAAGAACAAAAATCAGGGTTGTATTGTTCCCCTGGACTTCTAATCTTCTCCAGAAGACACTTAATCTTTACCACAGATTTCCTATACTCACTTCTGACATCTAATCAATACAGCCATGGCAATCACCGATCACAACGTTGCCCTGTTGAAGTTCGGTCAATAGCTGGCTTTACTGGACATTCTGCTTCATATAATTGCTCCTTCATTGGCTTGAACTAAGTTAACAGGTATTATTTTAAGTGACAGTCTTTCTCAAAATATAATACTGCACTCCCTCCAAAAAATGTATTGTGGCCAGGTGCGGTGGTTCACACCTATAATCCCAGCACTTTGGGAGACTGAGGCAGGCAGATCACTTGAGCTCAGGAGTTCGAGACCAGCCTGGGCAACATGGCAAAACGCACTCTCATAATAAAGAAATTAGCAGCAGCATGGTGGCGTCCACCTGTAGACCCAGCTACTTGGAAGGCTGAGGAAGGAGAATTGCTTGAGCCTGGGAGGCGGAGGCTGCAGTGAGTCAAGATCACACCATTGCACTCCATCCTGGGGCAAGGGAGTGAAACCCTGTCTCGACCCCCACCCCCACCAAAAACCCAAAAAACCATATCGTAACAGGAGCCAAGTGTCACCTCATGATCAAGGTACCAGCGTCTGAGCTACCTGGTACTCCAGTTACTTTTTTTTAACCTTAGGGTCAATATATGCTGAAAGTCAAGAGCCTGGACTCCAGAATCCAACTGCCTGGGCTCACATCCTGGCGACCATGCTCACTGTCTCTGCTATATGCAAACCCCCTTCTGCCTCAGTTCCCTCATCTGCACAGTGAGGACCACAACAGTAAATAATATATAGGTTGAGGATTAAATGTTTATACATACATAAATTCTTAGGCCAAGACCTGCTATGCAGGATAATTTTTTCATTATTATTATATATTACTGCTGTTGCTCTGCCTGGCACATTCTTTGTCTGGCTCTTTGAAAAAGTGGTCATAGGTAAGACATTGTCTAAAAGAGGCCTTCTCTGTTTAGAGTAAGCTTCTTCCCCACTGCCAGGTTACTGCTTCCTTTATATACATGTGTAATGATTTGTTTACTTGTCTTTCTGTGTCTCTCCCTCTAGACAGTAAGCTCCAGTGATGGCAGGGACCATGACTATCTTGTTTTTCATTATATTTCCAGTGCCTAAAACACAATGGAACTACAGTAAATTTGTGTTGTAGTAGTAAGATAGTATTTTTGTTATACAGTACATCTTCTTTTTTACAGTAGTTAATACATCTCAATTAAGTAAAATATTTATAGGATAGATGACTAAAATTTTACTTTTTATTTCAGCAAGCCTGTAAGAGAAAAAAAGAAAATCCCCATGGTCAGAAGGATTCCCGGGACAGGAAAAATGAATCTTTTGTAAGAAGCTGGCTGTGGACTTTTCAGGCATATAAACACTTTAGGACTCACCTTCTTTTTGCTACATGAAGAGCAATTTAGTCAGAAGACTGCCAAGCCTGGTATTTCTATAATACATACTGGCTTCAACAACGCTAAGACTATTAATACAAATTAAGGTCTGAGGAAAATCCTTCAGTTAGCTCTTTTACAGTCTCCCTCCACACTACAAACATCATTTCAACCAATCTGCCTTTTTTTCTGCTTTCCCATTATAGCCTATATAAGGAGAAAAATGTTTGTATGTCTTTCTAATGGGTAATAACCATCAAAGGGCAACTACATTTCAACGCTAGGCAACTGCAGAAAACCTTTCACCTTTGAGTTTTAACTTTCTCAAATGCAACATATTCTGTAAAAAAACTTAACACTACTTTGTTAATTTACAGAGGTAAACTCTACAAATTCTATTAAAATAACAAAAGAGTATAAAATATTTTTGAGTAAAACTGTCATGAATAAAGATATTCTCTATATCTAATATACCAAGTCACAATTAATTTTCAAGTATACTACACTATAAAACCTTTTATTAATTCTTGTATCAGCCGGGTGCAGTAGCTCACGCCTGTAATCCTAGCACTTTGGGAGGCCAAGGTGGGTGGATCATCTGAGGACAGGAGTTTGAGACCAGTCTGGCCAACATGTCGAAACCCCGTCTCTACTAAAAATACAAAACTTAGCTGGGTGTGGTGGTGCACACTTGTAGTAGTCCCGCTACTAGGGTGGCTGAGGCAGAGGATCGTTTGAACCCAGAAGGCGGAGGTTGCAGTGAGCCAAGATTGTGCCACTGCACTCCAGCCTGGACAACAGAGTAAGACCCCGTATCAAAAAAAATAAAAACTAGGCCAGGTGTGGTAGCTCATACCACTAATCTCAGCACTTTGGGAGGCCGAGGCAGGTGGATCACCCGAGGTCAGGAGATCAAGACCAGCCTGGCCAACATAGCGAAACCCTGTCTTTACCAAAAGTACAAAAATTAGCTGTGCATGGTGGCGGGCACCTGTAATCCCAGCTACTCAGGAGACTGAGGTAGGAGAATCACTTGAACCCAGGAGGCGGAAGTTGCAGTGAGACAAGATCGCGCTGCTGTACTCCAGCCTGGGTGAGAAGAGCAAGACTCCGTCTCAAAATAAATAAACAATTAAAAAAAAAATTATTGTATCTACTTTTACGTTGTTAGGTGAAAAGCAACCAAAAAGGTTAAACATAAAATCTCCTACTTGCAGTTTTCTACTAATAAAGAATAATTCTATACCTTTGGAGCATATCCATTATTGACTGAATCCATTTCTTCTGAGAGTCAGGAATTAAGGTCTGTGAGTTTGTTATTCCTATATCAACAACACACGTTTCCGGAGCCAAAAAGAAATTATGTTCTTCTTCATTTTCTTCTGTTATCAACCTAGCTTCCCCACCTCCAAAGACAACTGCAGAACTCAATTTCTTATGCTAAAAATGGAAGGAAACATTTTAAAAAGTAAAATGTAATAATGTCTTGAACACATTCTTATAAGAATTTGATTTGGGAAACATAGAAGTACAATTCAAGAAGACTTGGTGCTACTTCTTGAGTAGGTAATTTCAGCTCCCACTCTGAGAAAGTCCCTAGTTCAACAGGTCTCTGCAGCCCTGAACTGTTACACTCTCTGTGGTTCCTCATCACACTTCCTAACAGCACTGTAACTGTGGGCTTACCTGCATTTCTCCACTACAACATAAACTCTCAGAAACCCCATTTTGGCACACAGAACATATTCAACAGATTGAACTTCTTTAGTTAGCTTACTACCTAAAGAGGTTTAGCTTACTAACTAAAGAAGTTAAAACTAAGTTTCCTGTCCTCCTCACTTGTGTAGTTATGAATAGGCCAGTTATCACAGATTTTAAGAAACCCTGTAATCACAGCCATGATCACTGACTGGGCAAGTCTGGTGCCTAGGCAGTTTTTTATTCTACTTCACACTTTTACACAAAATCCCAAAATGAAATACATTAACAACTATTGATAAGAGTTAATAATGTATTCTAGTTTGTAATGTATTCTTTAGGAAAATTTAGCTTATAACATAATTACCTGTTTGGCACTCAAAAATATAAATGTTTTCCCTTTGAAGATTTGTTTTCTTTCCTGTCGTCCTGACAGATCAACATTTTTACTTCCAATAGACGGTTCATCAAGAGGTGGGTAAAAACTGTAAAAATAATTAAAGTATATTCTAATTACATACTACTATGTTTGCTATTAAATTTGTAAATGGAGTGACTATCTGACACTCAAAAGGCATAATTTCCATAATACCATTATAGTATTTTTTTTTCTAAGTAAGAATTTTATCTGGGACAAAATGACAAAAAGCATCTAATTGCCTTTTCTAGAAATACAGTGGCAGGTGACACAAAGAGCTAGAATTGATCATTAATACCTCAAAATAAATAATCCAAGGTAGACAATCATAACAATATGAACATTAAACACACATGACTCAAACAAGGTACTGAATTACAAAAGGTTGAGAGAAACATCATCCATAAAGATCAAACTCTATTAGCATCTTGTGTTTGCTTAGGAGCCAATATCTATTAAAACGCTCATGTTTCAATTCTATTAACACAATCTATTATGAGTGTTTTGTTAGAGTTCTCTTTGGAGAAGTTCAGGAAATTTTTAAACTTACATTATTTACTCAGTTTAAATAAAATTTACAAAACAAGACTAAAGAATATAACATTTTAGCTCTTTAATTTAATGCTATAAGAACATCTTAATCATCCATGAAAATAAAGGAAAATAAGAAAATGGAGAAATATCAACAGCCTCTCATCAGTCTAGAGTTTCAACTTCCTGTATAATCAGATCTTTTGCTACAGCTGTTCATAATTGACCAGCATTTCAACTTCTCTCTCTTCCTTTCAGTAAAAATTACTAACCCATGATGATGATGATAAGGGGACAATGTAGGGAGGGAGAAATTCACAACCTTGACAATCAGTCACAAATCAAGAGTTAACTATCTGCAGAGATCAACATCCAGCGTGGTAAAAACACCGTAGTCATTAAGAGTCACTATCCAGCATTTTAGAACTAATTACCTTACATCTTTCCCCTGGACTTCTCCTTGGAAACATACATGTTTCACAAAGGAAAGCTGAGTTATGATTGAACAGTTACATTACTTTAAAATTTTTTTCATAACTGATGCATGTATTTTAATTTCACTACAATGGATGCTGTAAGTCTATTTTGAAGTAATGATTTCCGGAAGCTGCAATCTCAAATGAGTTATCTGCAGGCAAGAGCAGACTCACTTGGCAGGACAGAATGCAGGCCACTGTGTTAGTTCTGGTTTTTCTAAATAACTAACTTAAAAATTCTATTTATTTTACTTTTAAAATATACAGAGAACAGTGGAAACTATTTTAACTGTTAACAAAAACTAAATCTACAATAAGAGCACTGGAAAGTTAATAGACATTCGGACACATAAAAAGGATCAATTTTAGTATCTCTTTGAATCTTTTTTATCCCTTATCTCGTAATAAATATTCCCCCATAATTTATACTTCTTTTTTAGTGTAAAACCTAACTAACACTTTACTTACATACAAATAACTAGTTTACCAGTTAGTCCACACAATAATGTAACAACACTAGGACAGATTACAGAGCCAGTTACAGACAAAAACAGTAAGTAAATGTTTAACACATATGACTATGTGTTACAGTCATATACGACTACAACACTATGACTGAGTAGATGTGACATTCTTCCTGCTTTCCCAAAACACTACAGTTGAATGATTTTTAAATTATCTACCGCTTTATATTATTCACACTGTCATTCTTAATTATGCCATAGATAATAGTTTACAGTAGCCAGGGAGCAGCTAACTGTAGCTTAGTTCAATGAAGTCTGAGCCAGGTTCCTAAACATACGTGTACGGTAGCCTGTTAGGCCTCTCTAACAGCTCCACCAGAGTTCTAACTTCATTAGTGTGATTCTTTTAACAGCTGACTCCTCCACTAAGTGCCATGAGGGCAGAAACTGTAACTTTTTTTGGCTCATCATTATATCCTCAAGTCTATCTTGCCTGACTTTACAAAATATAAATAAAAATTCAACCTAATAATTGAAAAGTGAATAAAAAGTATAAACATCTTTCAATTCCCTCAAGTATAAATTTGAGTATTAAAATTCCAGAACTTGTACAATGTATTTTGGTTTTGTTTGAGAACACTGATAAATTTGAGCCCCAATACTTGGTAAGATCAATCTTGAACAAAAAAATACAAAACTGTATTATCTAGAAGCTAACCAAATGCTGGCTATGACACCAACACGGATTATTCTTAGTAATACATATATCTGATATATGATAGATACATTCATACATAGATAATTAATACAGTGATTAAAAAACACTGTGTTCTAGAACTTCAAATACCTACATAAGCCTTTTTCTTTTTACCAGTGTAATGATGAGAATGAGAAAGAAGAGATTAGTGATGAATGTGAAGAGATCATTAAAAAATCAGTATTTCTGAAGCATTACATTCTAGAAGTTTTAAAGCATTTCTGACACTCTAGTAATTTAATAAACTAGTACAAAAACTGGAAAATAGGAAAGTAACCTGTCAGAGACCTAGGCTAGAGGCATATTGACTGAATATAATGACACTACAAATAAAAAGTGATCTCCAATTTCTATCATTAAAAAATTAAAATGTTTTGGGTTCATTTATATAGAAACTTCAAGAGCTACAAATAATTATGTTTTATTACATAGTAACTAGTACATATTACGAATCATACATTCTATAAAATGTTTAATCTAGAAATTTTGCTTTTTCCCATTTACATTTTCTACTTAAATTCGTTACATGATCTTCAATAAATTTCATATAACCTACAGTATATCATCTTCACTTCTGTACCAAGATTTTGCAAATACAGAATTTTTCTGAATCCATGTATAATTCTGGCTCTAGAAACTGTATCCCAAGCCACACATATTTATTTGTCCAATATCTGGACAGCTGCTTATTTCATTAGTCCTGCAAGCACATGTTCATAATTTTTAGAACCATTTACTATATGGCTTTATTTATTTATTTTTTTGGTGATCTGGAAAAGGCTAGACTACAGTGACATCCACAATTTGCAAATGTGAGGTTCTATCTCCTGAAAAAAATTACTAATACTAGCTAAATTTCTTGCCTTCGATTTAAATTAACTATGTAAGGTGGCCTCTATAAGCTTCCTAAACTGTCAAACTTTCATTTAATGAGATTATTTCAGGCCAATGTGTCTTTTGGGTCTGAGATTTGACTACCAGCTGATAAGTCAACCTGTTCCTGTTTCAAGGATGCTGGCAGAAGACAAACACTCCTGAGTCACAGCAAAGCAAGCAGCATGAGCCCCAGTATGCTTGCTGCAGGTCTCCTCTCTGACCAGGTGCCACAGGTAAGACGTAGGGGGTACATACAGTGGTGTGTGTTACCAGAGAGAGGAACACTGAACTTGGGAAACCACCAGTATTACAACAGGCCATAAGCAAGCCTACATTTTGTCACAGGAAGGAAACATTACTTCATCCCTCGAGGTTTCTCACTGCAAACATACCCTCGAGAAATGGTCTGCGTAAAGGAGAGTCAAGGCCTTGCATTCTTGGCCTATTCAGCAAATTGTTTACAAATGCAAGGGACCCATGGAGGACTCCACCTCTCAAGAGTATCTCCCTAAAACAATACTTGTTTGAAATAATTAATACACCATCCTACAACATGACTCTGTAAAAACTCAAATAAAAGCCAACTCCCCCTCCTTTCTAGAGGATAATCTCCTTACATTTAGACATATAAATCTCCTCTATTAGACCACAGATTATCAAAATTGAACACTCCTTTTAAATGTATTCTTCTAAAAATGACTTCATCTACTTCAGCTACTTTGATGACAGTCAAGGAAAATGAGATATTGCAAATCATTTTGTGTACATGAAGTTATAACTGTCATATCCTGTTTCTTGATAACAGTGCAAAGATGTACACATAGCTGTACTAAATAAGACTGTACATTTTATTGGAAAAAAATATTATAGTATGCCTCCTAATTTAAATCCAGGACTAGCAGTCATACTTTTTTGGAACATTAGAGGTACTTACGTAATCAATGGAGTCACCACAATTTATTTCATATCCCTTTCATAACCCATTCCTTCTACTAGTTAATGTTTATAAATCGAATCTTTTTTCTGTTAACTGAGTACTCAAATGAGCTTTCAACAAGCACATCAAAATGGATCCAGATGGGTACAGGACTCTATTAAGGCAAATAACTACATACATTTAAAAATTTTATTATCAATTGCCATCATCAAACATGGGCTAATAGAATAAATAACCTGTTCTAGTTAACACCGAATTAGGAGTTATTCAACAATCTCATGGTAGGGATGCTGCATAGTCGTCATGTACATTGATACAATCAAAAACTGAATCTAGAAAAAAATTATGTTGAACTTGATCAAAAACAACCCTAGGTTAAACACAACTGACAATCTGAACAAAAAGAGGAATCAACAACTAATTCTAAAAACTCCAAGACCACAAAAGATATCACTAGCAGTGAAAACTTATCAGACTCCTCTACCCTCAAGTACAATCTAGAATTAAGAATAGTTCATTATCTGTAGCCAGAGTCATTATTTACAAGATTTTATGTACTTCCTCAGGGAGACTTATCAAGAGGCTTCAGGGAAAATTGTGATTCTGTTAAAATACTATGCAATTTTGTAGTTATGTCGGTGAAGTTTCTTGAGGAGAGACCAGTGCTTTCATCTTCTTCTTCTTTTTTTTTTTTTTGAGACACAGTTTCACTCTGTCGCCCAGGGTGGAGTGCAGTGGTGGGGTCTTGGCTTGCTGCAACCTCCACTTCCTGGTGTCAAGAGATTCCTATGCCTCAGTCTTCCAAGTAGCTGGGATTATAGGCACCTGCCACCACACCAGGCTAATTTTGTATTTTTAGTAGAGACAGGGTATCTCCATGTTGGTCATGCTGGTCTCGAACTCCTGACCCCAAGTGATCCGCCTATCTTGGCCTCTCAAAGTGCTAGGATTACAGGTGTGAGCCACCAGGCCTGGCCTGCTTTCATATTTGCAGGAGTTCAGTCAGGGTGGTGGGAAAAAATGTAGAGGGATGAAAACCTTGGAAGGCCAGAAGGTTTTACATTTGAAAGCAGCCAAATTCTCTTACACAATGCCTGAAAGCTTAGATTAGATAACAAGGGATGTCAAGAAACTGATCTAGGTAAGTTACTTAGCTCGGAACCTGGCCTTTTATCATTCGTAGGACTGCTCTCTCCGGATGGGAACCATGTTAATTATCCACAACTGCATAGACTCAAAGCCTTTGTCATTAAATCTATACTGAATAAATGACCACAGCACCAGCTAGTTGGGCTGTGGCTGCTAACTCTACAGCACCCTCCTCAGTGTCTGTGGGTGGCTCAGCCCCGTAGCTCGCTCTTTCACTGGATACCTGTGTTTGAGTGCATTTGTTCATCTGTCGCTGGGTCAGGGTCTGTGGGTCAGACCTGGCACATATTCAGGGGTCTTGGACTCAAAAAACATTAAGAATCCTCTATTTTAAAATCTGAGCATCTTTTTCCAGAGTCCAAATATATCGCATTATCTGCCAACTGGAGTATAAAATACAAAAAAACTTCCCAGATAAAAATTATAAACAAAGAGAAAAACCTGATTTTTGGTTATTTTTAACAGCTATTATCAGGTATAAACGGTCCCTAAAAAACGAACATTAAGCAAAATAGCTTATAACAGCTCAAAACAGATTAAAATTAGTAGTAAAATTTCTAACTGGCATAACATTTTAATTTTTTTTTTTTTCAATTTTAAGTTCTGGGATACATGTGCAGAACGTGTAGATTTGTTACATAGGTATACATATGCCATGGTGGTTTGCTGCACCTATCAACCTGTCATCTAGGTTTTAAGTCCCGCATGCATTAGGTATTTATCCTAATGCTCTCCCTCCCCTTGTCCCCCACCCCCCGACAGGCCCCGGTGTGTGATGTTTCCCTCCCTGTGGCCATGTGTTCTCACTGTTCAACTCCCAATTATGAGTGAGAACATATGGTGTTTGGTTTTCTGTTCCTGTGTTAGTTTGCTGAGAATGATGGTTTCCAGCTTCATCCATGTCCCTGCAAGTGACATGAATTCATTCTTTTTTATGGCTGCATAGTATTCCATGGTGTTTATGTGCATGGGTATGGACATATACCCAGTCTATCACTGATGGGTATTTGGGTTGGTTCCAAGTCTTTGCTATCGTAAATAGTGCTGCAATAAACATATGTGTGCATTTGTCTTTATAGCAGAATGATTTTTAATACTTTGGGTACATACCCAGTAATGGGATTGCTGGGTCAATTGGTATTTCTGGTTCTAGATCCTTAAGGAATCACCACACTGTCTTCCACAATGGTTGAACTAACTTACACTCCCACCAACAGTGTAAAAGCGTTCTTCTTTCTCCACAGCCTCACCAGCATCTGTTGTTTCCTGACTTTTTAACTCGGCTAGGTAGGTATTAGTCTCAATTTTGAAATGAGTAAAATGGAGCTCAGAAAAACTGAGCTACATTCCCAAAGCTATGGTGCTGTTAATATTCTGGACTATGTGGCTCCCAAAGAGGGTTGCTGCACCACACAATTCCAGAGCTAACTGTGGTGTGATGCCCGGACCTGACAGATGTGCTCTTCTGATCATACCTCAGTGCCATTTACTGTCTGTCCATTTTTTTCTTTAAATATTAGCATATATTTAACATTTGTTTCAGAGATACAGAATAACCAACAAATAAATTTGGGAAACTCTTTCTTTACATACTAACAAAAAATCTTCCATTAATAATACTTAACTATAACAGCAACTATTACATTCTGAAACAAGCATTAAAGAGGGACTCAACCTAAATAAAAATCAATGCTATCATATATTATAAGTGATATCTTGTTATATTTAAAATACATAATATACCTTTCAATTTGTGGAGGCTGCTTCTTGGACTGAACTGCTTTCAGGAATTCAGTAAAATATTCTGGCTTTACAATTGGACGTCCACAAATAAGTGCACATATAGTCTAAAATGAAGAAAACATGTGAATATATATATATTCATATGCTACCATTTTTTTAAGGAAAAGTTTTAAATTATAAACTACAAAGAGGCTGTTTACATTCATAAAAAATAATGTTTTCCCTTTCATCTCTCTAAATTTATAAAGAAGCCACAATCTATAAAACAGAAGTCAGTCTTTGGTCACTGCATCATTTTAGAACATAAATCACAATATAATCACTCAATTATAAGAAGTCACCAATTATAATACTAATTTTTAAAACTGCTTTTTTGGAAGGGGTGCAACAATATAAAATAAAAGTCAATTTTAAAATGCATTCCACTTTCAAAGACATTAAAGTGTTAAAAATTATTTAAGAATTGAGAAAATGTAACATCTGCTGCAGGGAAGACAGTATTAGGAGATGAACATGAGATATTTTTAGACTAACTGTCTTTCAGAAAAATTGTACTATGCAGTAAAGCCTTTCTGAGAAAGTAAATAAAGAAATCACTTTTGGTAAAAGCACAAAATAAGTATATATAAAGTGGAAAAAAAGAAATTTAAACTCACATGTGAATTAAGCTGTAAGTCTCAAATATGATACATCCAAAAAACATGACAAACATTAGAAAATACTACAGTGGGTAATGAAAATAAAATTCAGAATAATATAAATATGCTTTTTTATTTTTGAGACAGGGTCTCGCTCTGTTGTCCAGGCTAGAGTGCCGTGGCGCGATCCTGGTTCACTGCAGCCTCAACCTCCTGGGCTCAAGCAATCCTCCTGCCTCAGCCTTCTGAGCAGCTGGGACTATAGGCACATGCCACCATACCTAGCTAATTTTAAAAATTTTTTGTAGAGAGGGAGTCTCACTATGTTGCCCAGGCTGGTCTCAAATTCCTGGGCTCAAGCAGTCCTCCCACCTCGGCCTCCCAAAGTGCTGGGATTACAGATGCAAGCCACAACACCCAGCCATGAATATGCTTTTAATAACACAGGGTACTTCATTGTCTAAATAGGGGCAAGCAGATTTAGAGTGTCTCTCAAGTATGGAACCTGAAAGACATCACCTTCCAAAGTGAAAGAAAGAAACTAGCATGAACCAGTAATGTGCAAATCAACACTGTACTGAGTAATCTCTAATACACGTGACTTGGGAAATTAATTAGTCCATGCCTCAGAAAACAAAAGTTGAACTGAAAGGTTTTTTTGTTCTTGTTGTTGTTCTTGTTGTTTTTTTTTAAGTAGCTAATAGCAAGAAAAAAATGGTCTTTGACTTCCTTTTTGGCTCTAACATTCAATGACTTGAAAAATATAAGCTAATTGTACTTTCAGAAAACTTACCAAAAAAATAATATAACAACAAGGTTTTCTATTTTGGCATATGAATGATCAGGAATTTTTTTTTAACAAATTAATCTGTAAACCATGTTGGTGTGTGTAATAAAGCAATTCACAAGGTGGTCATCAGCATCCCACCCACTGGAAGTGCCAGGTCTGTCACAGACGTAGTAAAATATCTCTCAAGACAATCTAACTACCTTTGATCTTATTTCACACCAACCAAGCAAGTGTATGATTACCTACTCTATTTCTTAAGTAATATCTTAAAGAGGACTGTGCTAGGGCCCACACTTAAATATTTTGGTAAAGGTGCAACCCTTCTGAAAACCATAAATGGACACTTTGATTTGTAAATCTACTATTTGTGAGTTTATATGCATATACTAGTACTCTGGAGGCTAATCACACTGCTGAATTTATAAAATCAACTTCATAAACTTGCAAAAATAAAAAAACCCTTGATTACAGACAACCCCACCAAAGCACAAGTTGAGTTCCAGCTGAGCAGCAAGCCTTTCTCCATGATAACTCTTTAGCTATAAAATATAATTCTAGTTTAATTATATTAAATACTAAAGGATTTTTAATAAAGGAATCTAAGTATTTGTGGTTTTTTACTATAGATATTAATCTAAAAGAATCCCACAAACCTATAGTCAACCTGTTAAAAAGGAGATGAATCACCTGGAGACTGGAGGAAGACAACTTGATGGAAGAGACATGAGATGCTAACTTTGAAGACTGGCAGTTAATCTCTAGTTGCGTTGCTTTAAGACTGAAAACACAAACTAGGCACTGTCATAACCTTCTTGGTGGAAGGACACCAGAATCACTTTTTAAAATGCTAAACAAAATGTGAAATATAATTTTAGTTGCTTTGGCTTGTCTCAGATAATAAACAGGTTATCTGAAAAGCCACTCAAGCCTAAACGGTATACAAAGGGACGGAGTGGGTATATATACATCTACAACTAACAGTTCTGATAGTCTTAAAGTAATTTAAAAAAAAATTCTGTGTATAGTGGGTAAGCTTAAATTCAAAGAACTTATTTTAACATAAGAACAAGATATTCAACCTACTTTAATGGTAACTTTCACTGATACCATGACAAGGTGAGTGCATTCTTCTGTCCAATTGTTTACAGTAAATCCTCCAAGTTGCAATATAGCTTGATTTAAAGCAGTTTTCCCAGACACATCTAAACAAGAAGAGCATGCAACCAAAGGCTCATACTCTACTCTGTAAATGAGAATAAGTTAAATAAAGTTATAGTATCATAGTTGCAGAGATGGCAACTTTTAGCACTTTAAAACTTTAAGCTCACATCATATACTGTTATCGTAACTTTTATTTATTGTTACCCTTTGTAACCTATGAAATTATCAATTCCTCATCATTATTAAGCTTTGTAACCTAGAAAATTATCAATTCCTAAGTCCTGAGTCCAAATGAAGAAAAAACAATGACCAAAAGTTAACATTATACTTTCACCAATGAGGAATCGAAGAAATATAATTTCCCATGAAGTCCCTCAGGGCCCACTCAAACTCCCATCACCATGACGTACAAAACGCACTAACCACCCCCGGCACAGAGTCCAATACTGTGCTAAGTAGGAACTAAATTACACTGTTTTAAATTCATTAATCAGAAATATCATTTTCCTTTAGGATTTGGCTGAAATAAAGCTGTCCATTTTAATATCAATTTAAACATTTCTTACCTGAATTTACTTTCAAACACTCCAAAAGTAATACTATCCCCCGACTTCAAAGTTCGGGAAAAGCCATTCTGCATTTTTTCCTCATTAACAGAGGTACCATACTTAGAATTATCTTTTAATGTCAATACAGGGATTTCATCTGTTTGACTCTGAAAAGTTAGAAAATAATTTAAAGTCTTTTACCACTCAGTACATTCACTTCTGAGAGAAAAAGGTTTTAAAAGAAAAAACAATAGGCAGGTGGCAAACCTCCCAACACAGCAGAAAATTACTGCTTTCGTTGCCTTGAGAGGAAGATCCCTCAACTAACAATTCATATTTCCCCTTAGGGAAGTTTCTTAACCCAGGATTACCCCTCCCAGAACACACATTTTTTTACTTGTGTACATCAGTGGGGATTTTCCTGACCCCTCACACACATTCGAGAATTTTTTGCTTTGGTGCAGTCTGTTTCATTAAAAACATGACAATTTCATTCTTAGATCTTTTTTTGTTTGTTTTACAGTATCAAAACCACATTGCAAAAATTAGTCCCATGAGAATATGAGGTTATAGGCTAGTGTTTCTGACTTACAGTAACAATTTTACTTTTTCTGCAGAAATTTCAATGTTTTTCTATACCTAAAAGAATAGAAACAAAACCTAAATAAAACTAACAAATTCAGATCGCATATATGCAATCTTTGATTAAAATAATGGCTTATCTTTCTTATTCCACCAGCGTTATCATGAGTACAGATATTTATGTACTTTTTTAGCCCTTTTATCACCCACGCTTGTGATCAAAACAAACTCAAAGCCATTTAAACGAGCTGTGGGCCTAAGTAAGCATTTCCCTAATAAAACAAATGAATTCCCATTGCAAAAACTTGTGTTATATGAGAAATGCCCGTGTCCACACAGCTACATAACCTCTTTAAGAGCCAGAGCCATGAAGAACTGTTCATTGTTCTATTCTCAGGGTTGGCATAGTTACTGACACATAAAAACACATTACTGCTAACGGCAAAAACAGCAATTACTTTTGCACCAAACTAATAGTAAACAATATTTAGTAAGCAAATAAAAATAAATATATCCTACTTCCTCTGAGATTCTAACTAACTAAAACAAAGAGTAAATTACTGAAATAGAAACTTCAAATCTCAAAATAAACAAATATCACTGGTACCACTGCCAAAATATAAGTATTTAATTTTGTTAACATTAAAAAAGTCTACACAGCTCTATAAAATGACAAGTCCTGTGATCTCTCTCTCACATACACACCAAGAGAATATTTTGTGCAACCCCCTTACTGGAAACTAGTGAAACAAAATTAGTAACATACCAGGTTGGTTACCGAAAAGTTAGCAGTTAACACAGCATGATTTCGGCTGATTGACTGATCATTTTCAATTAGAATGGCACAGTTTTTCCTTCCAACAACGTACTCAACGCCAGTCAAAAGTCTGTATGGCTCTCCTGAGACAAATTTTTTTTAGAAAAAGATAAGTTGATAGACACATACACATGTACACGAACACACACATACATGTAAGTATATATGATATAGGTATGACAAATATTAAATAAAACATCTTTATTTTGTTATTCAAATGTTACTCAACTTTATATATGTCAAACTTGTGTTTTCAGTAAAGCCTCACTGAAGGATACCAAAGGTTATCTAACTATGGTGTTTCAGAAGTAACAACAACAACATTTAAAACACAATAAAAAAGAGAGAAGAAAAGGTTATCTAGATAGAAGGCTACATCATTTTTCTAAAGGGAAAGCAATGCTGAAAGAAGTCAATGTTCCCTCAAATTAACTTAAAAACTTAATGTATTACCTAGCAACAATCACAATATTATGTTTGGAACTTGATAAACAAAAATATCTGGAAACTATAAAAAAGATACTCAAGCCTGTAATCCCAGCTACTTGGGAGGCTGAAGCAGGACAATTGCTTGAACCCAGGAGATGGAGGTGCCACTGCACTCCAGCCTCGGTGCCAGAGTGAGACTCCGTCTCAAAAAAACAAAACAAAACAAAGATAGTCAAGAAAAATGTGAATAATATTATAGGAGCTTGCCCTACCAGATGGCAAAACATGTCATAAAACTAAAAGTATGGTATTGGACCAGGAGTGAACACCACAGACCAACGCAACAAAGTCCAGACTAAGATGCACGTGTACATTTTTTGCAATTTTGTTTTTATCTTAAGGAGAGCATCTCCAATCAGTGGGAAACGGTTATCAGTTTCTTTTAAAATTGCTGTAAATCATAAGTTGTTGGAATAACAGTATATATACTGGAGACATGCGGAGTTCCGTCTGGGAGCGTGATTTCGTTACCCAAGTGGCAGAGAGATTAGGGCAGATAAAGAGTAAGGAGTCCAGGAGAGCCAGGTCTCCAGGGACGCCTTGACCTGTGAGTCTTCACAGTATATTTATTTAGTTTGGCCGTCTCCACACTCTCTTACCCTGCCAGTCCATTTAGTCTCTACATAGATCTTTGCTAATCATCATGTAAACTTCCCGTGGACAAGACCCTTCACACCCACCACAGGCAACCAATTAACATGTGATCACATTTCACACAGCTGGAAATGAAGGGGAAAAAATCGACTTTTCCCGTTGTTCTGATGACATTGTGGAAAAGGAGTCTGAAACAAAACTGAAAGTAAGCCTTCTCGTGGTAGTCATTTCCCCAAACTGTCCGGTAGTTCTTCACAAAAGTCATGTGTGGCCCCCGTGTGGTCCGCCCACGCTAACTTCCTGCCGGGGGTTCCCACTAGGCGCCGGCTGCCGCTCACCCGCAGGCCATCCAGCCCGGGCGCTGCAACCTTGCCGCGGTGAGGCTGGGAGGAAGGGGGAGTCGGGGGAGAGGCGCGGGGGACGGCCACCAGGGGGCGCAGCAATCACCCCACCGCCCGCGCTGCATTCCGGCTCACAGCCGCCGCGCCACCGGGAAAACGCGCTTGCCATACAGTGAACTCGCCGCTTCTGCGACCGCTTCCGCAGCCTCCCCGAGCGGGAACGGACGCGACGCAGGAATCATCACCCGCAGGCCCTCCCCCGAGGCAGTCGCTACCGGGAAAATGGACCCCGAGGCTTCCCTTCCGCCCTTACCTCCTGCCGGACCCGCGACGGGCAGCAGTTTCCACATGGGTCCGGCTCCTCAGGGCTGAGGCCGGCGTGCAACCGCGTAACCGGGGTGGTAGACGAGCGCGGATACGGCGCCTGCGGTCGGCACGGGCTCCGGGACGTGCGCGCTCCCGGGAGCCACGCAGGCTGCCTTGGATGAGGCGGGAGTGCGACTTGGGCGCTTGGCCGCCACCTGGTGGTTGGAAAAGGAACAGCACAATCGGTATTAAAATGTGCTGCGTTAAAAGGGCACGTTTCTAAGGTGTCGCCGAATATAAGGTTACTACCTTTCCTGATTATGAACGAAAAGAATTTAAAAAACTAACTCCAAAGCAACATAAGGAACGTTTTTAATTAAATGCATTAAAATACCAGTTATGTAGTTTCGTGCGTTTGCAATTTCTTAAATTGCAGGTGTTCTTTTGGATTCTAGGGATGGTGATAATAATGACGAAGATAAGGATTTCACCTCAAAGTAAACTCATTATTTTTACTCTTTTCTAAGTTCAAATCAACTTGTCCTAACATCTTTATTTCATAATGCCACCGTTTCATCTAATCACATGCTAACTACTGGGCAGTCTCCTGTATTTAATACCCTTCCTTTCCATTTCCACTTGTCTCAAGCTGGTTCAAGCTCTCCTCCTAATTCCAGTAGCTTCCTAACCCATCACCACCCACGTCCCCCATAATGTAGGCTACATCCTGCGCACTACCAAATAAACATCTGAGAGCACACTCCTGATCACATACATTTTGGCTTTCAAAAGCATTCTGTAATGGGGGGAAATGTCACTTTCAAAAGGCTCGTTTAGGCTCAGCACCGTGGCTCATGCCTTTAATCCCAGCAGTCTGGGAGGCCAAGATGAGAGGATCACTTGAGGCCAGGAGTTTAAGATCAGCATGGGCAACTTGGCAAGACCCTGTCTTTATAAACAAGTTTAAAATTAGCAGGGCATGGTGGCATGCTCCTGTATTCCCAGCTACTCAGGAGGCTGAGGCAGAAGGATCACTTGAGCCCAGGAGTTCAATGCTGCAGTGAGCCATGATCATGTGCCACTGCACTCCAGCCTGGGCAATAGAGCAAGATCCTGTCCAAAAAAAAAAAAAAAAAAAAAAAAAAGCTGGTTTACCAATCTCTTTATCATCATAAATGCAAAATCCTAAACACAGTGTTAGCAAATTGAATCAAGTAGTATTAGAATAATCATAACTAAGAGGGATTTATCCAGAAACAAAAGGATGGGTTAACATTGGGGAAAAAAATAAATGTAATTCATCAGAATAATTTTTAAATAAGAGAAAAATCATGATTATCTTGATAGTTGCAAAGAAATTGATAAAATTTAACACCCATTTATGATAAAAACCTCTCTGCAAAGTAGGAATAGAGAAAACATCCATGATCTGATAAAGGACATTTACAAAAAAAACTACAGCTTACGTTATACTTAAGGTAAATTATTGAACATTTCCCCAAGACATCAGTAATGAAACAAGGACGTACATGCTCTTACCACTTATTTTCAACATGGCTTTAGATGCTCTAGCCAATGCAATAAAGGAGAAAAAGTAACAAAAGACATTAAGTTTGGAAAGGAAAAAATAACAGTCATTATTCACAAATTACATGATTGCCTATATTGAAAATCAAAAAGACTGTTGGCAAACTATTTTAATTAATAAATCAACTTAATAAGGTTCTAGATATAATATCTAGATACAAAATTTAATTGTATACTTATATTCCAGAAAATAAATAGAAAATTACATGTATAATTATAATGGCACCAAAATAATCAAGTACTTGGTATTACATCGATCAAAATATGTAATACAAAATATTATTGACAACATAACATTATTGATGGAAAGTTTTGGTTTTTTTTTTTTGAGACGGAGTCTCGCTCTGTCCCCCAGGCTGGAGTGCGGTGGCGCGATCTCCGCTCACTGCAAGCTCCGCCTCCCGGGTTCACGCCAGTCTCCTGCCTCAGCCTCCTGAGTAGCTGGGACTACAGGCGCCTGCCACCGCGCCCGGCTAATTTTTTGTATTTTTAGTAAAGACGGGGTTTCACTGTGGTCTCTATCTCCTGACCTTGTGATCCGCCCACCTCGGCCTCCCAAAGTGCTGGGATTACAGGCGTGAGCCACCGCGCCTGGCCGATGGAAAGTTTTTAAAGTCCTAAATAAATGCAAGGATAATGGATCATGTTCACAGATTGTTAAGATGTCATTTCCTCCAAAATTGATCTATAGATTCAATATAACTTCAGTAATGTCTCAAATGCTTTTTTTGAATAGAAATGGATAAGCAGATTCTAAAATTTATATGGAAATGCAAATGCCTAGAATAGCCAAGGCAATTTTGAAGAACAAAGCTGGAGTATTTAAATTATGAAATACTGAGATCTATTATAAAGTTACAGTTATTAAGTTAGTGTTTGCTTGGTACAAGGATAGAAAACAGGCAAATGAGTCAGAATAGAGGGCCCTAAGAGAAGTGGACACATAAGGTAATTTGATTTTTCAAAGATGATTACAGGGCAGCAAAGGAAAGTCTCATGTGCCCCCACCCCACCCCACAAATTAATGATCCCGTTTATTAACATGACACAAGAAATGTGTTCACATAACACAAGAAATGAAGACTGATCCCCCTAATTCATTTAGATGAATTAGACTTCATCTAAATTCCAGATGAATCATAATTTAAATATGAAAGTAAAACAATAAATATTGGTGGAAGAAAACATGATTTCAAAGTAGGCAGATCTTTCTTAAGTAGGACACACAAAAGTATGCCCTGCATCATCGAATCCCTAAATGTCACTGATTTAGTGAAGCATCAGCATTTTGCAGGAATTTTCTTCCACACTCTGAAGTATGCGTATCTCACCAACGCCTCCAACCTGTTTGCCAAATCCTTGCTCATCCAACCTGGCGAGCATCATACCATCACTGTAGTAGAACAGTGGGATGTTCTGTAGCATGTCCAGACACTTCAGGTCTCTTGGGACTACATTATGCTAGAGGTTAAGGAGATACAACTTAGCTCTGGGTCAACTTTGCAAATATTTTCTAGTATTTGTTCTAATTAAATATGAGCACTTTTGGATTCTACTTTCTGATAAGGTTGGGGAAACACATGTCATCATACCAAACACCCCAAACCTGTTGCCTAGGGTCATGTTGCTCTGCTCTTGTAAAGATTTCACATCTGATACGGCAGCTCTAATTGGGGTTATTACTTTGTTGATTGCAGTAATCAGCTGTTTATTCTCCAGGAACTGTCAGGCTTTTGTAAGTCAAGTATGGTGAATTAAATGGAGATATAAAAGGAACCAAAAAGAAAGCACTAATATCTATCATTCCTCTATATTGTTTTTGCTCACTGTCGTGGCTGTGCAATTTCAGAGGCTGCTCCCTGTTGGCCTTGCCCACGTTGATAGCTCTTACCCTATAGGTCAAGGAGCTGATGTGAGTATTGTAGGAACTACCAAGGATGTTCATTTCGATTATATATTTGGGAACTAGGGAAATGACCACCACGTAGGTCTGTGTGTTCAGTGGACCCACTGTGTGCCAGACCTGGACAAGGACTCCCTTAACTCTCTGGCTTCTGAATACCTCTGCTTTAACCAGGAGCCATACTATTTTGGGTTCATGTGTATCAATAATGATCATGTCCCACAGCCCTCCAAGTATGTGGGCATTCTCTTTTCCTCAGTGTATGATTTTCCAAGTGAATGGCTATAGGTCCCTTAAGGGAAAGACTGAGAGTAGGATGGGGTGCGGGGAGGTTATTACCATATATTCTTGCTATGGGATTGCAAGATCCTTCTTCCTGGCAGTCCTGCCTCTCCACCAGTCAGTGGGTTCTGGATTGGTAAAGTGGCTCAGGTCATGATATTCAGAAAGAGACCGTGACTTTCTCTCCTTGGTCAGGATCATTTCGTGTAACTATCCACCCTCTAGACCTTCTTTTTCTATTACCTACTGCAGGTATGACCATGTCAGTTGCCCATATTCATTAAGGACACTGTCACGTATGTGAGAGATTTTACTCCATCTCAACTCTTGCCATCACTCTCAACTATGCTGAAAACTCACTCTAGGCTCACCATTCTTCAACTATCTCAGCTTCTGTGACTTTCACCTCTACTCCACACATACCACCCTCTCGGTTGGCCACACTTTCGAACTTCACATCATCAGAACCTTCTTCACCCTTATTCTCCTGCTTTCTAACTGGAGCTGCCTGGCCTTCCCACTTCTTTGTATGTTCACTTCCATTGCCCCTCTTTTTAACCTCACCCAGGACTCCAGCCTCATGATCCTTCCACTTTACCCAGGTGTCAGTCTCCTTCCATCCTCCTTCATATCCGGGCTGGACATCAGGATCGATAGCTCAGTAACTTTGCTGTCAGTCAGCTTCTCAGTACTGAGCTGTAGCTCTCAGAAGTACTTTTACTCTGAGATCTCTCAGCTCCATAGCTCACTTGTCTGGAAGCCCTAACAAACTCAGAACTATGAGTCAATCCCACAACAAATTTCTCTACTGAGACACCTGAGTAAAATCTGTCCATCTTCAAAAATACGGAGCCAATGCCAATCCATAAACTCTTATATCAGTTGAACTACAGAATACAATTGATCAGTGTCTTTTCCTGCTTTTAAGAAAATCTATTCTCAATAACTCTGAAGAGCTATTTGACACATTTGCTGAACTCCTCAGATCTGATCATCTCCTGCTTTCCTTCCAAGAAAATGGTATCGTATCTTACTAGAAATTGATGCAAGAACTTCCTTACAATTTCTGACCTTACACTGCTGCTG
Source organism: Macaca mulatta (assembly GCF_049350105.2). NCBI lineage: Eukaryota > Metazoa > Chordata > Mammalia > Primates > Cercopithecidae > Macaca > Macaca mulatta. The sequence continues at coordinate 100,446,157 of NC_133413.1, forward strand.
TTCGTATCACAAGACAATCCTCTTGTCTTTTAAAATCTGTACCCATGCCTTATCCTTGCCTTCTTATTTCTGGTTTAATATGATTTTACTATTCAGTTCAGGATCAATTTCTCCATGTGCTTACACCCATCTCCTCTCATTTACCCAGGGTTTTGCTTTATCAGTTATCCCTTTCTCCTACTTGTTTTCAGTTTCTCCCTTTGGTTCCTTTATCTTACCCTAAAAATATTTGCCTTGTCCTCTCCCCCAAAATTCCATTAACCCTGCCATTAATTTCCAACTAATGTTCAGCTAAAATATAAGTTCAATAGTGCTAGACTTAATTACACAATGGGTAACTAACAAAGGTAACTCAGTCTCCTCTTATCCATAAGTCTCTGAGACAAGTCTCAATCAATTTAGAGGTTTATTTTTGCCAAGGTTGAGGACAGGCTTGGTAAAAAGACACAAGCCACAGTAGAATGTGTGGCCTGTAATTTTTCCAAGGATTTTGAGGGCTTCACTATTTAAAGGGGAAAAGTGGTCAGGAGGGGAAAGACGAAAAGAAAAAAAGAAGGACGGTATGGTCACACTCTTGTGAATCCACATGTTGCACAAGAAAGGGAGGGGAGAGAGGGAACAGTTGATGTATTCATATCGTGCTCAATAAATCTGTGCTTTACATAAGATAAAGTAAACATAGAAGAAGCAGCAAATATGCATTTGTCTCAGGGTGAGTGGGTTGGGGGGCGGCAGGATGATTTCTAGTCTCCTCTTGTCCCATACCTGTGAAGATAACGTGTTAATTTACATCATCAGATGAGGGAGGACCCCTGTGGAGATACATGGCCATCTGTCAGTTTAAGACAAAAGGAAAGGTAGTTTTTTCATGACTCAGTTTCTGAGCTTAACTCTTCCCTTTTGGCATAGTGAATTTGGGGTCCTCAGATTTTATTTTCCTTCCACAAGATACTATAATATATACATGGTAGTTGTTAAGCAAATGTGAGTTTCCTTTTCTTCCTTTCTAGTTCCATGAGGGAGGAGGTGGTGTCTAAGACATGTCTGTGTTCCTACTGTCTAAATCACTTTTGTGTCTCATATTTACCATAGTGATGAACACATGGAAGATACATAACTCTTTGTTAAACTTAATTACTCATTGAACCTCTTCCAACTTTTACTTAGATTGCAACTGTGAAGGTCGTTGGGGTGTGGGGTGTGAGTGAATGAGAAGCATGTGGTGAACAAGTGTTGATTCAAGGTGTATCTTTATTATTATGAATATGTCTGATAGTAAGGAGCAATGAGTTCTGTTTTTGTGTCCCAATGCTCATTCTACTTTACTATAATGGTTTTGCTATAATAATTATATATTTTACTAGAATAAATAATTTAACTTCTATGTGTCTTGTTTCATCTTTATATGAGAATATAACAATATATGTATGATTAATCTGTGCATAAGAAATAGAATTGACACATCAATGGATTACTTGAATCATATTGGCTGTTTGATCATAGTTTTTTTTTTTTTTTTTAATTTAAAGATAAAAGAATGTAAGACTCCAAATTGCAGAGTATGAGATTTGGCTTCACTGAATGAGAACAAATAAGTCTGTGTAATGGGATCATGGGCAAGCCTCCCTTGCAGAAGTCATTCCAGAAGCGAATTAACAATTGCAAAGCACTTTGAAACTCTGAAGCTTAATATTTACCTAAAATATGTAAATTAGACGGAGTATTCAAACACCAGAGATACATAAGAGCTAATATTATATATATATGTTAAATATATATTTAAGTTATTTTCATTTTAACAGTATTTCACAATGACCTCCTTAGTAACACACCAGGTTACCTGTAGCAACTCTATCAAATCTAGTTTATTTGCAAAATCACAGATTTTTAGAACTACAAGTGATCTTATAGTTCTACACTTTTCTCATTTATGCAAACACCCTAGTTTTATAAGGAAAATAAAGCTGATAAAAGTTAATTTGTCCGGTAGCAGAAAGCCAATTTGTCACAGAGTTGTGACAAGAACAGTATCATCAGGTGGTTTGCTTCTCATTGCAACTCTCTTTCAATCCCTTCAGCTCCCAAATGGAATAGACTTAGTTCCTGGAGCACAGCACAACTCTTGAGCAATTTCTTTAATGTACAATCTGGGGAGTGAAGGCAGGATCAAAAACCAGAGAGGCCTAGCACAGTGGCTCACATCTGTAATCCCAGCTACTCTGGAGGCTGAGGCAGGAGGATTGCTTGAGCCCAGGAGTTTAAGGCCAGTCTGAGCATCATAGTGAGATCCCATCTCTAGAAAAAAATTAAAAGCAAAAATCCAGAGGGAGGAACATTATTCACTGTAGCTCCCTTTTCCCCGACTCAGACTTGCCCTGTAAGGATGTCAGTGATCACTTGTCTGGCACCTTCCACCAGACGTAAGCATGACTCTCCCTTTCAGGTGGGCCTTACTGATACTCTTCAGTAGTGAGTCAGAAATCAAAGAGTGTCTCAGTCTATTTATTCTATTTCCAAAATAATATGGAGTAACCCTGTGGCCATTTCTGAAAGGTGTGGGTCTTCCTCACCGCAGCAGCACAGGCTGGTATAACAACATGGCTTTGGGGCTGGGTGCCAAGGGGTTTACTTGCAGCTTACTGCTGTTGGGGATGTCCAGTTAAACACAACATTTCCTGCCATCCCAGTAGACTCACAGGCAATTGACTAGAGATTGTGAAGACAAAAATAAATCTCACACTTTATATAGACAAGCAGATACAACCATTTCATACATGTTCTTAAGAGGAACAATAATTAGTCCTCAAGTAAGAGGACTTGACAGCACCCTTTGTCACACCTTGTTCATTCCAAATTCACTTGGTAATTAGGGTGATCACCCATATTAACTAAATGGGTTGATTTAAAGGAAAAATTAACTTATTTTATCTTTATGACTGGGGGTAGGTTTCAACTTGAAGCTAGGTAAACAGCTGAAGTTAGGCTCCTACTTTCCCACAGAAATAGGAGATAGGATAGGGGCACTATCTTCTTTGATTATTACTTTGCAAAGGAGTGGCTGTAGGGTCCTTAGACACTGCTGCATTGTAAGGCTGGCAAGAGGCTTACTTAGCCTTAAATAAAAAAAGATTTGCATACATTTCAAAGAGACAACGAAAGAATTTGCAAGGACAAGATTTATAAAGCAAATGCTCTAAGAAAAGGGAGGAGGGGAAACCTCTTCCTTTATTTTCAACAGGGAGAATTAAGCCTCTTATTCTTAATTTGTGTTTGCCCTTACATTCCCAACCTGGCTAAGCCTGATCACCCTCTTCAACCTCTTTTCCTGGGGCAGAAGCTGTGAGCCTTAATTTCATTCAAACACAACTCCATTTTGGATACTGCGTGTCTTTTTTTAATTTTTAAAATTTTTTTTATTTATTTTTTTTGACTCTAACAAAAATATTAAACTGCACTGGCCAGACGAGGTGGTTCATGCCTGTAATTCCAGCATTTTGGGAGGCCTAGGCGGGCTAATCGCCTGAGGTCAGGAGTTCGAGACTAGCCTGGCCAACATGGTGAAACCCCATCTCTACTAAAAATACAAAAATTAGCTGGGCTTGGTAGTAGGTACCTGCAATCCCAGCTACTTAGGAGGCTGAGGCAGGAGAACCGCTTGAACTCGGGAGGTGCAGTTTGCCGAGATCACGCCACTGCACTCCAGCCAGGGCAACAAGAGCAAAACTCTGTCTTTTATATATATGTGTATATATACATATTTGCACTAAGCATAATTTCTAGACACCAATGCTTTCGGTAAGGCCTTTTGTAGGTTTTTTTCTTTTTCTCCCTTAGGGTAGTTTACTTCATGGGTAATCATCCTGTTGAATTTGCTTAGCTTGTGATTCTGTGAGAAAAGAAAAATCATTACATAGTGGTATCAGGGGTTCTATGCTGATTCTGGGCTAATTACTGGCCATTCTCCATGTGCATGATGATAGTGACATTTGCTGACTGTTTTGTATGTGTCATGTTCTGTTCTAAGTGCTTTAAATATATTATTTCATTTAAATCTGAGTAGAAGCTTTTGAGGTTGGCACCCTTACTGTTGTATCTGCATCTCACAGATAAGGGAATCAAATTAGAAAGTTTGTAACTGGCTAAACATTATACATCTAGTGAAACATGTAGCTTGGCTTGAACCCCAGAAGTCTGACTCCTGAGGTTCCACCCCACTAGCAAAGAGTAAAAAACAGTGGCTGAAAGCAGGGGCCCTATAGCGTGACAAGGCTGGGTTCAGATTCCATCACCGTTGTTTACTAGCTGGACAGTTTGCCTACCTGTGTTGTGCCTCAGTTTCCCAAATGCTGATAATGATAATATAAGCCTTATAAGTGCTTGTGACAATTAGTGAAATGTGTACACAGACTGTGTGCAGAATCTGACACACAGAAAAAATTGAGAAATACTAGCTTTCATGAGAAATAGATCCTCAGACATTGAAGTTATGTTCCATGGCTCCCCCTCATGGAAATACTGTAACTTAGTGCATTTTGAATGGCCTCTTGGTTTTATGCCCCTTGTCTGTTTCTTAGTAGCACCTATCACTGCTGCACATTCTCCTCTAAATTACTTTTGTGATAATCCCATTAGAAAAATGGTAACAGTCTCAGTACCTCATTCAACAAAGTGTTTGAGGGCGCACCATGCACCAAACATTGTGCTAGATATGAGGGACAGAAGGATGGTAAATTTAAAAAGATAGGCACCCCACCCTACAGCCTCTAATATGTAAGAGAAAGACGCAATTGCAATTGTAATAAGAGCCCCAAAAGGGAAATTCAGTGCCCTGTGAAAACATATAGCTAAGGCAAGGGCTGATTTACCTGAAGCCGGTAAATGTCAGGGCCTCTCGCTTGCACAGCTCTTCCAAGGCCCCAGGGCAATTTTTTTTTCCAGTCAAATTCACAAAAGTAAGTTATTTTAACAAACGGAGTTAAAATAATTATCTTTCCATCCCTATTTCTGTCAAAATTCCTCTCATGTTGGATGATGTTGGAGTGGTCACCAGCAGTTTGGGTGTCTGCTAAATTGAATTGGGGAATTAATTTATTTCTTAGATCAATTCAGAAATACTTGTGTGGTTTGTGTCACTTCAGTATAGAGTTAATGCTAGTTGTCCCTCTGTGGGGCTGTCTTCCAGCAGACTGGATTATACTTTCTGCCCGCCTTGTGACGTGTACGTGCAGGGCCAGAGGTGGTACTGAAATGTAGAAGTGTCCAATGGTACCCAGCTCTGGAAGTAAATGGGAATTGGAGGAGAAGCAAAGTTTGAATTGTTTAAAGTGTATGAAGCCATAAGCTAGTACCAAATTACGTAAAACTGTTAGCAGAGGATATGGTTTCATGGATGCAGAGTCAAAACAGAAGTTTGTCCCTGTCATGAATAGTCACAATGTAGTGTTTACTATTAGGAATGCACCATGCTTTTTTTGGTATATGATAATAATTGCATGCAACAGAAATTTTTAGAAATTCTGTGTTGGCCAGATACAAATCTGTAGTGATTTAGCACTTGAACTCCCTATTCTCTCTATTAAAAATATACGTATAAAATCTTCAACAAAGGAAGAGGTGATCAAAGAGAATGCAGCCCCGAAATGTAGGCGGAAATTACAAATAGAGGCGTGTTACATATTTAAGTAATTTGAAACATTACCTTATATTTGTGTGAAATTTAGGATACTGTGAATTTTTTGGAATTTGTCATTTGTTATAATTTCTTTTTATATTCTAAGTTAATATTTATTTTTGCATCTAATTTTGTATTCTTTTTCTTAAATGACTTCCCAAAGTTTGTAAGCCTCAGATACCACCAAACTTGGATGCTTCCCTAATGGGAAGACCTGAATTAGTGTAGAAATCAAGGTAACTTTTCCTGAGAAAACAAAATTAAAGCTGACCCCTGATTATGGGGTCAGAGGCAGCCATACTAGGGTGATGATGTGAAAGTAGGGAGAGGAGGCGTGTGTGTGAGGGAAGCAGCCATTGCTGGAGTGTAGGAGTCTGCCAGGCACTAAGGCTGAACCATCAGATAGGAAATCAGAAGAATAGCACCAAAGGGAGAGATCTGTCCTCATGATCCAGTCACCTCCCACCAGGACCCAATTCCAACATTGGGGATTACAATTCGACATGAGGTTTGGGTAGGGACACAAATCCAAACCATATCACTAATGTTGCAACTTCTTCTTAGAAACAAGATGAACCCCACTTTTAGGCCTTTGGATTTCAGAAAATATTAAAAATTAAAAATAATGTAATCATTTTTTCTGTTGATATTCAAGACACGCTAGTAGTATCAATGTTCAACCATATATTCAAGGATGAAGGTAATATTTTATTTTATTTCAATTCCATTCTTAGCCCTATTCATCCCTCCATGATTGTGGGAATTGTGAGAAATTCAATCTTAGTCATCTTTAGTGCCCTGTCTCCTTTCTTCCCTTTCGGTATCATAAGAAGGACCCTAAGTCCTATACAGGCCTTTAGGGGAGGCCTCTCTGATTTTCAGTTCCTAGTGGTTATATTTTTCCTAACCGGTTTATTCCTTTGAGGTTCCAACCCTCTGCTTCTGTACCAAGCTTGGGGAACATAGTAAAACAGAACCCAGAGTCCAGGCTGCCTAAGTGTTTTATGTAGCTATTTCCCTCTGACAGATTGTACAGTGTGGGTGATGCAGTTTTGATGTGTGTCCCCACCCAAATTCCATATATTGAAATGTAATCCCTGGTGTTGGAGGTGGAGCCTAGTAGAAGGTGATTAGATCACAGGGGCAGGTTTCTCATGAATGGTTTAGCACTCACTATTCCACTTGGTACTATCTTTGCCATAGTGAGGGAATTCTCCTGAGATCTAGTCATTTAAAAGTGTGCCCCTTTGCCTTCCATGAGTGGAAGCTTCCTCAGGCCTCCCCAGAAGCAGATGCCACAGTGCTTCCTATACCGCCTGCAGAACCATGAGCCAATTAAACTTCTTTTCCTATAAATTACTCAGTCTTCAATATTTATTTATAGGAATGCAAGAATGGACTAATACGGGGGGTCTACCTAAAACTTTTGCAACCTTCTTTTTCATGTCTAGTGTATGGTTGTGGTAGACAGAGTTCTCAGATGGTCCCATTAGTCCAGTCCCTGGTATTCATGCTCTGTATAATTCCCTTCCCTTGAGTATGGATAGGAACTGTGACTCACTTCTAGTTAACAGTATGTGGCAAAGGTGAAAGAATTTTGCAGATGCAACTAAGATCCTGTGAAAGAAAAACAGAATATAGGGACTCTGCACTCACTATGCCATAAGGAAAGTTAAGCTTGGGAACTCAGTCACCAATACTGTCTTTTTGTTGTTGTTCCCAAACCAATAGCTGTAATTTCATAATCCCAGGACATAACATCATTTTGTCTACTCCCTCTTTTCACAAGTTTATTTTATCTTATGTAAAATGTAGATTTACTGAGGCTAATCAGAGTCTCAAAAGACTGGAACCATCTGCCTCACTGTCTACCCTCTTTTCCTTTTTTTTTTTTTTTTCTCCTGCTTGCTCTTCTTTTTTAAATAAAGAATTTCCCAAAACCCCCTTTGGAAAAAGCATAGGTTACAGATGCTTCTGTGAGTTGCATTTTTTTTCCCCAGACATGTCCTCAACCTTGGCTAAATGATCTCTAACCGACAGAGACCTGCCTCAGTCACTTTTTGGTTTGCAGTCCCAAGTCAGTTGATTTTATTTAATCAAAAGGAGATTAAGACTATTTTCAGTGGGCCTCACTTAATCTGATGATTGTCCTTAAAAGATGGGCTGGGGCCTCCCTGAGGTACAAAATTATCCTTGCTGGCTTGATGTAGTAAGCAGTCTACTGAGGAAGCCAGCATGGGAAGGGATGGAGGTGACTTCGAGAAGCCGAAGGCAACTCCAGCCAACATCCAGCAAAAATCTGGGGCTGTCAGTCATATGGCTATGAGGAAAATAATTCTGGAAACAATCTGGATGAGCTTGGGATCAGATCTTCTCCAGTTGGGACTCCAGATAAAAACAGCCCAGTTGACACCTTGATTGAAGTCTTCTGAGACCCAGAGCCAAGGATTCAGCTAAGCTGTGCTTAGACTCCTGACTCCTGTGAACTGTGAAATAATAAATGATTGTTTTAAGTTACTAATTGTGTTACTCCATTCTCACAATGCTATAAAGACATACCTCACACTGAGTAATTTATAAAGAAACGAGGTTTAATTGACTCACAGTTCTGTAGGCTATATAGAAAGTATGACTGGAGAGGCCTCAGGAAACTTACAATCATGGTGGAAGGCGAAGGGGAAGCAGGCTGTCTTACACAGCTGGAGCAGGAAGAACAGAGAGGGTGGGAAGTGCCACACACTTTTAAACAACTAGATTTCCTGAGAACTCTATCAGGAGAATAGCACCAAAGGGAGAAATCTGCCCCCATGATCCAGTCACCTCCCACCAGGCCCCAATTCCAACACTGGGGATTACAATTTGACATGAGGTTTGGGTAGGGATACAAATCCAAACCGTATCACTAATGTTGCAACTTCTTAGAAACAAGATGAACCCCACTTAAAATTTGGTTTGGAAGTCAAGAATGACAGTGCCCCTATACATATATCAAGAGCGTAGCAAAAGGTTTATTATTGATATATGCTCAAGGTTTTTTTTTTTTGGGAGGACAGAACAGGCCTCCTAAGTTAGTCTAAAAGTTATTTAAGAGAGCAAGTGTTCTGGGCTGAATTGTGTTACTTCTCCTTTCTCCCAGCCAAATATATACATTGAACTCTTAACCCCCAATACGTCAGAATGTGACTATATTTGGAGATAGAGTCTTTAGGGAGATAATTCCAGTTAAATTAGGTCATTGAGGGTGGGCCTTAATCCAACACGACTGGTGTTCTCATAAGAAGAGGCAATTTAGAAATTGAAAGGTGCACAGGAGGATCATGTAAAGACATAGGGAGAAGATGGTCCCACAGTGGCTCCACAAGAAACCAGCTCTGCTGACTTGTGGCCTCCAGAACTGTGAGGAAACAAATTTCCATTTAAGCCACCCAATCTGTGGTAGTTTTGTTCCTGGACCAAACTGAGGGTCAGCTGCTATTTCTTGCTGCCAGTAATGAGATGCCGATGAACTGGGGAGGAAGAAAGTTTTTATTTCTGTAACCAGTTACAGGCTTGGAAATTATCACCAGACCAACTCAAAATTACAAAGTTTTTCAGAGTTTATATACTTTCCAAGCTATATGTCTACATGTAAGTGTACATTCATCTAAAGACATAAGTGATTAACTTCTTTTAATCTATAACTAAGGTCTGAGTACTGAAGACCTTCCTCTGGAGCCTCAGTAAATTTACTTAGTCTAAATGGGTCTAGGTGCTGGGTGATTACCCTTATTTTGTCTCCTGCTAGATTACGGAGGTTTAGGGAGTTCCTTCAGTCCTCCAATAGACTTGTTTGTGGAGGCCTGGGGAGTTTCTTCAGGCCCCCAATAAAACTTGTTTAATCCTGAATGGGTCCTGTTAAGAATCCTTCATTATTTTGTCATGCTTTAAGTTTAAGGCCCAGGAAAGGTCTAGGAAAAACTGCTGATGGGCTTTTGTTACATCCCAGCCTTTGTATAAGGACATTGGTTTTTTTTTTTAGCTTTTAATATTTAACTTATCCACTCAGTCACTACTGAAACAGTTGTGATGGAGGCCTGCATTAGTGAAACCTGGCCTGCCACACTTTCTCGTGGCAGCCCTAGAAAACTAATATAGCAAGGAAAAAATGTTTTGGGGTTTTTATAATGGTTAGGGGATTGGGCTGGACAAACAGTTTCCACACACAAGAAAGGGCTTGGCTGCCAGAGCCAAAGGAGGGAGCGTCTGGGCTTTCTTATCGACTTGCCCAGATGCGGGAAACGGGAAGAACTATCAGCAATCAAACGTCAAAAAAGGGAGTCAGACTTTTATTGCAGCTAAGTTTGTGGTAAACACTATTTCAGGGCACCATCTAACTCCAACGATAGTGTCTGTGTCACTTTTCTTGAGGTCTTTTTCTGAAGCAAGCCCTGATGCTACTGTCACAGGCCAGAGTGCTGGGGAATCAATAGTCCTGGCCCTCAACCGTTGGCATGAGAGTTTGTGTGCTAATACCCCAGCTTCCTCATCCCTTGGATGGGATTTCTCTGAGGCGTGGGTTCTCCATTTCCACCCAGAGTTTCCCCTGTGGCATTAAGCTCTAGTAGCCCACTGCCAGACACCTGGATGACTTACCTGGGTTGCCTACCTTCTCTTCCCTGCTAGTGCTTCCCCAGGTTCTCAAATGGGTCACTTGCACTGGATACCGGCCTCAGAGTCTGCTTCAGGAAAATCAACACTGAGACAATGAATTAATACTGCTTTCAGGGCACTGTCGAGGCCTTCCAGCCAAAGGTAACCAGGGACAAATCTGCAGTTGACAAATAAACCAGTTGGGTTTATTATTTTTTTGCAGTGAAGGACACATGCCATGAAAAATTATAGGGTGTCTCAGTAAGAGGTGTTAGAATGTTAGAAAGAACTTCTTACAGGGTTTGGATTTCAAATGATTTAGGAGATGGCCTAAGGAAGTTGGGGTTCACTCTAGAATGGATGTTGTCAGAAAGGGCGGGCAATTCTGTGAGAATCTCAATAAATCTTACTTATAATGAAGGAAGATTAAGTCTATAGGTAGAATGAGGTTAAAGTTGTAATTGGAAAAGAAATAGCAACTCATTTTGGCCAAGAGACATTGTGTTTGGTGTTTTGTGGGTGGCACCATGAGTTGTTTTTGTTGGTGCTTAGAACTATGAAGTTGACTTGCTTTGCCTCACCTTATTATGATCGCAGAGCAACCTTGTCTGAATTGGTATTCTGTGTGAAGGTTTAAGTTTAATAGATTAGTATGATCTAGCTGTGAGTCCCGGGCCAGGTTCTGAATATCAAGGGCTGCCTTCTTTATCAGCATTTGGAAAATTCCAGCACGTAGTAAACACTCAGTATCATCTATCACCAGCCTGAGCCTGGGGCCTCACACCCGTCCTCTTTTATCTAAAATCCTGAATTAGCCATGAATATTCACATTTTACGAATGAGGAAAGAAATGTGATCTGAGCTAATGCCTTGTGTCAACAGGTATATTACACTAAGATGGAGAATGATATACTGAATCTGCGTTTGCCTTTAACGTGTGTATAACTTCGAGAAAAAAGCCAAGGTTGGGCGGCGGAGCCACGCTGCATCTCGGCGACAGGGGGCGGTGTGTCCTGCGAAAAGTCAAAACGCCGGCAGCTGGCCTTGGTGTTTTTCAGGCTCTTAGCCTTACGGAAATTACATCCAACATATTATTCTGATAATATGTGACTTGGCGCCACGCGGACTCCGCACTTAAACACGCACTTAAAGGATAAACATATACTACTGAAAAAGGTTTTCGCCCTTGGTGGGCAGTGTAGGGGACGCGCAGCTGCAATCTGCAAACCTTTGCAGGGCGCAGGGGTTCGTCCACCCGCTCAAGGACACAGAGACCTCCGTGCTCTGCTATACAAAGCACTCCCGGCCGGACCAGAGAGCAGGAGAGAGCATCGGCCAGGCAGAGCTAGGCGGCGCCCTCGGCCCGAACCTGAAGGTCAGGGCCGCGGGGCGTCCTCGCCGCCTGGGTCCCAGTCCCGGTCCCAGCTCCCGGCAGCCCAGGCAGCGATCCCAGCCGCAAGAACTTTGTTCTTTTTGTCCCGCCCCCTGCGCTGTACCGCCTTCGCCGCCTTCCGGCCCGAGTTCCGGAGAATCAACATGACGCTGCAGGCCAGGGTTTTCTTTGCTCTGGGGTCGCGGCTGCCCTGTGGCCTCGCTCCTCGGCGGGTAAGGCGGCCGGGGTCGCGGGACAGGGCGTCCCGACGCGCAAAAAGAGAGGACAGGGCGTCCCGGGGCCTCGGAGAGCGAGGACAAGGCGTCCCGGGCCTCGGGGAGCGAGGACAAGGCGTCCCGGGACGCAAAGAGAGAGGACAGAGCAACCCGGAGCGCGGAAGAGAGGACAGGACGTCTCGGGGCGCAAGAGAAAGGGCAGGAGGTCTTGGGGCACAAAGAGAGGACCCGGCGTCCCAGGGGCTCAGGGAGCTAGGACAGGGCGTTTTGGGGCGCAGAGAGAGGGCCACCAGGTCCCGGGGCGAAGGGCAATGCCAGGAGTGAGCACCGGGGCCCAGGTCGTATTCCACTCTCAGATGAAGCCCTGATGTGTGTAGGGGAATAGGGAAGACACGTGATTTTCGAAGTTTTCACAGTTCTGCAAGTTTCCAACTTGTGTGTAAATAGGTAGGAAGAGGTAGGGAAGAATATGGCCCTCGCCCGTCCATTAAGGGGTGAGAGAGGGACCAGGCCGAGCGAGCACTGGTCTTTGACGTAGTTTGTTATGAGGAAAGCCCATCTATGTGTTATGGAATTAAACACTAATACAAACAAATTCTCATAAAAATGAAACAAAAACAAAACCCCAGCTGTTTATAGACTCACCTTCCCAGATGTATAGCTGGGAGAGGTCCGTCTCACCCTGGCTTCCCCCCCTCTCTCGCCTACACTCCTGTCAGCATGTCTCCATTGCACCCATAATGGAAATAAAATACTGCGAGTGAAAACAGGAAGAGGAAAGAGAAACAAAAACAAACAAACAAAAACAATATCCAAGACAAGCCCTCCGCACATCTAAATTACAAAATTGTGATAAGTAAACTGAAAAGCACGTTTTCTTTAGCCAGGCAGAAAAATTAATACCTCAACTGTGAAAAAACTTCTTTTGATTTGATAGAATAGACAGCCATGGTGTTCTTTTTCAAAAAATATGGGCAGCAGTAGTTCCAAATAGGAATACAAAGAATTAGTATGGTGGTTCCCTCAAGTAAGAGATCTTTCTTTTAAAAAGTGAGATTTGTTCAGGGTTAGGTGTTTGCTGAGTTTTGTTTTTTTTTTTTCCTCCCTGTGAAAACTGGGTTATAGATCATTTTAAAGGAAGCCTATATTTTCTGATTCTTTCTCAGAGACATTTCTCATTTGAAACCTGCAACAGCTCTGTGATGTCTTCAGAGATTTTATTTTTTAACACACATCATTAGGATTGTAGTAATAAGGTCACACAGACCTTATCCGAGCTCTTCTGACACCATTAGACAATACAGTTTGAGAGGGAGAAAATGAATTCATTTAAAACTTAATTGTAATCTGACAATTTTGAAATTTCTTTGCGGAAAAAAAAAGTGGCAGTTTTGAGGATCGAGGTTGGGAGGCAAGAGAGGCACCTGTTAGTGTGGTTTGTCCCCTTCCTAGCACATGTAGCCTCAAGTTTGAATTCCTGGGAGAAGAGAAGTGTTTACATCTGTGAAGTGGGAGGTTGTTCCAGGGAACATCATGTTTTCGTGGGCAAATACAAGTTGTTATAATTAAAACCCCTAATTTGAATATTTTTGTTACCAAGAACCAAGGCAAATGTTTCATTTGTTTTAAAACCTATTTGTGAATTGCTCTATTAAATTGTGCTGCTGACGAGTAGACCTCATTTCAATTTAATAAGTATTTATTGAGGACTGGCTTTGTGTCTGGCCCTGTGCTATGCCCTGAGACTCAAGATATAAAAAATATGAGCCCTGCTCTCAACTGCTGTCAAGTTGCTCTCAGTTCTATTGAGGAAAACATTCAGTCATTCAGTTGTTTATGAGGAAACACTAATTAATTAAATACCTACTAAGTGTTGGGCATTCTTTGGCAATTTGTGGTTGAAAGACATTCCTACCTTCAATGCAGTATAGTCTCATATATGTTTTTTAAGCCACAAGTAATAACGAATGAGTAGGCCTTAAAATCAATTTAATGGAGCAAAACAGCCCTTTGGGAGGCTGAGGCGGGCAGATCATGAGATCAAGAGATCAAGACCATCCTGGCCAACATGGTGAAACCCTGTCTCTACTAAAAATACAAAAGTTAGCTGGGCGTGGTGGTGTATGACTGTAGTCCCAGCTACTTGGGAGGCTGAGGCGGGAGAATCGCTTGAACCCAGGAGGCGGAGGTTGCAGTGAGCTGAGATTGCGCTACTGCACTCCAACCTGGCGATAGAGTGAGACTCCATCTCAAAAAAAAAAAAAAATTGGAATAGAATAGGGTATATCTAAATTCATCTCATGTAGTAAGGTTGTTTATTTTGTTTTATATTTTTATATATTATTTTTTATTTTTACATATAATTTATATATATTTATGTAATAAAATATATATTTTATTTTATATATTATTACTTATATATCTCAAAGAGTGAGACTCCATCTCAAAAAAAAAAAAAGTAGTAACTATCAAGAATAAAATCACTATTTTTAGAAAAATGGTTCCTGGCCTCTATTATTCAGCAATACAGTTAAAAAAACAAAGTAACATATGACCTCAAACTGGCCACCCAGGATTAACTAGGTTTAACATTTGGTGAACATCATTCCAGGCATCTGTTCTGGTAAAAGGATGGATAGGCATAATTTTACTTGGATGTCACATTTTCCCTTAGAGTGTAGTCAACTTTGTTTCATTGCTTTCTCATGATGAATATTGTCTTGGAGCAGTATAAAACCAGCTAGATGTGTTTTCTATATATATTTTTTAAAATCTGGAAGCCTAAGTATTTCTTTATTCAGTGTAAAATTCTGGAATATAAGCTGTATGCAGGCAAATATTTTCTTCTGTTTTGTTCACTGTTTATACCTAGAACAGTGCTTGGCATAGAGTAAACATGTAACAAGTATCTGTTACATGAATGAATATGTGTACTGTGTTGCTATGAACATGCGTATGTTGCTATATAAAACAGATTTCTTGCTATGTTTCACAGTCAAAGAAATCTGAAAAATGGTACTCTAGTGAGTCACCAGCAGACATCAATAGACTGTGAAGATGCAGATGTGTATTATAATGCGTATATGACCCAAACTGCATACCTAGAGGAGGCAAGGTAGGCTTCATGGAGGAGGTGGCCCCAGTAGCCTACTGTTAAACCAGGAGATGGAATTTGTGTGGTCCCAATGGCAATACAGACCTAAGGAATAGCATGTATTAAGAAGTGAAGGAGTGGCTTATTTATAAAAATTCAAGTGGTTTGGTATTGTGGAGTTGGTGAAGTATGGGAACAGAGAAGCGTGTGGAGATGAGATCAGTCAGGTTGCTGGGGGACAGTGCATGGTGGGCTTTTCTTATTTATGTAGAAAATTGAGCATTTACTTTTTGCTAGGCACCTTACTAGGGATATGAGGGTGAGAAGAAGAGCTGATCCCTGCTGTCAGGAAGCTTAGAGTCCAATGGTGTTATGGTGTGATGTGCTGCATGTTAGGTTGGGTGTTCTTGCTTTTGGGGGGGATCCCAAATAAATAGCATCCGTTTTTTTCCAGTCTGAAAAATGAGTAAAGGTGGAAGCCAAAGTATCACTTTTATTGTGGTTTGTGAGAGGCAGCTGGGCCCATCAGCTGCATCTCCCGAAGTAGGCAGACTTACATAACTCTGGAGGAAGGCCGAATATTGCCCTCTGAAGGCAGCTGGCTCCCAAGAGGGAGACCAAGGAGGACTGTTCATACCCAACGATCCTGTCAAAATTTACCGGTCATATCAACTGTCTCTGCAGGGACAGATTGTACCTCAGTTTGTGTTGTTATAAAGGAACACCTGAGGCTGGGTAATTTATAAAGAAAAAGGTTTGTTTGGCTCATGATTCTGATGCCTGGACAAGTTCAAGACTGAGCATCTGCATCTGGTGATGGCCTAAGGCTGCTTGCACTTGTGGCAGAAGGTGAAGGGGAACTGGAGTTTGCAGAGATGGAAGTAAGAGGGTCTTGGGAGGTGCCAGGTTCTTTCCCAGCCTGCTTTAGTGGGAACTAAGAGTGCAGACTCACTTGCCACTCCCAGGATGAGGATGGTACTATGACGTTCGTGATGGATCTGCCCCCATAACCGAGGCACCTCCTATTAGTCCCCACCTCCAACATTGGGGATCACATTTCAACATGAGGTTTCAAGGGACAAGCATCCAAACGTCCCTAGCAGGTTGACTGGAGTTGTACTACCTGAGCTTCTCTCAGTAGGGAGATGTCAGGACTGGGGAAGAAGCATCTCCTGCTCGTGGGGGAAGTATGTCCAGTTTTATGAGAGTGTTGTTGTTTGGTATATATCAAAGCTGAGACCTGAAGGATGAGTAGGAGTTAGCCAAAGGGAGAGATGTAAGAATGTTTTAGACAGGAGAGTAGTCTATGTGAAGGCCCAGCATGGAGGTTATCAGTAGAGAGCAGGGAGGCAGGAGGTGAGAGACAGCTTAGTGAGCAGCCTGTCAGCTGTGTTAAGGAGTTAACACTTTGTCCTGAGGGATGGGAGTGGAGACAAACGGCCAAACCCTGAGTAATCCTCTCATCTGATGAGAGGTGATCGTGACCTCAACAAGGGCATGCATTGGGTTTGGAGACACTCAAAGTTGAGTGATATTTGGGAGGTAAAATCAGAGGCCTTGGTGATTGGTTGGTGGTGAGGATGCGAGATAGGGCTGAGCTCAGAGTTGACATGTTGCCATCAAAATTGTGAGCAGAAATACAATATCCTCAGGTAAGACTGGAAGTAGGGAGACCAAACATCAAAACACCAGTGATGAGGGTCTGAACTGAGTGTAGCATTAGAGCTACTGGGGACTAAAATGAACTGGGCTTGGTTTGAATGTATGGGGCAAGACGAAGCCCAGATTTCCGTCTTTGGCCCCTGAACTAAGGACAATGCCACTCTCTTGAGTGAGGACATTAAGTGGGGACTGGAAGGAGAAGAGGAGTAAGTGACATCATTCTTGAAATGTCAGTAGGATCTGGGACTCCTCAAGTGGTATATAGATAATTAAGCTACAGAGGTGGAGGAGAGAATGTTAATTCTCCCTGGGAGTGTTAGGGAAGGCACCAGAGCTCTCACAGCTGGGTTTCAATGATGAATGTTGGGTGACGATAGGGAGCAATTTGTGTAAAGACAGGGAGGTAGGAAAGAGTTGGTGTTTGGGGAACCCTGAGTACTTTGTTTTCCTGAGTGTAAATTTCAGGGGAGATGAGGCAGGAGAGAGGGGCAGGAGCTAGGTCGTGAAGACATAGCTGTGGGGAGCAAAGGAATCTGGATGTTCTGCAGCTACCAGGAGCCGTTAGAAGATCTTAGGAGAGACGTAACATGAGCCCGTTGATAGTCATCTGGAGATCAGTTAAAAGATGACATAGAGTAGGCCCTCAATGTTTGTGAATATTGTGAGTTTGGGGTTTGAAATCAGGTGGTGGATAGAGAGGGACACTGGGGAGGTAAAAGGCATGGGGCTTAGAGATGGATGGGATGTATCAGGTGAAGAGGAGGAGAGGGAGTCACCGAGGTGGGGCAGGGCAGGGCAGGCGGTGGGGGTGGGGTTAGTGGATGAATCTTGGCCTTGTAGCTTAAGTATGCATCTGAAGAAATTTCAAACAAACTTCCTGCCCAAACTAAAAAGCTAACTTTATAGTATTACCAAAAAAAATCTAGATCTCAGATATCTCCCAAAGGTCATGATAATGACATCAAAAGAGGAGGGAATTTAAAGCTATCCAGAGTTTCTTATAGCCCATGGTAGAAAGCATGCCATTGATGTTTAGCAACTTTTAGTTTTTGCAGAAAATTCTAGGTAGAAAATGATCAGCATTCTCAGCTGTCCACAGCTCTTTCTAAGTTGATGAATCATTCTGAGATCGAAGTGCCAGGGTAATGATAAATAAGTCTAGAATAAAAAGTCAACTGCACTTTGATCCCTTGCAGTCTGGGAAACTCTCACACTGCATTGTAACATGAAAGCAGTGATAGAACTGTAGGCTTTCATAATTGCTGGAATGATGAAATGATGTTGCCATTTACCTTTAGCCCTGATTTATTCTCTGTGCTTCAAAACAATATTTCCTACTGCAGCTTAGATATCTCTACCTGACTATTCCAGAAGCATCCCAGGTGCAGCATTTCTAATGCAAAACTCATTATCCTCAGTGCTGCAACTTGGTCTTCTCATGCCAACCCAGTCATTTCAGTTACAGCATTACTCTGCATGTAGTCACTTAAAACTGGAACTAAGTTACCTTCTGCAGCTCTCACCTTACCAGGTCTGGCTGGTTGGCTTCTGGGTTCAGGCTAATTTACATTTTAAATGTGTGTGGAATGTGTTGTCTTCTCTTAATTTCTGCTGCCCTTAGTGTCTCTCACCTAGACTAATGACTTCTGTCTGATGGGGTCTCCATTTCCTTTTTTCTGGCTCACAGTTAAATCTTAATTTTTCTAGAACACAAAGGCAGTGCAGATGTAACAGGGATATTGAGGTAAAGGTGAGAGGTAGAAAAATCTCTCTCAGTTCTTTTCAGTAAACAGGAGACCTGTTTATATGCTTTTAATGAAATAGGCAAAAATGTGATAAAATAGATCAAGAACAAAAGCCCAAGCTCATGTTGTTGGGCATGAGGCAAGAAGAAATCATGGATCTAGTGGATATCCTGAATACCCTGACTTGATCATTGTACATTCTATGCATGGAATAAAATATCACGTGTACCCCACGAATAGGTAAAAATGTTATGTATTAATAAAACCTTAAAAAAAGGAGAAATAATTGGACCAGGCAGTATTAGGTACAGTGGTAACTCATTACATCCTCATTTATGGGGACCTTTGTTCTTGCAAGCAGTTTTATTTGCTAACTTCCCACCAGTTCACATGATAGCATCCTGGGCTAAGCATCACCATCTCTTGCCTGGCCTGTTATACAAGTGTCCTAATAGTTTCCCTGCTTCCAACCTTGCCCTCTACACTCCATGGCAGCCAGAACAATCCCTTAAAACTTCAGGCAGATCATGTCCCTTCTCTCCTCAAAACTTAGAAGATGTTTCCCACTTGACTCAGAGTAAAAGCCTGAGTCTCCACAGTGGCTGACTCAGCCTGAATGGTCCAGTCCCCTTTACCTCACTGACCTCTTCTCCTGCCCCTGTCTCCCTCCTTCCTTCTTCTGCAGCCACACTGGCTTCCTGACTATTACCCCATCCATGAGCATGCCCCCTGCTTAGGGCCTTTGCTCCCAATCCCTTTTGCCTAAAACCCTATGATTCATTCTTCTCCTTCACGTCTTTGCTCCAATGTCACCTTCTCAATGAGGCCTTTGCTGATGACTCTATTTAAAGTAGCAATGCTCTATCCCTAATGGCTGCCTTATTTTTTCCCCACACCACATACCAACTTTTAATATACTACATATTTAACTTAATTTCTGTATCCCTCATTCCCTCAAGGATAATCTTGCTGAGAATAGAATATTGTGTCTTTTTTTTTTTTTTTGCTGCTGTACTGCCATGCCTAGAACAGTGCCTGGAGTGTAATATATGCTCAATAAACACTTGCTTAAAATGAATAAATGAATAAACTCTATATCCATCATAATGTCATGTTTATCCCTAATACTTTTTCATGTAAGCAAATTCTCAAAACAAACTCTTTGCAAGAGCAGAGATTCTAATTTTTGGTTTAAGAAAGATTGTCATTATAGTTTTGGTTAACATGCTAGGGGATCAATAAGAGATGACTCAAATCAGAGGCAGGCAGGAGTGAAGACCCTAGCTGAAAATTTCAAATTGCCTCTTAGCTCTGTGATTTCATCTGTTTTTATTTTGTAGTATCGGGGAAGCATCTGTTCAGTCTGCATCTAACTGCAGACAGATAGGTACTGTAATAAAATGAGATGTACACCCTAGAGCATAGAGCACCGACATTTTCAAGGACTCATGTTCACTGATATAAAATGTATCATTACTCAAAAATGTAATGTCTGTCTTGCTCCTGGCAACTGCATAATTCAGCTTAGCCATTGGAGCTTGGAGTCCAGCTAGGCAGTTTCTTTTATATTTGTTCAGCCTTACCTTCATGTTGCTGTGGCAACAAGATCTGTCCTTTGCAGAAGCTGAGAATATCAGTGGCCTCTGTTCAGTGCCCTGCTATAAGTTAAGGAGCAGGCAGATGTG